>NC_085006.1:16794767-16829767 GCF_963854185.1 Sardina pilchardus | reverse complement strand
AAGCCCTCTACCATCTTTGAGCCACCATATATCTACCCAATGTGCTCTGCAGAAGCTTCTTTCTTTTTTTCCAGCAGACTTCTCCTATGTAGTTCTCTTCAGAAAAAAAATTGCCATGCAAAATTGCTCTCCTCATACATCTCTGCGGCTCTCTGAGAGATTTCTGTGTACCACTGATCTCCTCCAGTTCAGGGCAAGATCCAGGCCAGGCCCATCTCTCCTCTGGTTAGCTATCTCTCAAGATAAAGCATCTCTCTAAGTGTCCCTCATCCTTGGACTCGATTTCTTAGCTTTCAGAAAATCCAGGGGACTGGACAGAAAAAGAGAGAAAGATCATTAGCTCCTACCATGTTTCTTCTCTCTGGCTCTCTTTTGGAAAAATAATGAACAGGTGATAAATCACTCAGCTTTTCACTGTGGGCATCCAACGTCAAGATAGTAGGACCAACTGCAAAAGGGTTTCATTTTAAAGTGAGAACGAGTTAAGAGAAAAGCCTGAGGAGTCATGCCAAAGCACATTTACCAAGGCTGCTCAGAAGAGGAATAACTTTAGCCTATTTTTCCCCCCTTTTTGTCAGACAGAATTGATGAATGATGGTTGAATAGCGTTTGTCAGAACCCTGAAAAGCCTCGGATGATCCATAACTCTACACTGTTCTAATCAGTAGCACCGACGACAACAAGAACTTCATCATTTATCAAAGCTGATTAAAAATGGAGTGAGAAATGCACTCCATCAGTTTCATTTTCTAAAGAGTACTTTAATAAGTGATTTAAACGAATGCCCTAAATCCATGCACAGTATTAATATCAGGCATATCAGCTGAAGAACAAGGGCCCTGTACATGGGGAAAAAAATTGGGCCGAACAACTCGATTCAGTCATTTATAAAAGCTACTCTTCCATCACTTTGACAGGGTACAGTAGATTCTTAATCAATGTTTCAAAGACAACTCAGGTGGCTACAAGGACACCGAAGTACTGTTAAGAGCTACTGCAGTCTGCAACAAACTTGGTCATGTCAACTATAGTATCAAAAAACTTGAAAAAGGCTTCAGGTTGAAACGTTGTTTCAATAAACTGGCATCAGACAAAGAGTGTGCGGTCTCCCCCAGTTTATCTACGTCTATGCATCCTGTGACCAGTGCCTCACAAAGACCACTGCTGGTGTGTGTTGGTTTCTCCCACAAAGAAAGACATGTCAACTACAGTAAAACCCTCTCCGAGCCCCTCTCCAATAGCCTGCTTCATACAAAACTCTACTCAATTGACCTTAGACATTCTGCTGCTCCAGCAAATGATAGTCAAAGATTGGTCAATAAACTTTCCTCAAGTAGCCTACAGAAGAGAGGAGAAATCATCATTGACCATGTCTGATATTCTGGAGATCGCTCAGCTGACTCACTACAAAACCTCCAGGTTTGGACTGTTATTCATCAGACCAGTTTACACATAATAGGCCTATATCCCTCTGTGGCAAAACAAGAGAGAGAGTTCAATACTGAACGGACCCAAATTAATGTTTAGAAACGTTATATCACAAAGAGAGAGAGAGAGTTCCCATAATTTGTTTGCTTTACTTGTCAAAGACCTGAGTGCAAAGTGAGTGGAGAGCAGTCTAAACAAAGAAATTAAATCTGGTCAGATCCATTTCATTTTACATCCAAGACTCATTGTCCTCCAGAGGCCAGCCGATCGATTTTTTCACTCATAGGTTTGTGAATAGCCTACTTAGTACAACCGAATCCGAGAGGACTGTTACAGTCTCATCCTACAATATTTGCCCAAACAAATGCATGGTGGCAACTGATGAGTAGGCCCTATATTCACTCAAAACACTACATTTGAAGAAAACTGGAATTGCAGTGCATCTCACTGTTCAGGACTAAAGCAACGTTGAGTAAACACTGATTAAACCTATCTGACATGCTCGAGATGTTTTAACATTGAAATCTTAGATCTCATTCTCATCTCCTGTTCCTCTTTTCGTTCTCTGGTGAGTGAGGCTGTTGACTGTGAAGCTTGCTATTCCCACCACACCGTTCCCATGGAGATGGCCCCGATGACGCTCAGAGGTGGAAAGAGTCTCGGGGAGTCGGACCACTTAGCTACTGTCTGAACATGTTGAGAGCTGCTCGTGTTCTCGTCAGTAAGCTTCCCACTGTGCTGACATGAGAATTAATTCAGTGAAGGGACAATATGAAAGGACCGATCTACGACCTCAAGAGATGAGGCGGACAGCTTATAGGTGAGTGGTGAAATCACAGGATCCACCTCAGGGAAGTCCATATGAAGCATAACTTGGTTCCGCCTGAGGTTAATGATGTGATCTGGATGAGTCCCTCCTGAAGAGACCATTATGTTTGGTTTGAGCAAAAATGGAGTAAGTTCGTGACACATCTACGACATGAGTTAAGTTGCCCTTTAATCAATATGGATAGATGCAAGGAAAGCATGAAGGTCAGTAAGGTAAAGTGAGAGAAAATGGAGGAAATACAGAAAAGAATAAATGCTGTAAACAGTGTAAGGGAAAGGACAATCAATCTCACATAAAGCCCATAAAGCGCCTATCAGATATCAAAGCAGAACACCTGCAGACATGCTGTCCTGTCAGCTGCGAATTGCCAACATCTCTTTCCTCTGCGCCTCAAGTCACTAAAGCACCACCTGAAACTAGGCTGCCATTCACCTTGACACTGATCATGCCATGTGTTAAATGTGACCATAGCAGCTATCCTCCTCCACTGGAATATTTCAAGCGTTTCGCGTAATGGTTGAGAGCTCGAGAATGTGCTTCTGAAAACGCCCGTTAAAAGTGCCTTTACTGAAGAAACATAGCTCTTTGCCACAGTTTGTACTATTCTTGTCCTGTGCTTGGTATGCTAGAATGCTTCTGATCTCTGTGTCAGTAATGACTACGACCAGATCCTCCTCTGTGACTGGTGGATGGCGATACTCTCTCTAGCGCATGTTCCCCCGTCGAACTCGAATCCACAGTTTCATCCTCTCCCGCATGGCACACACGCAAAGAGCATCACACTGAGATAACTCCGATTTCTAGCAGACGGAGTTAGAAGAGCCGACCCAAAACCAGGTGATCATACGTTAGGAAAAGATCTCATAACCGGTGTTCACATTTGCCATAAAATTCAAGCTTCAGGTGATGAGCAAATGAAGGCAAAGAAGGCTAATTTAAAATGACGTTATGGTGCGACAAGTTGCGCTGATATTTAGCCTTAGTCCATACTGTGTGCCATGGTCTTTATACGAATCAGTTTATGAATCAGCCCATAAAACGTTTGTCCCCTTTCTGTATACAACGTGCAAAGATGGTATCATCAATAATCTGGTGAGAGACATTACATAAGTGCGACATATAACGCTGCCCAAGGTTTCACTACCTACAGCCGAAATGTGATGATCCAGGACGCATTGCTCTGCATTGCCCCCTTTTTAAAGACAATATTTTCCGCAGGAAGGCAGAGAGGAATAGCAATGGGTGTTAGAAAATAAGCCCAATTACCATAATGCACATGTGTGCCCATGTTATTACTTACCAGATTGAGGACCGTCTCTACAATGTCTCTGTTGCTAACCTCCCCGACCTGGATCAGACCGATAAGCACGGCGAATTTCATCTTGATATTCCGGATCGGAACCGACGGGTTGATCATTCCAGCCGGCAGAACCATTGAGCCAGAGCCCGTCACCATCCTTTCACCGGTAACGGAGCCGGTGGCTCCTTGATGCCCGTGACCCGGGGGTGGTTCCCGGTCCGAGAGAGACATCGAACCCGGCATTGATACCGGCTTCACGCTCGACATCACCAGCGGAACCCGAATCAGCGGCCAAGGTTTCACCTGTCTCTAATAGCTGTGCAGAAGCATCAAGGACAGAAATAAATTGGAAGAAAAGGAAAATTCTGGAACCACCTGATACCCCTCGATTCCCCTGCTTTTTATCCAAACAAAATCCACAAATTAGCTTGTGCGTAAGGACCAACGTAAGCGATAAAGCATCTAAAAGATGCTAGAAAGAACGACAGTCTCTTCCGGCTACGGATTGTTTCAGGACGCTTGCCAGTTCTTCATGCTAACGGTGTTGATCTAAGCGAACACAGCTCGCTCTCCTGCTCCAGCAGCACCAGCATCACGCTCTCCGCCATGTTGCCGCCCCCTGTCTGCAGTACCGCTCACCACGCCTGCGTGCGCTGAGCGGAGAAGAGAATATACGGGAGAGGGCTGACCCGGGGTGGTTGCCCTGTCCCGGTTAGATGGACAGGAGCAGCTGATGCAGTCTGTCATGCCATGTAGGACTTGACCCCTGTGTAGAGTGAGTGGGCGGGTGTGCGTTTGTTTTGTAAGAGAAAGTATTTAGTTTTCTGTTGTGAGAGGATAAGACAGTGTTGATACACACTAAAGGTCACAGGGCAATGAGGGCAAAAACAGGTGTGTGTGTGTGTGTGTGTGTGTGTGTGTGTGTTCTAAGATTAGTTTATGATTGTGCATTTCCCTGATTACATTTCAGCAGCTACCTGACATTCATTGAAAAAAATATATTATGCCACATTAAAACTGGCAGTCTGGAGGAGTTGTGGTGCAAACCACTGCAGCATCCATGACACATGTGGGTACAATAGCCTCCTGCCTCTCTGTCCTTTCTACACTTCACTGTCCTATCTGAATAAAATAAGCAAATGACAAATGAAATTTCACTCGAGCCCTGGGGGTTGTATCACTAGCACAGAACTGGAGCATTGTGCTCCAAGCACATGTGTGCAGGTCTTTTTTTAGGTGCACCTCTGAGCGCTCACCTCAAATTAGGCTAACACTTAGCCTAACACTCCTCCAGCTCAGGCCCTAGCATGCTAACTGGTTTCTGGACTCTGGTTTCTGGACTGGAAGGCTGCATGTTGTGAACACCTCAAAGGAGTGTGTCACCTCATCATTTTGCTATTCTTAGAAGTTTGATTGCCGTGTCAAAATCGCCGGGCAAAAGAGGCTGGTCTGAAAGATGAATTAGGGAGACATATTTTGTGAGGTGCCAAGTCATATCATAATTACAATCTCCCCAATGGTATAACTGTCCTCTAGTGAAGAAGCCAATAAGTCTGCTCTCATATATCAATATGATCTTTTGGAAAATGTCTCCATGATATGCTGTGGTTTTTGTAAACAATATTTGCTTTAAAAAGGAGTTTATTTGATTGAGCAGGAGTAGAATAGAATGGTATCTGATTGATGTGTTCATTGCTCCAGGCATCACAGGTAACAGGAGAGAACAGAGGGAGTGCATGTGCTTTGTCAGAATGGTCATATTTAAATGGCGTCTGGCGGTGTCGTTGATAGTTGTAGGTACTTGAAGCAAAGTAATCCTATTTTAATTGCAGTGTGAGACAGTGTGATTTCATCTCAGTATGCAGACTGACACACAGTCGCGCATCTGTGCATGTCTCTCTCTCTCTCTCTCTCTCTCTCTCTGTCACACACACACATACACACACACACACACTCTCTCTTGCTCTGTCTCTCTCTCTCTCACACACACACACACACACACTCTCTCTCTCTTGCGCTATCTCTCTCTCACACACACACACACACACTCTCTCTCTCTCTTGCTCTGTCTCTCTCTCACACACTCTCTCTCTGTCTCCTTCTTGTATTCATCACCATTTTTCAGAGCCACTCACAGGTCAATGTACAGCATGTCTGCATTACGATGTGCAGCCGTAGTTTTCCTCTCTCTCTCTCTCCTCAAGCTCATGAACTATTCAGAGTCATCTCTCATCTCAGCAGATTGTGTGCCGTGGCCTAAGCCCAGTGTCTTCAAACAGCCTCCTCTCTCTCTCTTGCTCTCTCTTTCTCTCTCTCTCTCCCTCTCCCTCTCTCTCTCTCTCTCTCTCTCTCTCTCTCTCTCTCTCTCTCTCTCTCTCTCTCTCTCTCTCTCTCTCTCTCTCCGGGAGCGGACTCGTGCAGCACTGCAGTCATGTCGCCCAGGAATTCTCTAAAGAGGTCACACACTATTCGGAGCTCGGGATGGTGTGTGTGCCCACTGAGCAGCGCTGGCTGATTTGCGAGCTCTTGAGTCCCTCTAAGTCCTTTTCAAAGAACATCTTTGTCAAAAATGATGGAAAAGCCTGAAAGCATCAATACTGAGAAAGAGATTTACTCAAAATAACCGCTTGTTTTGGCACCATCGAGGATGGCAATGTCTCTTTGACACAATATTCTCTGCCAAGACTGCGAGATGGTAATGTAGCACTTTTTTGGAGGGGGCATATGGTATTAAATAAAGAGAATGTAGGTAACCCAGAGAAGGCGTATGATGAAATGTACGGGTGAATGACTTGTATAGGGTCTCCCATCACCCAACATATGCTGTTTTTGATGCATGTTAATAATCATTATGTTGAACATGAGATATTACACCCACAGACCAATATACTGTAAGCGCTGTATCTTATGACTAGCCTTTCTATAGAAACTGTCAGCTCACACTGACTATGTAAATGATCCCTACTGTGTTGTGGCAATTAAGCTTCCAGCTTTGTAATTTAACAGAATCTTTCTCTGCTCCCAGAATACTGATGCATTAACAGTCTGCAAGGGGAAGCTGTAAACCTGTTAACATATTCAGCTGCAGAGGTAGGTGCTTTGTGTCTGATTTTTTTCCCCCTTTTTTTTTTTGGCTATGACGACAAAAAAAATCCTACGCTGCTAATAATTGATGTTTTCCATGGCACGTCTTCATAACTTATTGACCATTTAATGATCTCTCTGCCTTTATCCTCCGCCTCATCAAAACGGCTCTCTTTTTTTTCAGGAAAAGAAAACACGTCGCTGTCTGATAAATTATTACATCCTCCTCCTCTGAAATGTGCCAGACAAAGGTAGGAGGGGGGGAATGGGTGGAGTTGGGTGGAGCTGGGGTTGTGATGGGGGACGGTGGTGGTGCAGTGAGACACATCCAACACGACACACGACACAGCGGATGACACGTCGCCACACGTTCATATTTAATTCATGGCGATCGCTCTGGCAGCTGCGATAATGCCCGTTAGGCAAGGCCACGGACTGGCATAAGTGGCATGGGGCATTTGAGGATACAAATGCAGATGTTGTACACCACGGTCTGCATACACACGGCCACGCTGTCCCTGTGGATCTCTTCAGCAGGTAGAAAAACTCCAGAATGCTGGAGGGAGGCTGTGATTTGTGGCCGGCATGAAAGCAAGTAAAAAACAAACCGGTCCGAAAAACCACAAACACAAGACAACAGCACCCATACTACCCTACGGGGCAAAACAAAGTGCAAATTGAAGGAGAATGACTGGAACAGCTACATCAAAAATAAAAAAAGTACTGTACTATCCTATTGAATTCTGCTGGATTCATTCTGTGAACTGAACTATCTTACAATAAGAGGGAGCTTTAACTGGAACACCATAATTGAGATTAAGTGTTGGTTGCCCTGAGCTACCCTCTTGACAGATAGTAGGCGTTCAGCGGGAGACGTGGCCGCATACGTGAAGGTCAGCAGATTCACACGCCTCGTTCATGAGAACGAGGGAGCCGTGATCTGTGGGGCTGGTTGGCCGGCTCATCGCTCCGAACAGGACATTAGGCAGCGCAGTCTGTCACGGTGACTGACAGCTTGAGCTGAGCTGGCAAATGTGTCCTCATTAATGTAGCTCATGTCAGATCAAACCTCAAACACAGGAACATGAGTGGAGCCCACACACACACACACACACACACACACACACACACACACATACACACACAGAGAGAGAGACAGAGATAGAGAGAGAGAGAGAGAGGTGCCTATACTTACATAAAGTTATACATATATGGATACACAGTTAAATAGATGAGCATGATCCACTCAAGGAATAAAAACATAATGAGTGAGTTAAAAAAAAATGTGAGTTGTGCCATGTAATTAGACTGAGCAAACACAATGGGCCCTCTGAGTATAGTGCAGTCTAAGTCTATCAACAAGCAAATTGTTGTGCACGAACAAAAGCTCTCATATGGGAGCACTGTTACTGCCTAATCAATCCTTGTGGTTAAGGTGTTTCCCACCGGGTTAAGTTAGCAAATTGATTTAGCTTACCTAGCCAAAGGCCTAAGTTACCCATACTGTATGTGAGGGTGTGCGAATGATGATGACTTTCTTTGGAGGCGTGTGGCACCTGAGAATGTCAAGTAATATTCTGAAAACGTGACATTTACCTTGGTTTCTTTTCCCTTTTGAAAAGCAATTCATTTGAAATGTGATTCAAACAGCTATTATTTGTTTTTTCAATTTCAGTAGACGGCTCCCTTAAATAACACACTTAGTGGAGCTCCCACTGTTATTGTTTGAGCAACAAATGAAGAAATCAATGACCTTTTAAAACAAAGGGGTTTCAAACCTTCCTTTCCCATCTGCTGAGCTAAATCAACACGCCATGCTGGGCTCCTATTCCTAGCTTCTACATGGAGAAACAGCGCCCCTTGGTGGAGATCCTCTGCCCACATCTGCATGACAAGTACAAAGAAATACTGTATTTTCTTAATGGTATGGTTGCAATCATTGTAATTCCAGTGGGAAATATCAGTTGATGACAGCTGATGATTGCACGACTGATTGGCTGAACCAATCTTGCTTTGTCCTGAAGGGACTTATTTTCACGATAATGACCACCTGGAACAGTGCATTATCCCTCACATATTCTAAAACTATAAGTAGCCAATCAGTCATGTAATCACTCAGCTCATCAGCTATGGAGAGTAAATGATCTTTTGTTGTTTGAGAATATGGTAATGGAGATTACTACTGTAATCCATTATTAAAATATCAGCACTTGTATATAAAAATGTGTCTATATGTGGCACATATAGACACATTCTTAGATACAAGTGCTGATATTTTGTTTATGTGCTCTAGCATGGAAAAATCCAAGCTCACAACGCATGGTGACGGGCACTAACTTTGAAATCATTGGTCCAGCCTTACCATGATCAGAGACTCCTAATGTCACATCCTACTTTGCTTAAACTTTACAAACTAACAATAAACAGCATCAAGGGAGCCAGGAAACAATGTATGAGGTCTATACTTTTTCTGTACATACATTTCTACATGTTTCGAACTGCATTTTTTTTTTTTTTACATCCTTCCGTTTATCACAGTAAGTTTTGGTTTCGACCTCCCCTTCCCATCGCTGATTGGCCTGACATGTTTTTTGTTTGAGGGAAACAGGTTATGATGAACTATATGGTGTTCCAGACTAGATTTTCCTGAAAGAAGATCTACTGTAGCTGGGTGGGGCCAGGCTAACCCATACTCTACCTAATGGCCAAAATATTTATTATTTTATTTATTTATTATTCAAAATATTCCAAACCGTGGTTGAAAGCCTATGGGGAGATTAAACAGGAGTCCGCGCATCACTTTAAACAAGTGGCCCTGGTGCTGGAGTTCATGGCACTGGCTGGAAACGTAATTCATTTTCATTACTCTCAAGTGAAATGACAGGGTGGGCCCGGGATACCCCTTAATCCGCATCTCCAGCCGGCCCCTTGAGGGGATTAGAGGGAGTTCAGGAATTGGAGTTGCTCAAATGCCAAGGTGGGGGTCAACACCATCGCTGCACCGCTAAACCAGTGATTCATTCAGAAAGATTAGACTGAACCCCCTCTCCTCCTCCCCTCTCTACTTGGCAAAATCAAGAAGTCATTCTGTCAGTGGGGGGCAGAGGCTCCTCGATGTGTGTGTACCCATATGTTTGGATGGGGATGGGGATGGGGATGTGTGTGTGTGTGTGTGTGTGTGTGTGTGTGTGTGTGTGTGTGTGTGTGTGTGTGTGCGTGCGTGCGTGTGTGTCTGCCTGTCTATGTTATCTATATCTTCTCTTGGCATAAACTGTGGTGCTGAATGAAACATTGAAATGAGCATCCATTTGAAATGTGTGTTTGTGTGTGTGTGTGTGTATCTGTATAGTGCGTGTTTGTATTTGTATACATGTGCGTGCGTGTGTGTGTGTATGTGTGTGTGTGTGTGTCTGTGTGTGTGGGTGTGGGTGTGGGTGGGTGTGCGTGTTATGTGTGTTTTCTTAAAACCACTGTCAGCCTTTGCCAACGAACTCCTTTCATTGTGAAAGAAATTCTATAGTCTGCCCTATTAATCCCTTGAAGAGCTTAAATATTTCAATTAGAAGTCCCCTGAGCCTGTCCTTTTCACTGCGCCTCTCTCTGGGAGCCCTTTCTCATCCGAGCTCCTTCGCTCCATTCATCCACGGTTGACGCTCAAATACCTCCGTCGAGTCTCATTTCAACTTCTTTAAGCATTCAGCATCAAATCGCATTACCGGGCTAATCTTACGGTGAGGGTTTTTTTTTTGTGTGTGTCGGTGCCACACACACACACACACTCTCACTGGCCAGGATATTGCTAATTAGGTGTGTGTGTGTGTGTGTGTGTGTGTGTGTGTCTGTGCTTGTGTGTGTGTGTGTGTGTGTGTGTGTGTTTGTGCTTGTGTGTGTGTGTGTGTGTGTGTGTGTGTGTGTGTGTGTTTGTGCTTGTGTGTGTGTGTGTGTCTGTGTGTGTGTGTGTGATTTGCAAGCTCTTTTCATTGTGACTCATCTTCTCTTCGATGTCTCTTCAGCTTCCCTGATTATAGATATTAACTTGCGAGAGGACAGGTTGGTCTTTGCTTTTAAAAGTCCCCAGGGGTGGGATTTTGCACCGTGATGATCAGTGATGAGGCTTTCATCCGTAACCACGAAAAGCATCTGACTGAATCCAGATCAGATGAGCTGGTGCTGCAGTCTTATGACTAAGAGGTTGTGAGACAGAGAGGGGAGTGGTTCATCAGAGTTGGCATACTCCACCACAGGGGACCAGGAGGATGGACATGCATGTTTGTTGTTGTTGTCCTCTTATGACAGGGAAGCTACACCAGGCATGTGACTGAAGCATTCCGTCCACATAGCATCTTCTGCAATATTCAACTTTCATCATCACTGTAACCTATGGAACTGGCTACTCCGGACATGATAGTGGCGTGTACATTCGAAACAATTAGACTTGCCCTCTAAACATATTTTTACACCAGGTAGGGAGTGCTTCAGTTGTGAACCCCCGTGTAGCCTCCCTGGAAGTTTTAGATTGGATATGAAAGATCTGCTTTGTGCTCAAAGGCCAGTGATTCAGATACGCCTATGGTAGCTACTGTGTTCAAACAAGGGAAAGTTACACTTATCAAAGTCAGCACTGCAGTCTTCACATGTCGCTGTGCTACTTGATGCACACACTAATATGCATATGCTTTTGTAGTAATGACTCCATTGTAATGTATCATTATAATTAATGAATTATTAAAGTAATTACTACTATTTGGCTCAGACTTTTTTATATAAAGGGGATAGAGGAGAAATTAATGACAATTTGTTTACGACATGTTTGTGTTCCTCTCCAGTGCTGTCCAATTTATGTGTAAATTAATCCAACAACATCAATCATAATCAGTCAATCATTTACTGCAGTTTTTTAATAGTTTAATTAAAAAAACATGGTTTCCACCTCATTTCCTAAACGCGGTCCAGTACTACAAGAGCAGGTTTGGCAAAAGCTAAACCCATGTCATTTTTTCCTTTCAATCTTTAAAACATCATGGGTTTACAATAAAATAAAATAAAATTCCAACAATATTTAAAGTAAAACCAGCTTACAAATCAGTAATGCTTTGTACCATACAAGTCAAGGATGATATCAATGCAAAAAAGAGATATCAATACATAGTCAATACATGGGAAAATATATCTACATATTCATAAGAAAACAATCTACATATTCATGGGAATATATCAACAGTATATACATCTTGTACAGAATGTATATACAGTATATATATACAGACATGTGCACAAACACTGTATACTCTGACATATTATATAGTTTTGTCTTTAATATGAATAATATACACTCGCTTCCCAGAAGCTTTTAAGAGCTTTTAAATGTCCTATACATTGTATAAGAGCAACATTTCAGAAATAATTACATTACATATTATTATTATTATTATTATGGATCAAATAATTACATATTATAATAATATACTGAACAACAACAGAGTGAACATCATGCAGTACCATTGACGTAGAGAGACATTGGCAGGATGCTGAGGCTCCTTTGTGGATATAATATAGTGTCCAGCACCAGAGAGACAGTGATATCTCACTCGTCTCACTTTTTTTCACTGTGCAAGCATGAAACTAAGGCTCAAAATGGGCCCATCTGGGTTTCTAAGAGCATTTAGGTATCTGAACCGTGCACCAGGCTCCCTGCATTCGTTCATTTATCGAAGGCATCTAAATAACAGAACATTGGAGTTTATGGTTTCATGTGTTGTGCTGGGACAATCTATTCTAGATCTTGGTCTCAGGGCCGTCGGCGCTGATTGGTTGGAAGGAGTTGCGGATTCGGGCGGCCTCGGCTGCACACAGATGCCCGAAGGCCTTGTTGTACCACTCCGGAGTTCTCCCTCTGCAAGAACACACAGGAGAGGTCAGCACAATGTCCAGAAACACAAATGATGGTCTAACAAGTAATCATAAAAGCCCTTCTAAGGACAAGCGTTGTAAATTAGCATTACATTATGCTACATTTTGCAGACACCTTTTAATCAAAGCAACTTTCAAAAAAGGAAAAAAATCAGTACTACATTTGGGGTGTCTAGTTGTTGGTAGTGGTAGAAGAGGAGCTACTCTCTGATGAGCTGGTATGGCATTAGCTAGACACACTATGATACTTGCATCAGATAGCTGTTTTCAGTTGATCTATGTATACTGTATCAGTCTCTATCAAATAAACTCTGAAAAATAAAAAATCTGAAATGAAAAATCTTTCATTTTCATTGCATCAAACATTTTCGAGGTGAAACTTCTGATAACGAAAAGCTGCTTTTATGTATATTCAAATCCAAACACTGTGAATATTAGAAGTGTATTAACAGTAACCATTGGGACAGAAGGCTACAATCTACGTACTTGAGGTCCACTCTGCAGATATGCGTGAGCCTGGACTTGCCGGACCCACAAGGCTCTAGCAGGTAATTGGACTCGAGCACCACTGCCCGCACCATCCCCAGCATGGGACAGTCCTCGTGCTCCACAGACACGGACACCAGAGAACACGTGCCTTTGGGCAGGTCCGTCCTCCAGGACCTACGAAGAACAAGGATTTAAAAGTCAAAAAAGTCAACTTCTCACTTACGGCTGTGGCGTTTAGCAGACACTTTTGTTTCAAAGCAACATACAAATAACGAGAATACAATAGTTACATTTAACAGTACACAATTTAAAAGTTACAAACTAACTTTCTTTTGTCACACACTTGAACAAGGAACTTTTTGTATATCATATGATAGTCATCACTAAAATAGCTACTCTGAAAATGGGACCATTTTATGATCTGTAATCTTCAACAAAAAACATGAAATAACTCTACATGAAACAGGCTGCATGCTGAAAGTTGCATATCAATGAATGGTCTCCATTACAATAACTATCACAAGCTTTACTCTTTACTTTACAGTGAGCCTGGACCATAACATTTTCATCTCTTTACTCTACAGTGAGCCTGGACCATGACGTTTTGATTTCTTTGCGTCTTCTTGACTCACCTGAGCACCACGAAGTCTCTGCTGGGGTGCGGGGGCATGCGGTTGAGGACGTACTGGTAGACCTCGGTCTGCTTGTCCAGCGTGTCGCGGACCTTCCACTGGAGCAGGTCCACGTCCCACAGGTGGCGCTCTCGCAGCACGCGGTTCAGCACCACCGACGGAGGGGCCTCCACCTCCACGGACACACGCCACTGCCGCAGAGGGTTCCCATCCCCCACCTAACACCACACACACACACACACACCACACACACACACACACACACACCACACACCACACACACACACACACACACACACACACACACACACACACACACACACACACACACACACACACACACACACACACAAGGTCTATGGTTACGGTACGCCGCTGTTTGCTTTACTAAGACAGGAGGTGATTCAAGTGTCATGATTTAAGTTATGAGTCAGTCTGACATTCCAAGCTCTAGATAAACACATCCTTCTCGGGACGGTAGGATATCTTGGTGCTGCCAAAGCAATAACAGTCAAAAAAGAAAAATAGAGTGATGCCAGTAAATCTCTAGTAATGTTTTCTCTCACCAACACCCAAACCAACAAACACCCTCTCTGTCATTCTGTCATGCCTCCCTCTCTCCCTCTTTCACTCCCTCTAATCCTTACTCACTCTACCTCTTCCTCTGCATGTCTCTATCTATCTGTCTACCAGAGGTGGAAAAGTCCAGCTTCAGAAAGTAAGAATCCCACCATGTATTGGTTCTACATGTGCACTTAACACAGGTGATCTCACTAATTAGCTACTCTACCTACAGTAGCTGAAGAGTTGTGCTGATTACAATCAGCTGTTTTAAATGAGTGGTTGGCACAGATATGTAGTAGGACTATGGGTGCATCTCAACATCTCTCCTCGATCCTCGATGCTCGGTCCTCCAGGATCGTTCCCACTGATCTATAAAAAAAACACTGGATAGACTATCCCATTGATGCTGCCCCATCATTCTTTATGTAGATCAGTGAGGACGAGGACCGAGGAAGGAAGGGAGGATGTATAAAAGACGAATGAGAGGCACCCTTTTACTTCCTGAAGCTGGTCTTCTCCACCTCTGCTACTGTACATATCTACCCAGTGGTCCTGCAGACCATCTCCGCACTGACCTTCTTGTAGTGGAGCTCGGTGTTGTCTGCGCTGGAGCAGGAGACCCAGCCCTTGGCCTTCTCCCGCGTCTCCTTCAGGAGGCCCTGCAGCCGGAGCTCCATGTGGGTCTGGTAGGAGCCGTCGTCCTCCTCCAGGGACTTGAACATCTCCTCCATGGTGGGAGCGTGCAGGTCCGCCTCCACGTACGAGTTACGAGACTGCGTCACCATCTCGTGGGGAATCTGCACACACACACACATACACACACACACACACAAGTCTATATGAGTGCTGCAGGGTAACAGAGCTATTGCACGACGAAGCAGCAATAGCCAGCCTGGCCCAAAGTTATTTTTAACTGAGTGAGGCAGGGAGCAACCTAAATTCATGGACTCTTTCTCTTGCCAAAGGATTTATCAAACAACACTTTCCATAAGTAGAAACACTGTCCAGATGTAGGCTCCTCTATGGCAAGCCCTTTCAACATTTAAACGTTACATTTGATTATCTGGAATTAACATTGTAGATATCAACAACGTCTTTCTGACTAGTCGCAATTACATTTTGGATAGTTGGAATTGTCATTAAAGATATCTGTAACTTAATTGTCACTAGTAGAAACAACAGATAGAGATATCTGTAATTCCGTTTTGAGTAGTCACAATTAAGTTACAGATATGTTAAAAGGGCTTGCCATAGGCACTCTCTTTATTTGACCTTCTCTGGCTGTCTCTGTGCCTTACCTCAAAGAGGCGGTTGCACTCCATGATCATGTGAGCCAGGCCTTGAGTGGCCGCCAGGTTCTCATTCAGGTCCTTCTGGTCCGGGCGTCCTGTGGAGTACTTCTTCTGCATGGCCCTGACGGGGACACAAGAGGAAAAGGGGGGTTATAACAAGAGTTTCCTACCAGGACAGGAATTCTTAACAGAGAGGGAACTTTGACTGATCTCTCACACCTACATCTCTTTCTTTCTTTCTTTCTCTCTCTACCTTTATCTCTCTATCTCTCTATCTGATTGATTCCATCACTTCATGTGTTTCTCTTTCTTTACTCTGGGGCTTTCTCTCTCTCTCTCTCTCCCTCCCTCCCTCCCTTTATCTCTCTATCTCTCTCTATCTATCTGATTGATTCCATCACTTCATCTGTTTCTCTTTCTTTTCTCTCTCTTTTACACTCTTAAACGTACACCGTTCTCCTTGAAGTATGGGGGACTGGGGCTTTAATTGGATAAGTATAGAGGTTAGTTTGTTTGTACACAGCATGAGCCCATAAAAGGGCAGGTTTTTAAAGAGTACCTTCACAGAAGAGGACCTTGTTAAAAGTAACTGGGAGAGAAAACATTATGTCCCCCCCTTCAGGAACTTCTGAGCCGGTCCTTCTGGTGTCTGTCTGAGCGTGTGTTTTATTTGGCTGCTTTTTTTTTTACTAGAGGAGCTCATGATACATGAGTCCTTATCAGATTCAAAGGCCAGGCTGTTTATTGAGTTACCTGCTAAAGCGATTTGTCTTTCATTTTCTTTTCCCTTCAGATGGCAGATAAGAGAGGATGTCACTGGACTGGGAAATTCTGTGGTTTTGCTTTGAAATGAAGCTTTTAAAAAAGCCTACCTGCCTACAGTAGCATGTGTGTGTGTGTGTGTGGGTGTGTGTGCACATATGCGTGTTCGGGGGTAAGTGTGTGTGTATGTGTGTGTGTGTGTGTGTGTGTGTGTGTGTGTGTGTGTGACACAGAGAGAAAGAACTCAACATACCTGGGGGATAGATTGTCTTTCTTCAGGATGTTGAGGTGGAAGAGCGAAGGGGCCAAGCACACGGCAATATTCATGGGGGTCATTTGGTTCTCCTCCACTGAGGAAGTGACATCACTCAGGAAGCAGAGCAGCGTCTGTAGCACCTCACGGTTCTCATCCGACATGAGCATGATGGCCGCCTGCACCGCCTGCAAGCGCTGGTCTTTGGGCACATCTGCAGAGAGATAGATAGATAGATAGAGAGAGAGATATACATAAGAGAGAGAGAGAGAGAGAGAGAGAGAGAGATGGAAAGGGGGATAATGAGTATAAGACAGCAAATTCAAAGCCAGATAACTGCGTTGGCTGCGTGAGGTCTTTATGTTCTCTTACATTGGTAGATATGGAGGAAAGTCTCTCCAAGTTTGCTTGTGAGCAGTGGCTCAGGAAGGTCTCTGAAGAACTGTTTGACCATGTCCGCCACGTCATAGGCCGACTGGTCCTCGTAGTTCACATCATCCGGCGAGTTCTCGTTCATCTGCCTCAAGGCCTGAATGCGAGACTTCACCCCCGACTTACGGAACAGACCCACCTGGAAACACACAGCACATCAAAATCTACGCTACGTTTCTTAAATGCCTGCAATTTCTGGCCATTCTCACAATGGCCATTAGTGGCCATTGTGAGAAGGCACAGGACAGATTGGTCACCTGGTTGAGACAGTGGGCTCTGAGGTAGCTGTAGGCCATAGATAAAATGGCAGTACGCGAGCTAGACTGTTCTAGAATCTGGTACATTCTAGAACATTTAGCCACAGGTTCCGGCTGCATGTGGGACTGACCTGGTCCAGACACTGGCTCCTGAGGTAGCGCAGGGCCTGCTGGAGGCTGAGGGGCAGCGGCTGACCGGTCCTCTGCACATGCACAATCAGAGGCACCCCAAACACATTCTTGTCCTTGTAGTCGGGCACCTTCATCCTCTTCATGAACTTTGGCACTGACCTGAGAGAGAAGAACACAGGATCACATCAGTCCATTAATGACATTACACCACCCACAAATGGACTACAGTGCATTTGCCACTAAGAGCAGGATTTATTTATATGTATGTATGTAAGTGTGTGTGTGTGTGTGTGTGTGTGTGTATATACCTCCAAATATCACTCATAAGCATAATCAACTGTGTAAAACTAGTGGTCTCACTGCAGGCATTTGTATATAATTATATTGCATATTGTATTGTAATCACATTCAGAAGTACAAGTTCAATCTTAACGGATAGTTTGTGCTTCTTACCAGGTCCAGCCATGTTTGTTTGACAGGGAGTACTTCTCCATGATGGCTGTCAGCCGCAGGAGAGAGAACTTCTGCAGCAGACACATCTGGCCTCCTGATTGGTTGGTGATCTGCAGGGAGGCCATCGAATGGCTCAGGCGATTGGATATCTGAAAGCTGGGCCATCGCAACCTAAAGGGAGGTGGACAAAAAGGTCCAGACAAATGGTCAGCATATCAGGGTGGACTTGAACAGCTGTTAGTCAGTGATACAGTAATGCAAGCAGACATTTGCTGTAGGCTTTTGTTTTGCTCATGCTTAGTGTATCAGTCTTAATTAAAACACACTGGATTCTATTGATCCCTTCAGCGTGTATTGATGCACTTTATCGAGCCATCTGGCACTAACAGTCTCTTAAGCGCTCCACCTGGGAGCGGTCTATCTGAGGTTTTTACACACGGAATTGTTTGCAGCGATTCTCACCGGTTCGGTCTCGTGAGCGACGCCCCGACCCCCGAGTCCCGGCGCTCCCTCATGCCCCCGGATTCCGTCTCGTTCAGGGACACGCCGTCCCGGTCGCCGTCGCTGGGCGTCGTCTGGCCCTCCAGCACCGAGTTGGCCTCGAAGTCCAGCGTGATCTGGCTGGAGGACTGCAGGTCCGGCATCTCGCCCTCGGCCCCCTCCTCTCCGTCCCCTTCCCGACCGCCGCCGCCGTCGCGATCGTCGTCGTCGTCGTCGTCGTCGTCGTCGTCCGCCGCCTCCTCCCCGCCGGGCAGCACGTTCTTGGTCCAGTGGTCGACGATCTGCTGCAGGCCGCTGACGTGCTGCAGGATGTCGTCCAGGTGCGGGAACAGGTCCTCCTCCTTCTCCAGGTCCATGAGGTCGCCCGTGCTGGCGTACAGGTGCGAGCCGGGCACGTTGTCGTACACGCTGATGCGGCTGCCGCGCGTGCAGCACTGGGTGACGGGCCGCGGCTCGCGGAGGCTGGGCAACCGCTGCTGCGGAGGGGGAGGGGGCAGGGGCCCATCTGGGCTGGCCCTGCCCAGGGAGTGCCAGTCGCCGCCGGCCACGTTGTGGAGGCTGGTGGAGGTGGTGGTGGTGGTGGAGGCGGTGGTGGTGGTGGTGGGCGAGAGGCTCTCGATGGACAGCGCCTTGGGGAAGGTGCCCGGCTTGTGGTCCTTGGGGATGTGCACCACCAGGTCCTCGTAGGAGCGGAACTCGTTGCGGCGGTTGTGCTCCACCAGGGCGTCCACCGCGTCCTCCAGGTACAGGCCGCCCCGCCTGCTGTCCGCCTCCGCCCGGCAACCGCCTCCGCCTCCGCCGCCGCCGCCGTCGCTGCCGTGGCGATGGGGCCGCCGCTCCTTCATGCTGGGCGTGCTGACCGCGCTGCCGCTGGACTGGCTGCTGCTGCCCTCGCTGCTGGACGGGCACGGGACGACGGTCAGCGTCGGGATGCGGGGGGCCGAGTCCGGAGCCCTGCCCGCGGCGTCCCCGTTCACGATCTCCACGCACCGCAGCGTCCGTAGCGTCTTCGGCTCCTGCTGCAAAACCGGCCCGCTGATGATCGGGGGCCGGCGGCCGCTGCCGGAGTTGCCGCCGCGCGAGCGCAGGTTCTCCATGCGCCGCACAAAGTCCTTGACCCGCGCCCGCTTGCCCCCTTTGGACGGCAGGGAGCCGTAGCTGTGCCCGGCGTCGGCCGGCAGGGCCATGCCGCGCGGCAGCGCCAGCGACGTGGGGTCCGGCATGGTGGTGGTGGCGGCCGAGTCCGAGCACGTGCGCCGCGAGCTGTCCGAGTCCTCGGCGGCGCTGTGCGTGCCTCGCGTGTGGTGGTGGTGGTGCTGGTGGTGGTGGTGGTGGTGGTGGTGGTGACCGCTATGACCGCTGCTCTCGCTGTGCAGCGACGACACCTCGGGCTCGCTGAGGTCCGTCAGCACGCTCTCGCTGCTGGTGGTGGTGCGCAGGGCCAGGCCCAGCTCGCCCGGCCCACCGCCGCCGCCGCCTCGTAGGCTCTCGCCCGGACCCAGCAGGCGGTCGATGTCCTGCAGTCTGGACCAACGACGGCTGCTATGCTCAAATGTCCATTTGTCGCTGATGGCCACCAGGTCGTCCTCATCAGAGTCTTCGCACTGGGGGGAGGAAAAAAAGAACAAAAAAAAACACCGTTGGCATTTAAATCAGCGGCTGACACCGAGGACACGACAAGGCACACTTTGCGCAAACACTCGGGACTCGCGGCCTGATAGACCACAGGCCCGGGGAAAATGTGAAACACCAGAACGGGAGACTATTCTCAGACACATTCATCAATTCATAAAAGCTTTTCAGATTAAATTTACATTGAATTACAACGCTGCAGAAGCAATATCCCTGGCCCATTATGGCAGGGTTACATGAATAATGCTCAATCTGCTGAGTGTCATTTGTAATGGGCTTTTCAAGGGGATATTTCCACAAAGTGGTTTTCCTGCCGCCACGTCGGCCAGGACCCAGAGCAGCACAATTTATGTAATGGTGAGTTGTATTTTCAAGCTTTTATTACATTTACACGGTTTCGCAACAAAAGGCCCTGAGTATCCTGGGGACATGGAGACTAATATTACACTTTTAAAAATGTGTTTTCTAGCGTGGTGACATAACAGGTGTGATATAACCTTCAAGATCAAGTTCAGACCACAACATCCACACAAGGGTAAAGCAAACAATACATCCCCAAAAGCTGTTCTATAGAAGGGCCGTCAGACAACATTCCATAGAATGGGAGAGATGAATCAATTTGGACACAACAAAGGAGTACTCTACACCATATCTGGGAATCTAGGTTATTGGGATAAAGGGGGGGATTTGTCTTTCTGAAGTAGAGCAAATCCAGGCCAGAGAGTCTACAGAACATGTCAATAATATTGAATGTCACTTTTTTCAATTTGTTTAAAAGCTAAAGAAAACAAAAAAATGTACTGTGCTGATTCCTGTGAAAGCATTTTTTTTTAAATCTTAAATTAGATTGTACCCATTCAATTTTACTATACATAATAGATTTAAATATATCATAATATATTTCTTAAATTAGATTGCACATTATATAATGAACATGTTTCTGCCATTACCACACAGACACAGCACATCAGCAAATGTTAAAGGGAAACATAGCGCTGAAAGAAAAAGTAAACGCGCTCGACTTACTTTCTTCTTCGGTAGGTTCACGTCGAGTTTCATAGATGCGCACTTGTTTAATGTGTTGAGTCGCCTGGAGGGTGAGAAAGCACAGACACACACACGGATGATGAGAAACCAGCTTTGCCTCGGGACACTTCGCCCGTTGCCTCCACCTCACAGGCTCTTTTTACCGAGTTACAAAAGGAAGATCCCCGCGCTCCCCGAGGAGCAGAGAGCGAGCGGTAACCTGATTTAGCAACGTGGTGCGGTGGACTGGCAAGAACTATCTCTTTCCACCGACTCAGCTCTGCTCAAGGGGCTGATGAAGTTAAGACGGCTAATTGACAGATCTGGAGTTTCTCATTGGACCTCGTGTCTAATTGGGGGAGGCTTGTGAGCACCGGCTTGCTGGGAGTCTGTAGCGCTGAGGTCTGGATAGCAGGAAAGTCGCTGGAGCCCAGATGCAACCAAATGGGGTCTGTTTCCCCCAGAGAGCAGAACTAGTTCCTGAATCCTTTCTGTTGTGATGACTGTAAAGTTCAGTCTACCAGCGATACTTCACTGATGTGTCAAAGATGTGTCATTATAATTTCATATCATGCAAGAATTCACATCATAATAAATAAAAATACACATTAACCGGACACTTTTTCTAGAGCAGCAAATATAAAATGTATCTGACTGTGTCAACACCATACAGGATCGATATGCGGGCCCTGATAACAGAGAGGCCATAATATTGACATTTCTCAGGCAAGTTCAGAGTTTTTGGAACCTGCCCTTGAACACGCAAAAGAAAAACATAGGTGAGCATGGCCTAACGGGGCCTCTGACCCAGCACCCTATAGTTGGCCCACCCTTTCATTTTTGCTAAGCCAATTTAGCGTCAGCTTCAATTAAAAACCCTCATGAAAGTTCTTTACAGCAACAATGGGCTTTACAGCATTTCCAGTAAACAGTGAAAAAAAAGGAGCAGAGCAGAGCAGAGCAGAGAGACAGAGAAGGAGGCGCGGGAGGCGAGTCTTGAGTTTATGGCCCCACTCAGCCAGGAGATTGGAGGCCGGCTCGGAGGCTCTGGCACCGAGGCCGCCATTAAAAGGCGGAAAATGGCGTGCCTTTTAAAGACGCCGAGCTGCAGACCAACGGCCGTCGGGGCGGAGGGAAAAGATGACGAAACCCCCGCCCCCCCTCTCTCTATCCTGCGGCTGCTCGCATGCAATGGGGGGAGAGCCAGGCGTCATTGTTTGGGGGTGTGATAATAGACGCCTTTTTTCTTTTAACGGCCACACAGACCCACTCTGGAGGGCTGATGTCAAAACCTTGTGACGACAGCTGCCCTCAGATGTGGGCAAGATCACCAAGGGGGTTTTAAGCCCTGGCTTTCAGCAGGGAGATGGAATGGCAAGCCCTCATTTGTAAACTGTAAGCTGGCTAGTTGAGCTTTTTTGCCAGTCTTGCTCCGAGGGGACCGACACACTGCAAATTTTCCACTCCTCTGCTCAGCTACATCGACTGTTTTGACGAGGACACCTCATCTTGATGATGTGTACATATCTGATTAGTCATTATAATTAGCCGTTGTAATGATAAGATCACTCAGGTGTGTCTTAGCAATGGCAGATGGACAAGACGTGCGGCACTGTGATCCCTACAGAGCCGGATCATTATGAGGCACTAGTTGGCACTGACGTCAGTCTTCCTTCATGACAAAAACATCTGGGAGTTGGGTAAGGTCAAGGTAGAGAACATGCAATTAACCCGTGGGTAACGTCATGGGATTGATTCCATTGGAGCACGTGTATATATATAAATGCGTACGCTTGAACGTCAAGCCATAAATGACTAAATGTAGTGCTTGTGATGGGTTACATCTGAGCAGGACACTGATGTGAATTTGTACAGCAACAAAACTAGCGGCGGTTGAGAGTTGAGGGGGAGGGGGGTGGGTTAAGGGTTGAGTCATACCCAGAGAATCATCATTAGGATCCCGCACATGACACCAGTTAGCGCTGCTAAGGAGAGGGTGGCTACTGTGGGCTTGGGCTGAGGTGAATCGCCATTCATGCTGCAGGACGGGACGAATGCTGCAGTCTCTGCCACTCAGTCCACTGCAGCACCAGAGAGCGAGACTAGAATTTAGAGTGTAGTCGCTTCAGGAATTTAGTCGCTTCAGGAAGGGAGTGTTGGGAGTCACAGTATATTGAGTTGTGTAAAGCAACAGTAACCCCCCCAATCCCCACAGAGCCCCCCCCACCCCCGCCTCCCCTCGCCCCCCCGCCATTCTTCTCCACCCAGGCAGTCTCCATGGCGACCTCAGTGACTGTGCTGGTTTCATCTTAATTTTCGTGTGTTTACTCAAGCTCAGGCTGGGGTATAGGGCGGAGAGAACACACACACACACACACACACACACACATTTGGCTGACAGTGGGAGAAAAAAAATCTCACTATATTTAGAAATATAAACCCCTTCAGACAATACGTCAGCTCTCTGCTCCAGTCACAATAACATGAGAAATACACTAACAGGGCTTTCAACGAGCTTAATTATGTCTACACGCGTAACAATATGCAGCGAAAGGTCAGAAACCCTCAAATGAACAAAGGCATGGCGTGGCGTGCTACGTCTCACAAAAGAGAAAAGGTCTAGCAGTCCACCTAAGCCAGCCTGTTGTATTTCAGCTAAGCTAATCCGATAATTCGGTGACATTTATGAAGGTCTACTCAGGCACACTAGCGTGGATAAGTGTAATTCATGTTGTTTATCTGTGGAGATCACCACTACTGCCACTCAAATGGCAGAAAGCCTTCATCCCCCGGGCTCAAGTCTTAAGCACTGTCTGGAGTCACCTTTCACCTAACTATAGGCTACACTCAACCTTCACATCTGATACACTAGGCAGGGGACATACAGATTCACAAAAGAGTAAACAACTGGATAACCCGATATACTGTACTCAATGTATACAATTTGATACTATTTTGATACACTTCTTAAATGACACAACACGACATGATAACATGATACCAATTCAAATAACCTGAACTCAATTCACTATTCTAAACAAACATTTATTCTGAACAAAAGTATAGAATTGCTAAGACAAAGCAAAGCAGACATGTTATAGTATTAGTTTACATTATGCTCTAGAATCCTTACCGACAGAGGGGCTCCACCAGGTCTTTGTCTAGAAAATCGTGGTCTTTCTTCACAGGAGAGATGTCAATGGGAAACTGAGAATCTGAAAAAAATAAGAAACCTACAGGTTAGCAACAGCATTCCTTATGCATGTCCCTCTCGCATCTCAAAAGATCGCATTCATGACAAACAAGGGCGCACAGGGATTGGGTTTTTGTTAATGCCCTCCCTGCTATTTTCACTGCTCAATGGTCCGAGCCCTTAATGTCCAAAAAAAGCAAGGGGTGGGGGAGCATTGCCTGGCTTTTGAGATACACTAAATAACACATTCTTTCCAGGGCGATAGTCAAGGCCAGGGAAGCGTCCGGCTTGTTTTCGGGCCGGGCAGATGTTAACGAGCAGAGACAGAGTTTGCCCCCCAAAGCAAGCGGAGCTCAGGCCTGTGCTGTGCGGGCTGCTGCAGCAGGCATGACGTCTTGCCAGGAGAATGGCTCCTGCTCTTATGCAACACGCCACGGCGTGGTGACCAAATCCAGACCCGGCTGAAAAAAACTAGCATTCCTCTGCATTTGTATGGGGCAATTAGCTTCGGTAGTGGAGCAGTGCGCCATTTCAGAGGGTTTTTTCTCTCCCCCCCCTCCCCCCCCCCAACCCCTCTTGCCTCTAAGTGAAAATACAGACCCCAACACAAAGCCTGGTTTGCATCAATCTGCCCCTGAAGCAGCAAAGCATTGAGCAACAGTCCCACAAAAAATGGTTCAAACATGTGGCAGAGACCGTCAGTTCCTATAGCTCTGAAGATGTCAAGAGTGACAAATTATAGGTGCACGATGTCTGGAACGTGTGGAAACTCTAACCTATACCGAAGAAGCCATTGCTTACATTTGGCAGGGGGAATTCCACACGCGCACATTTGTAAAACAGCGACCGAATGAAAGAAAAGAGTAATGTTTTCCTGGGCAACGGCTGCCGTCCAATGGGCTTATCAAAAGAGAGAAAGCTGCTGAGAGAGGGTTTCTCTCTCATCTAAATACCTCTCCCGGCCGGGCTAAAGTGAATTTCACGATACCCTCACACCTACTACTCTGCAGCTGGCCAGGGAACTGTCAAGTCCTATTCTGTGGGAGAGTCTGTTCTTGTCAACAGCAACGATGCAGCGTTTTTCTCCCATGACCTCAATCTTTTTAGTGGAGGACATGTTTTTGCAGTAACTCTAAACCTGGAACTGTCCAGACCGAGGCTCTCAGGCCAATACGCTCCATCCTGCAGTGTTGTGTGAGTTACACAGGGAGCTGTGCTGAACTGACCTTCGAAAAACCTGGGAAAATCGAACAGTTAAGCATACAGCATCTACACATACGGTAGATGTAGGGATAACAATAGCGTCTTTAAGGTACGATGTTGAGGGCCAGAGAAGCCTTTGCCAATGGTGCTGTGAATAAAATCTAAATCGTTCATCCTGTATGTGTAATTGTTCCAGCGAAAGCCCTGACTGACTAACTCTGAATATTCCCGAGATAAAGTTCTCACAGTGTAGGAGGATATGCCAATCTCTCCAACCAGTTGAGTCACCCATCCGAGCCCATGCCAAGAACAGGCATTACAGTAAACCCACAGTTTTCATAAAAGCGCTGGTGTTTTTCTTTACGTCAATCCACTGTTTGATGTTCCTACAACTCCGACCACCGGCCATGCAGTCGCACGGAAATAACCTCCTAGGCTGGCGTGTGCACAAACTGCCGGGTGTGATATCAGTGCTGTGGCTGGCAAACTGGCGGTGGGTGTCTTGGCATTACCTTCAAAGAGCTGGGCGTACTGCGGGAATCCTGCCGCCCGGAGCCAATCACAGGCTTCTTTTGCTTCGATCTCTGCAAAACAGAAAGGTCAAAGGGCGTTTAGAACCTCATTCTTCAAAACAAAACATGTGAGTGAGAAACAACGGGACGACACGACTCGGAATACACAGCGCAGGATATCGTCAAAAACACCCTGCTAACACACTAAAACAGACGCACACAAACTCTCTCTCTCTCTCTCTCACATACACACACACACACACACACACACACACACATAAAACAAAAACACATTTCGAATGTCCTCCTCTGTCCGCACACAGAGATCCCACAGACCTTACTCTACCAGCGACGACTTTCCCACCAGACCAGCGGGGAGATATTTTGGCCGAGTAAATATTTCACTCCAGGGCTTTATCAACACAGCCGAGCTCGGAGAGAACATCGCTGGCAAAGCCTGTCCCTCCTCAGGAGGCTTGTCATCCTCTCCATTTGAGAATATACTTTAGTGTTTGGGGTGGGTGTGTGTGTGTGTGTGGGGGGGGGGGGGGGGTGTTATGTAAGTGTGTCTGTTTTCCTTTCCTTTACTGTGCTTCCATTCCCCCTCCGAAGAGCTCTTACAAGCAGACTGGCCCACTGGCCATGATGAAAACCTGGTTGTAAAGCCTCCTATATCCTTGGCGATCTGTCCGTAAGCCGGAAAAGACTGATAATAGCTGGGGAACACGCGGTCTTTGCGTGCAGGGGGAGATTCGATACGTTCTCCGTCATCTTAAACTGTTTTTTTCCCTCTTAGCCCGTGGTGTGTAAACAGTACGTTTTGGGGCTTTTAATAATGCTTTGGACATTGCCAAAACATCAGAGCATTATATGAAGGCCGGTGGAATAAAGTTGGATTCATACTTAAAACTAAAGGTTAAAATAAACTCTAGAGTTTAATATAAGCTATAAAATCATCCTTACGTAACATTTACAAACTGTAATTGGCAGAAGTTCAAACCAATGAATACAGACAACAATGTTCATAGGCACAGAAGTTCAGTATGGTTTTCACTATATCTATGTAGTACATCTATGTTACTATGGTGTGATAAGTAATTCAATGTGTATACTAGAATTGTACTTTTTTCCTAAATGCATATGATTAGATGTAACACTGAGAGTAGTGTACTTATTCATAAATGCATATGTTAAGATGTTACACGAGAGATTTCTTTGGAAATGAGACGGCTTGGGCATCTTGAAATTAAAGTGTGAAGGCTTGGAGCCTCCCTCACAGCTGCCCAACTAAAAGTCACAGCTGCAGCTGACCTCTCTCTTTGACTGGGGTCACACAGCTGACCTCCTGATCTTCCAGGCATGACCTTTACCAGCTCCGAAAACCAGCTCCCCCCCAATGATTTCAGGGACAAGACAGGAAATGGAATTTAGGCTGAAGCTCTGGTCAACAGGGAACAGTAAAAGGTGTCAGTCAAAAATTGACTGCCAGGCAGATTGTCTAAACCAAGGACTTATTCACACGGTATACAGATGCCAACACCATCCCGATTGTCCATTAAAACTAACATTCTAGTCTGAATGTTCTTCCAGGAATTGCTCTTAGACGGAAATATACCTATCTTTCCACAAAACCCAGAGTCAAAATCTGAGGAGAGGCATGTCCAAACAAAAGCAGAAGAAAGACTAATGAGCTAAGGCGTTCATTAACAATCTTTAATGGCCGCTTCCATGTGGATGAGCAACAACACATCACGTAAATGACTACAGAAGATGTCACCATGACATGGTTTACATTAACTCACCTTTAAAGAGAAAAAAAGGAATCTCACAGGTGTTCTGAATGCAACCGACGTTAGTTCGACTTTATCGACTTTATCCTTCTCCTTTATCCTTTACCCTCTCCAACTGTATTCCTCAAAAGGAGATGAGGATGTGTGGATGGTACACCAGGTGAAATGAGCGAAATTGGAGCGGGCATGAAGTTTAAATGAGGGACACAAAGGCACTCCCACATCATCACCCCCTCCTCTTAAACCCCCTCCCCCCCGACCCACACACACACACACACACACACACACACTGCGCTCTACTCTACAGAGAGGGAACCGTCAACATGAATGAAAAACCACGCCAAAACAGCAGCCTATCAGCGAGCAGCAGAATAGTACAGTACAGTGTGGTCCGGTCTCACGCTGACTTCCCCATTCACTGCCATTCATCACTTGTGACATGACAATCATGTCCCCATTCAGCTGGCAGCTGTGGTGACAGGTACGCGGTCTCTCGCAAGAAACCTCATCTGCCCTCCACCCACAACAGGCCCACGTCAGCCCGACTTGTTGTTGTTCCCACGTTTTTTTGGACCCCGGCGATCATTTTCGCTCCCCAAAGCGCAAAAACACACACGGGTTGCCATCACGACCTCGCTCGGCGTGGCAAACAAACACGTATCAAAGTTCTCTAATAGCCCCAATGCCGATTGTTGCGACTTCCCAACACTGTAGAGAAGTTCAATAACAACTGGCAGCAGGAGGAGGAGGAGGAGGAGGAGGAGTGGGGGAGAGGGCAGTTCTATAGAAGCCCGGTGGAAGAGGTCAGTGCGAGGTAACGGATGCTCCCCTGGCTCACCCAGCCCTGGCACTCCTGCGGGCTGTCTGAGAGGACAGGGCATTGTCTCGGGGCACAGACAGTGAAGACCTGACCAGCTTTCCTCACCCCCCTCTCTCAACCGCCTGCCCGCCGTACCCACCCGGTGGGACCTGCGCTGGTACAACAGGAAACACAAGCTGGGAATTCCACCGAACTCGGCATACCGCGTAACACAATATAGAGACATTCTGTACAGTTTCCTCTTTTTTTTTCATCCCCCCTTTTTTTCTGTCTTTCTCTCTCTTTCTCTCCCTCTCTCTCTGGGAATCTCGGACATGAAAGACACTGATGGCATGATGCCAGGTGTGTGTGTGGGGGGGTCACTAAACAGCCCATGGGGACAGAGGTTTCACTGGAGTCGCACGCAGGGTAACTGGGCACCTGCGGACAAAGGCCAAGAAACAGAGTACTGCCATGGGGACAATGTCACGGAATACCAGTGGCGGTATGCTAAAAAAAGACCCAAAAGGTGACACCTTCCGCCCCATTCAAACACCAAGCCTTATGTAACTTAGAGGAAAGAACATTCCGGTATGGAATGTAAAGAGTATTTAAATGTGTTGGTTCCAAGAGAACAGAGTTGACAAACTTGCAACAGGAATTTAGACAACAATAAAAGCCTCCCCCCAAAAAAAAACATATCACCCACTGATCAACAGATCAATGATAGCCAACCTCAATACACAACAGCAGCTCTGTTAGAACTCAATCACAAAGCAAATACTCAAACAATGCCAAGGCCATCAAGCCAGTGAATCAGCATTTCTACGGATGCCCATCTATGGAGAAGTGAAGATAAAAGGGAATAAGAGTTGACTTCTCTCTGATTTGTTGTAGAAATGGTGGAGACAGACGTAGAGGTAAGTGGTAGCGGACGGTAGTACTCACTGGAGATCTTCATCCTAAAGCCATGAGGAGAGCTGGACATGTGGACTCAGGGAGTCTGAGCGCAATCCAGGCACAGCAGCAGCATCCTCTTTCCCACGGCACAAGCAACGCATTCCAGACGCTACGCTACTGACAAGGCCCTGCTGCTGCTGCTGCTGCTGCTGCTACACTACAACTGTTGCCTACTCGGCAAGATCTTTCTCCTCTCTTCTTCTCTCCTCCCTCTCTCTCTCTCTCCCCCCCCCTCTCTCTCTCTCTTGATCACACACACACACACACACACACACAGACTTGCTCCAACCTCTTTAGTCTTCCCCCTCTTTCATCATCTGTCTTCACAGACACACGTACACAAGCTCGTTCTTCCTCATATCTCCCCTCCCCATCTTTTTTTCCATCCTCATGGCCCCAACCCCCCCAACCCCCACCGCCTCCTCCTTCCTCTACCTCAGTCAGCATTAGCCCATCCCCCCCCCCCCCCGCTGCTACTCCCTCTCCCGTCTGTTCCCCGAACCCTATTACGACTCTTTCCTACCGCTCACAACACATTTTTTGGCAGTGCCCTCGAAAACTGAGGCCAAGGGGCATAGTCTGACAGGATGCTTGCAACACGGGACTTTCTTCCCCCCCCCCTCTCTCTCTTTCTCTTTCTCTCTCTCGTTTACTCTGTTTCTCCCTATCTCTCTCTCTCCCTCTGCCTATCTCAGTCTTCCCGTTTCAACAGACACATTCAAAGATTCCCATGACATCATTCAATCACTCTGACAACGGATTCATGTTAATGCATCTATTTATACCACTGCTGTCCAGGAAGACTTGCTCTTGTCATCAGGGAAAAACACAGAGTGCCAATAAACAGGGAAGGCGGATATTGTCCAGTGTTTCAAACACACTTTCCACTGTCTGACCCCACCCCCCCCACCCCCCCGCCCCGAGGAACTGTTTATTTACTGTCCAGCAGAAAGAGAGTCTTGTGTTTGGAGTAGCTGGAATGGCAGGCCGAGTTAATCTCCTAATCAAACACCCCAAAATCACACACACACATACACACACATACACACACACACACACACACACACAAAACCTGATGTGGTTTGCTATGGCACGGGACCTTGAGGTTGTGCACAGGGAGGAAAGAGGTCCATATTTGGGAATGCCGAGGGTATCTGCGTGGCATCTCCAGAATGACTAGTAGAAGCCCTGACTGCTGGAGAATGGGGTTGCACTGGGGGAAAGGGGGGGATATACGCTAGCGATGACAGAGAGCGTAGGCAACCGCTGGCTGTGAGTCAGGCCGACGGACTGGCTCGCACAGACGCAATCGTCCCTCAACCACCCACCCACCCAGCCAGTCACCCACAGGCCAACGTCAGTCTGCCCACAAACACACTAGCCCAGAGGGTATCAGCTGGATCAGAGGATCTCCTAACACGCACGCACACACACACACACACACACACACACACACACACACACACACACACACACACACACACACACACACACACACACACACACACACACACACACACACACACACATACTGTATATATACACACAGACAGCAACAGGACCAAACCACAAACCAAATAACATCACATTCCCAGTTGTTTTACAAGTGCCTGCTGGGTATTTCCAGGGAACAATTGTTTGCCATTTTTGGAGAAAATTTTTTGGGGAGCGTGTGGTTCAAAATGGAACATAGATAAACTGTAACATAAATTCACTGAATGTGTTGTGTATTTCCCAATAGCTACATGTATCATCATCGACAGTGTTATGTTTATTGTCTGAGATATATTTTATAACCACAGCTAGTGTGGGATAAAGTCTAATCACCCTGAGCATATTTGGGTCATGGTGAAAATAAAACAATAATAATTCGGTCCTTAATAATACACAACATTAAATCCAGACTTAAGAGCAGAGCTCCAAAAGCTGTTTTCTATATAAATATACCTGTTGGTCTCTTGCAGAGTTACCATTAATTCCCACAGTAAAACAGAGCACTTAGTCAACTCAGCCATGTGTTTGCATATCTCGTTTCAAAATACGGGCTGAATGACGCGAGCAGACTGCACGAACCCACTCATCATTCTGCAACCCTGAAGCTTACGAGAGCTCCAGTAACATGGCTTTGGGGAGAGCGAAGAACAACAATTCTGCCGTTAACAGGAAACGGCTTGGAGGCAACATCTTGAAGCTCACGTGACTACAGCCTCAAACCACCACCCCACGCACACACACACACACATACCGTGCACAAACATACTGTATATACTGAGCATAAATGCACACTCTTAAGCATTCGTTTTACGCATGTTTCTTTGTCTTTCTTTCTGTCACACATGCACACACACAGACATGCACACGCTTTTGAATCAAGTCCATGCATTTTCCTCTCTCTCTCTCCCTCTCACTCCCCCAACACCAACTACACACACACACACACACACACACACACACCAAAGCCGAGTGAATAAACCAGACGTCCCGAAGGGGTTTGGATAGTTGAGATTGTACGCCAGTTCCCGCCTCTTCTTGGGAAAGCACCTTGAGGTCCTGATGCATCATTTCTCAGACTCTCTCTCTCCTCCCCAAATCACTCAGGCACTCAGGTCTCTCTCTCACACACCTCCTCTCTCCCCTCTTCCACCGAATGACCACTCCAGGAGCGATAAACTGCCAGACGCGGTGACCAGGTCACTGCTGTCTTTACAGTAAAACAGCGTACTCCAGACATAACCAAAGCGGATTCCCACCTCACAGCATTCTTCCTAATATGATGAAATACCTGTGCTTCACACACCCCAAAAGCATTTGTTGCTGTCTGGAGTAGTGCAGACACCATGTAAGGTGGGATATACAGTAAGAAACATTTCCCGAAACACCAGCTCATGCATTAACTGGCAGCTTCCACAAGTCTAAAGACTGATCAATATTCTGTATATAGACCTCATCATATCATTCATCTCTATCAGAGTACCGTACTATAGTTATTGCAGCACTTCTGGCCAGAAGGACATTGTCTATATTCTCAACATAGGGCTATATATTGATGATGCTATACATATTATACCCTTGCTAATCTTTTAAACTAGTTTCTGTCATACACCACATGTTATCAGTCTACCCACCCTATAACCTCAATATCCATATGCAAAATAAAATGAAATCCACTCATTTTTGCTTAGCTGCACACTACTAACTTGTGCTCCATTATGATGCTGTTTTTGTTCCTTTGCTTAATCTAACCTGTGACTGACTTCACACGGAGAACTCATAACACACATTCACAGGTTTCTGACCGACACGACCCAGGTTGAGCTGAGAAGGAGCTCAAAGAATGACACCCCCACCACACACACACACACACACACACACATCCCATACCTCAGGTCACCCCGTGTGTGTCGTGGGAACAGTGGGCACTTTAATTAACTTGGGCTGACCCGGCAGGTACTGGCATCCTGAGCACAAAGCGGCGGCCGTGCACCCCGCCACCAGAGGCATGCTGGGGATTATCTCCCAGCCTCCGCAGCGGTGGCCTTCCCCTACGCTTCACGGCGGGATGCTCGAGCAGGAAAGCCGGGAACGATAGCTGAGGGGGGGAGGGGCTTTTCCCGACAAACAAAAACACACGCCTGTCTTGTAACTTACTGACACAGTTTGGTATGGCCTTGGCTAAATCACTTGATGGGATAGAACTAAGTGATAACACAACGTCTATTTTTGGTCATCGGACGGAGGTTGAAGGCAAGGAAGTAGATAAAAGACACACACACACACACACACACACACACAGACACGCGTACACACACACACACACACACACACACACACACACACACACACACACACACACACACACACACACACACACACACACAAACACACACACACACCCTCTCGTCCGTCTTCCACTGAATGACCACCACAGGCGCGATACACTCCCAGACGAGGTGACCAGGTCACTGCTGGTACTGGTTTACAGTAAAGCAGCATGTTCCAGACATATAAGAAACATTTCCCGAAACACCGCCCCATGATGCATTAACTGGCAGCTTACACAAGTCTGAAGACTGATCAATGTTTTGTTCGTAGACTTCATCTTATCCTTCATCTCTATCAGAGTACCAAAATGGGCAACTATTAGCCACGGCTTATACATTGATTTTGAAAAATGTCTTCAGCTATAAGGTTACGGGGGCAGTTAATATGGTATTGATATGGCTTTGTTTCTTTTAACTTGCATTAAACAGTGCTGTGCTGCGGCTTATACACAATGTGCAAGCACAAACGAGCTCACACACACACACACACACACACACACAGAGAGACACAGACAGAACCTGTCACCAGCTCCACAGCTGAGCAGGGACTATGGCTACAAATTTAGGCAGCGCTATCGGGGGAAAGGGGATGTTGCTAGGCACCCACTGCAACTTTCCCATAATACAAAGGCGAGGGGGGAAAAACGGAGGCCAGGAGGAGAGCATGACTGGGCTTTGGGCTTTGTGGTGGCTGGCAGAGGGTGGTGGGATCCCCACTCCAGCCCACAGCTCCACAGCCATCAAACGACTTAGACCACGAAAGACCGACCCCTTTAACTCAATTTTAATGTGCTCTCACAAATAAGGAGACCCCAGTGACTTCTTCTTCAGCTCCTCGCTCCTCGTTAACAGAATCGGACGGGTTTGTGATGATCAGAAACTATGTACTGAAACGTTCAGGTGGACAACCACTTTTAAGCCACGATGAACTTTTTTGGTCGATTAGTTGAGAACAGACAACATTTACTTTTTCGAAAGAACCAGATGGAGACCTTTTTTGGTTTCAAATAGAGCAATAAGAGCCTTAAGAGGCCTCTGGGTACTTAGAGACATTGTTAACATCAGTACCATTCTAGCGTATGTCTGTTCCATCCAGTTCAGCTCTAATGTGACTGACAAAGGAATAATCAATCATCATTCATCATATCACAAAAGCTGTCACGAAACAGCTTACCGTAAGTTCAAAACTAAATACTGAGCTATAATGTAAGGAGACAGCTAGATAAATCTCAATTAAGAATGACCTTTGCATCTCTTGTTTGCGAGCACGAAGACTGAAGGCTTACACGGAACCTCTGGGACATGTATGGTATAGTTACACAGTATACATACACTGTATGCCTATACGGTATCACATATCATATCACATTCAAGCCTTTAAGCACCCATTGTAGCGGTTACAATAACACTGACCTCTGGCTCTGATTCACTTCATCCTGGGTCGTGGGTGAGAGTAGTGGAATGTTCTAGGTCAGGCTTGCCACACACGTCTGTCACAGACAAGTCTTCAGAGGAGAAAGACTCACATTTCACTGAAGCTGTACACATGAGCAAAAATGTCCACAACGAGGCCACGCTGGACATTTTTTGTCTTTTCTTTTTGAAGGGGGGAATGCCGAGTATTTGTTTGAATGACCCTTCGTTCCTTCCCCTTTACCCAATGAAGTCCAAGTCGCACATCAAAGTGAGACTGAGAGGCCCCCGGTGAGGGCTTATTGATTCTGCGGGCAAAATAGCGGGAGGGAG
>NC_085006.1:16777267-16784767 GCF_963854185.1 Sardina pilchardus | reverse complement strand
CCAGGAGGGCAGAGAGAGGACCAGGAGAATCTGGACACCAGATGGGTCAAAACGAACAGCAGGAGTGCGGGTCTGGAGGACACACACACACACACACACACACAGACACACACACACACACACACACACACACACACACACATATATATATATATATACACAGACATACACACACACACACACACACACACACACACACAAACACACCCACCGACACACACACACACACACACACACACACACACACACACACACACACACACACAGTAGGACATCAGGTCCAACTGCTACTGTCTCTCAGCATAGACAGACCAGCTAAGCCAGATGCTGAGATGTTTGACTTGAGGAGAGGGAGCCCATTCACTTGAAGCATTATTGAATTTTAAGAAACTAATGGCCCAAGCTAACTCTCCGAGCTGGGTGGAACAGGACACATTTCTGCTATGTGACCATGAGGAATGAGGTCAAGCGCTGGGCTGCTACAGGCTTTTCGGGCATAAATTCTAGCGGGAATGAAATCGAACTAATGCGAAAAATGTAAACCCGTTAACCCGGAGAGGCAAACAGGCATGCATGCATCGGATGGCGCATCTCAACTGACCAGAAAAGGACAGAGAATCTGTCCTGTCCAAACAGCTCATCGGTGCTCCAGAGATGCCAACACGATGGCCACGCGGCAAAGACTGTGTGGAATTCAGCCTGGAAACAATGCTTCACATGCGCTCACACACATACAGATTTTATAAGTGATAGCCAGACAGTCACAACCACACATTGGCCTCTCTCTCACACACACATACATACACACACACACACACACATACACACACACACACACACACACACACACACAGAGACACACACACACACACACACACACACACACACACACACACACACACACACACACACACACACACACACACACACACACACACACACACACTCACAAATTCCCTCCCCTGCCCGCACTACGCTGTGTCAACACCGAGCAGGCCTGCTGGAATGCGGAATCCACTGGTCAGTGAGCGCAGGGGTCACTGGCGATGACACTTCACTCTCGCCGGTCATCAGATGCCGGGTCAGCCAGCAGCACCCACCCAACGCGCCACGGAGCCGGCCGGCCTTAGCCAATGATTATTAACGCTCACGGCCGACAGACAGTAAGAAAACATCCTCTCCTGCCATGGCCTGGGTAGGAGGGTGGGGGGGGGGGGGGGGGGGGGGGGTAAAATGCCTGTCTGTGTTATTGCCACTATTCGCCCCCTCTGTAGGGGGACCGGGGCAGGGAGAGAGAGTGGTCGTATAACCGCCCGCTTCCAGTGAAAAATGACCACAGAAGGATCGCAGTGGAGCTTCTGAGATCAGGCGGCCTATTCTAGACGTGATAATCATCAGCGGAGAATGTGCTTATTTTCACAAAGCTGGCCTTGGAATGGCTCAGTCAGGATAGATCTAGATGATTATGCTGATAAACTATACTTCCTGCGGTGTGGACCTGGGAATTTTCCAGGTGCCCAAAAAACTGAAAGGAATTTACTATGTCTGATGATCCTGGCTTCCCACAACTTACAACCAAAAGTGCAACATTTTCTAGAATCCTGAATCCATCATGGCGTTTCGCAGAGGCGGCAATGTTAAATGTCAACGTGTTTTTTTTTTTCTTTTAGGTGGCAACTATGCATGTCTCGTAAAGGGTGCAAATGAATGAGCAGCGTTGGTTGTAAATCAACAAAAAAAAGACGACAGGAGGAAATGCTGTCTGCAGACAATGACTGATGATGAGTCACACCTGAGAGCTCTGCGGTGAGGAAAACCTCAAAACAAGCTCGGCACCCACAACTCGCATTCCTCCTCTTCCCCCACAGGTGACCCACATAGCTGCTGTGATGACAAAGCAGACAACTTTGATCCCCAAACCACACAAACACACACACTGCCTCCAAACACAAGACTCCACATGCCCTTGCCACCGCCACCAGACATCTGGAAATCACAAGCTCTCCACGACATACATACACACACACACGCACGCACGCACGCACACACACACACACACACACACACAAACGTATGCACAGCAACAAACAGATTAACTCACATACCAACGCCGGCCTCCAGGAAACATGCAACAGTCTGTGGATAAACAATAACTGTTCTATACAAATCCGTCCTTCGGTGCCACTGACTCATGGTATGCCCCAACAGATACCGAGCCCACACACACACACACACACACACACACACACACACACACACCATCTCTGACGCGCACAAACACACGTGGCGAGGACACTGAGCACACAGTGCTCGGTCCACTATCTCGGGACCTTGGGACACCTCATTACGCAACGCCACTCAAGCGCCGATGCCAGCCTCTCACGCCCTTAAAAGCGATAAAGCTTCGTGCCAACGGTGGCGGCTATTGCTGACCCAAGAGGTGTGTCCTGGGAACCCGTGAAACCCCAAACCTTTGATCTCGCCCTGCAGGGAGACATTGTCACCTGGGAAGGGAGAGAGAGTTTGGGTGTGGGAAGGGAGGGGAGAGAAAGGGGGGGGGGGGGGCAGGGGGGGTCGTGGGTGCTGTTGTTATGCATGTTAAGCTGTCCTCCTCCCCCAGGTAAGACACACACTGTGTGCCACTGAAAGACAAAAGACAGGGGAGGGGCAGAACAACTCAAGGGAGGTCAAGCCTGGTGTTGTCCAGCTGTAGGGCATTGTCCTCAAGCTTGTGGCCTGCACTCTCCCAGGAAAAAAGAGCCACACGCTGGTCTCCCCTTTCTACAGGGGCCTCAATAAAGGTTTTAAAATGCTTGGGAAATGGTCTTGATTTAATGACAGACCCGAGGGACGTTGTGGTTGTTCTCTGTTGCTGGCGTCAATGCAACCAAACCCACAGTATAACTATCAACCACAAGGTCAAGGGTCAGGTTTGTATTACCGATGCATATTTATTTTAGACTCTCAAATGAGCCTTATCTAAGGGAAACTGCAGACTGCAACAGTGAATAAGTCCCACTTGAAGTTCCAGGCTTTTGTGACTCAAGCCAACACTCCTTCATTGCAAACACTGAAGGGCCAAAGTTGAAGCTTGCTTAATATTGTCAACTCATTCTCCCCTGGTGATCGGTGATCAGCCACACGTCACATGCGATCATTTGAAGACGAATTGCTCAAGAGGCATTTAGCGCGAGAGGAGACTGAAAGAACAGAAGCACTATAGTGAGACAGAAAATGTCAAACTTCACCCAGCACATTGACCCTCTGTTTCGTATGCTTGGCAAAAGTCCATTGACGCTGGGTAAACACTCACTATGGCAACGGGGCCCATGCTAAGCATGGAACGATCCCGTGCCTCTTCAAAAGGAGGAGGAATTACATAAGTGTGCCCCCTTGCCCCCTCCCCACCCACGACTATACCCATCATCTACCCCCCTGCCACCCTCCCCCCCCTCCACCAAATTCACCAATGACTCCCCCACCATGACTCCCAACTCCTCCCCCCGGTCACCCCACCTCCCCTACCCAGTCTTTACATACCTGCGGCGATTCTTTTCAGCAGCTGCTGGCGGGCAATGATCCTGCCCAGCCGGTACCCCGAGCGCCTCCGCCGGCTGTCCAGACGCAGATAGATGTCCTGCGTCTCCGGGGTCATGCTGCCCAGGCACTCGCTGCTCTGGGATTCCGGGAGTTCCCTGAACATGTCTGCCACCCCCGAAACGCGAGCCCACCCCCCACTTCGTCACCCGAACGACAACGACAACAACAACAACAACAACAAACAACAACGACAGCAGCAACAACACCAAAAAGAAGGTGGTGGTGGCGACGCAAGCAGTTCTCCCTCTCTCTGCCTCTCTGCTCACAGAGAAGCTGCACGTGTGTGCTAGTGCGTATGTATGAGTGTGAGAGAGAGAGAGGGAAAGAAAGGGAGAGCCTGAGCAACGGATCACCCAGGCTCAGCCCTGACTGTAGGAGGAGGAGTGCCAGCACTTTGCTCTCCCCGCCCCCCTCGGCGGTCACGTGACGGCCGGGCAGCCAATGGCGTCGGGGGCCGGGCCAGCACGGCCCACCTGTGTGAGCTGAATCCTGAGTCTGTGTGAGAGTCTGTCTGCCTCCCCCGGCTCTGGAGGGAAATATAAATACCAGAGGAATGCCTGTGAACTGAGCAAACCCTGCCAGAGAAACAGAGGGAGGGAGCCAGAGCAAGGGAAAGGGGGAGAGAGAGAGAGAGAGAGAGAAAACAGTGAGAGGGAGAGAGGTGTAAATGAAGGAATAGAGGGAATGAAGGAGCAGGAGGAGGAGAAGGAGGCCATGGGAGGGATATAAAAACACCACAAACTTGTCCCACCCAGCCTTAAAAACAAGCCTGCCACTGTGAGCCAGGGGTGTAAATCTCTGGCAAGACTTAATTTTCATTCTTAAAGTTAGCATTTCGTGTGTGGCCATGCAATCAAACCTGCGAAGATGACACGATACAATAATAGATTGCCTTCCTTGCATGTGATCCAGTTAGCATAACAGCAAGTTGCAACTTAGTTAACTTTACACAGTCAAATTCCTTTTCCATTTCAATTGTGACTATGCAGATATCCATGTGGTTGACATTTTACAGTTTGGGAAAATGGGAAGGTGCAACCCCCATAAAATACGTCTGTCTTAAAATACGTCTGTGTCTTATTTAAAATAGATAAGTTATTTTGATTGTTACCATAGTTACTGTACTAACACCCGTTCTGTGAAACTGCACAGGACATGAGTTGGCTCATTGTAAAACCATTAGCCTGCAAGAGTGTGTGCGACAGATGCAGTGATAGAAACACTGATGAACTGATAAGAGTAAACTGCTGTCAGTTACACACACAGAGAGAGAATGTGTGTGTGAAAGAGAGGAAATGACTCGAGAGAGGCATCACTTGTACAAGGTGTGAATCCCCCCCCCCCCAGCAGCAGCACCACCCGCACCACCCCATGTCTCCCCATCCAGTCAGCCCACAGTGGGCCTTCACAGGAAGTGGAATGGCTTGTGAAACACCCATTCATGCCAGCCGTCTGCAAACAGGGTCCCTATTCAGGCGCTAGCAAGGCTGCTAAACAGCAACACTCACATGATAATCAGCTCAGGCTGAAGTCATACAGGGGAGTCAATGTTTACCAGTTGGTTTCAGGGTTTTTTAGCGGTGGCATAGAAAGAATGCTCTCCTTGGGAACCTGATTGACCTGTGGTCTCCATAACATTACATTACATCACCATGCTACTTTCATTACAAGCTAAATTCACACTAGCACCATTCATATGCTAATCCAACGCTAGCATTGTTCACAAGTTATAGCTGTAAACTAATGCCCTCCAGGGATTATCTTCCTATTTCTACCACATTACACATATAGCGCAAATGTACAGATGCATAGTAGACACATTATGTCACCAAACGGAACTGTGTTTAAATATAAAATTGGAGCCTAAATTCATACGGCAAGATGGACTCGTTCCATTGCAGCATGGAACAAGCTAAGCTCTAACACTTTTAAATAGGCTCCACATCCTTACAAACAGTCCCCACCCACTGCCAGTCTCAGGGCCAGCCGAGTGAGTGACACCACAGGAGCTACACACACAGAGGCTGACTGTTCAATGCCAGCAGCCAAGCCAGACGCCTGCCGCATACAATATGAACAGAGTGCGTACATGGGCAAGGCACCAAGTCAAACACACAGTTGTACATACCTCCTTCTCTCTCTCTCTCACTCTCTCTCTCTCTCTCTCTCTCTCTCTCTCTCACACACACACTCTCTCTCTCTCTCTCACACACACTCTCTCTCTCTCTCTCTCTCTCTCTCTCTCTCTCTCTCTCTCTCTCTCTTTCTCTGCATCGTTCACCACTCCAGGCACAAACACATGCAAAACACCCAAACACACCACTCCTGGAGAGACGTGTCAGACATTTCCTATAAACACACACACACGCACGCGCACACACACACACACACACACACATACACACTATTTCCAGGGACTACTCTCTTTGAGCAAAAACAGTTTCTCTCAAGCAGCGTCAACGGCCCATCAATAGTGCTCGCTCCAGAGTAGGGCGGATCCCCAGCCGTCAGTGCCAGTGACTTCATCTGTTGACCTGACAGCTGAAACACACACACATACATACACCAACACACACACACACACACACACACACATGCACAAACACACACACAAACGCACACACACATCCACCCCCCCCCCCACCACACACACACACACACACACACACACACACACGCACACACACACATGGAACAGCGGCAAGTATGTGTTCTCTGTCTCGTAAAGCCCCTAAGCCTGTGGCAGGGAGCGTCTGTAGGCCAGGTGTTGATATCCACAGGGGGAGGTGAGCTTGTAAGGGATGCATGTAGGGGAGCTTTAATTGATGCGTTGCTCTAAGCAGCCTGATCCTCTGCATACTCCTCCCATTCCACTATTGGCCAAGACGCCGTCAGAGAACCACATGCGACACGCCCACTGAATCTTTCCTCCCACCTCTACTTTAGCAAAGAATTTGCAATGGCCATTACAGGAACCACTAATTAATGTGTGTGCGCGCGCACACACACACACACACACACACACACACACACACACACACACACACATACACATACGCACACACACAGTCTATGGCGAGAGAATCTTACACGGATCATAAACTGGCTCAGGTTCTGGCACTCTTAAAGAGTGAGTTATTGGGGCCCACTTTCTTGCCAGTGTCCTAGAATGTGTACTTAAAATGATTTAATTTTAATAGTACGGTAAGGTTGTATAACAGCAGTCACAACCACAGCTAAATCCTCCATCATCTGTTAATTGCAGCATAAACAGTGTGGACTTCCAGCTGAGTGCTCACAGAACAAACATGCTGTAGCAGTCAGGGTATTGGCAACCACGGTGGTGTTGCAGAACTGGGAGAGACAGCTTAAGCAGGCTTCTGCACCTTATGAATCAGGAGCCAGTAGGCTGCCCAGTTGCCTAATACATCCCATCATACCCAGGCAAGGACATTGTGTATGTGCACAAATGTGTGTGTGTGTGTGTGTGTGTGTGTGTGTGTGTGTGTGTGTGTGTGTGTGTGTGTGTGTGTGTGTGTGTGTGTGTGTGTGTGTGTCTGTGTGTGTGTGTGTGTGTGTGTGTGAAAGTTTCCACATTTACAAGGGAGAGAAACAGTGTTTCTGGATACACATCCATTATGTCTCTTGTGGCATCTGTCCCAATGCCATGTGCATATTTCAGTGGAGAAGACCTGTTAGACCTCCTCAAGAAGGCCTAAAAAAAGCTCAACATTCAGACATTTAAACCTGGATATGACTGACCACTGCCAGACCACTCCCAGCTTGTCTCCAGACTCTGGGATAAGACTGCAGTAAGACCAGCAAAGACCAGCAATACGTCAGTGTCCTGTCAGGACAATATCCTCCTCTCTCGCCTTAAAACCCCCATCACTCAGTCAA
>NC_085006.1:16747267-16772267 GCF_963854185.1 Sardina pilchardus | reverse complement strand
AATGTAGGTTACACTACATCAATATTCGACATTCACATTGCAAAATCACTGCAAATACAATACATGGTTAGCTTTAAGAGAAGCCTGCCAAAACTGTGACACAAATAAGTTAACAAAACTTCATGTCTCCATCAGTTCCTCTTCTCAGCTGAGGGTTAGTTTACATGTATGAGACCAACTGATTCAGCGGTAAGCAGGGGGATTAAGGCATTATTAGAGGCATACTTCTCTCATTTGGACGGGGCTTAGACACCCAGAGACTGACAGCCAACTTAATGAATGAAGCTGTACTGGCCTCTGGTTGCCCTCTCTCCATAAACGGCTGCGCCGGTCTTGCGTTACCTCATCCCGACCCGCTGATTGCCGGGTGATTTACGTCGCCCGGCAATGCGGAGAAATGTGTGAGTAACAAAAGCCTCCATCTAAGAGGAGAAGGCCATTAGGAAAACAAATATTTCCTGGCGTGTTTCTCTTCAAACCCTAAATGATGTTTACATTGAAATGACCATGGATGTTAATGGGTTAAATCCGATATCTCTTCCACGAATGACCGTGAGTTGTCTCGAGTTAATGTACTATGGATAAATGCTCTACGTCACCAAGCGTATCTGTTTAGCATTAAGTGAACGACAAACAAAACCCAACAGTGAGGAGTGCAGGGTTATTATTGGCACTTGGGAATTTAGTTCTCTCTCCTTGTTGGTGAAAAGAAAATACATTTTAAGAGCTGTAAATGCAATGCCAAAATCTCACCATGGGTTTAAATAACTAATTTCAATTTAAGTGTAATATTACAAATATCTGAACTAATGTGCCAGTTTAAATCACAATGACTTAATCTATTCAACCCAATGGCAGGGTCGAGGACAAGATCAAGATGTAAATATTTAGGAGGTCCATATTGTGGCAGTTTGAGTCATGGTTTGGGGAGAGGGGAGCTGATGGGATGTCTGATTAGAAAACCTCACGGGACACCAATGGGGCCGAACCACGTTCCTCAGTTCAAGTGTCAAAGGTCACAGGTCAAGACCAAACATTTCCCCTCACATGGGACCAACCATAGAAGGAATTCCTTCTTTTTGGGCAGTTTTTTTTCTACCTTTCCACATTTCTTCCCCAACCCCTCAAAGAGAACCTTGTTTATATATTCTATTTTGGACTACTTGTGTAAACATACAGCAAATCCACCCGAGAAATATGAGAATGTAATTGTCCATCAGGCAAGCCTTGCGTTTTGTATCATGGTCTGTGTCAGACACAAAAATAGCATTCTGCTCTGGTGACACATTCATCCAGTGTGTAAAGAGGAACAAGACATCTGACTGAGATGATTAAAAAAAACACTTTTGGAAGTGTGTAAAAATATTCAGAGAAGGATACAAACCAGAAATATAACCAACGATAAAAGGAATACAGAATAAAAGCTAAATAAAAGGGGCAAAGGGAAAAAAAGCTATCAAACCATTTTCACTGTCAGTGTATACTGGTTGGGGAAACAATTGTAGATCACCTTAAGTGTGAAGTTTGTTGTCTGAGATGTGTGTGCGTGTGTGCGTGCACACGCATGTTCATGTGTGCGTGCACACACATGTTCATGTGTGCGTGTGTGTGTGTGTGTGTGTGTGAGTGAAATCTGTCAATGGAATGTCTTGATTCTGTCTCTCTCTGTTCACATTGAGAGTATGCTCTTTGGACACAGCCCCCCCCCCCCCAGCTATTTTGGGGTCCCATTTGTTCAGACCGTACGCACACACACACACACACACACACACACACACACACACACACACACACACACACACACACAGAGAGTAACCACCGCACGGCTGCTGCACAGTCAAAACTGCACACTCAGGCCCTCTTCTCAAGCAACCTGTCCTCCTGGATCACACTGACCACAACAGCACATGTCGGCGTGGAGAATGACCCCGTTAGCCCACAACTGTCACCGACTGGAGTGTCGCTCGAGTCAGCCAGGTCAAGCGTAATCAAAATCACACACACCCCCCTTGGGTGATGGTGTTTAATTTGGCCGGACAGTTTGGATGGAGATCATACCAGGTGAGGTCAGTCCCTGGAAGTTTCTTCTTGTGCAAAACTATTTCACAACGCCATGAGTCAGTCGACGCTGGAGCTTGTCATGTTTTGTAACATCAGACCCGGAGAGCGCCCGGCACAAGTACGGATCCAAGCCCGACTTGGGCCATGACTGATCCAGCACGGCCAGTCGACGCGCTACCAGGGGGGGGAACTAGCTGGAGCTAATGTGAGTTTTCACAACAGTGTTTTCATTTCTCATTTGTTGTTGTTCTTGTTCAATGGACCCCCAAAGACAGGAAGTGCTGTATGGCAAACGGGACCCTGTTTGACCCCCGCGCAGCAAAACAACACTTTGGCTTTGGAGTGCCGCCCCGATGCAATAACGAGAGTGGGAACTAATGTACTCCATACCGTTAAACGGTCACAGATGTCCGAGGGAAAGAGGAAGCGACCACGACCTTTACTACCCATCCTCCTTTAACTTTCCAAATCACTTGACTCACTGCCTTCACTCCCCTGCACTCATTCTGAGTCTCCGTTACAAAAACAGTTTTCCGTAAGCGCAGTTACTTGAACTGCTGATAAATGTGGACTACAGCACAAATACACAATTGTTCTGCTTTCAAGATCAGACAAAGGAAGTAATAGCTAGGATGGAGACAGGAAACATTAGTCATCGTCAGGGAGGCTTCCCACACACACACACACATAGAGGAAAAAATAGACACACACACACACACACACACACAAACATCACATGCACAAGCAACAGAAGAACACATAGAAGTATCCACTCATTTACACAAATGTATGAATGTGCAAATATAAAGGCATGTATATACAGTATGTACTCAACCTCCTGCTCCTGCTTCCAACATCCAATAATCTACTAACCAAGTATAAATGCAAGCACTACACACATACATACAAACACACAGACACAAACACAGTCGACACAGACACCTCACCATGTTTATGAACCCAGACATCCAAGAATCTACTAACCTAATATAACTGTTAGCACTACACACATACAAACACACAGACACAAACACAAACAGGAAATGTTACACTGTTGGTTTTGGACAAGCCACTATTGGCCACTTATTTTTTCCTTTCACTGTTTTTTTTTTTTGAAGCCCCATTCAGAGGGCTCTGGCCGCCGGCCATCCTCATCCAAAACCTGTGACTGCTCTGCTCTGCTCTGCTCTGCTCGCAAACGCTCCAGCTCGTTTCCCATCTCGTCTGGTGCGCTGACCGGTTCCTCGCTGTGGGAAACCCCACGTCTGTGCGAAGTGGATCCGCTGTGACTGGGCACACGTCCCTCTCGCCTGACTGGGGGTGGGGGTTGGGAATCAGTGGGCTGGGGTTGGGGTGGGGGGGGGGGGGGTGTTACAGACTAATGGAAACAAGGCTTGGGGATTTTTCTCTCTCTCTCTCTCTCTCTCGCTCTCGCTCTCTCTCTCTCTCTCTGACCACCCCACCCCCGCACCCTGTCCTAAAGGCCTGTCGAAGGAAGGCATGCACTATAAATTTCCTGAGCGCATATTCCCAAACCAGGTCTCCATTAGTCTAGCGGAGCAACACATGTGGTGTGTATCTGGGCCCAGACGAAGGTTGTGTGGGTGGATGGGTGGGGTGGGGGGTAGGGGGGTCTGGGTGATCTGTTTGAGCCCCCCAGCATAAAGACGCTTGGGCTGAGCTTGTTTTACTTGTGTCAACTTGGTAAGCTAATGAGTGTTTGCATTTAATTATACCGGTAAAGATTCTCCAGGCGATAACAGGACAGACCGTTTGTTCTCTGGTGCTTATGCGGACTGGAAGGATTATGAGTGTGCAAGGAGATGAATGTGTATGACATGGTGAATGTGTGTGTGTGTGTGTGTGTGTGTGTGTGTGTGTGTGTGTGTGTGTGTGTGTGTGTGTGTGTGTGTGTGTGTGTGTGTGTGAGAGTGTGTGTGTGTGTGTGTGTCAGAGAAAGTATATAAGTATATACTGTAAGTATACTTTTTTGATCCCGTGAGGGAAATTTGGTACAGAGAGAGAGAGAGAGAGAGAGAGAGAGAGAGAGAGAGAGAGAAAGAAAGTGTGTGATTGTTTATGTATGTGCCTTGCCTGATGTTAGCGTAAAATGTGGGGGAAAGGGCTTGAGGTTTGTGTGTGTTCACATGTGTATCTGTGTGAAAGTGACTTTGGGTGTGTGAGTATCCGTGTGTGTGTGTGTGTGTGTGTGTGTGTGTGTGTGTGAGTGAGAGAGAGAGAGAGAGAGAGAGAGAGAGAGAGTGAGAGAGAGAGCACAACGCTGACTATTGTTTTAGAGCTGCAGATGAACTGTATGACAAAGCATGTAATGCTGTCAAGACTAAGTCTGCAGGGGCTCAGTAAGCCACAAGAAATCCATGGGAAAACATTTACAGTCCCTGCAACACCTGGCTTCTATTAGGAGAGCGAGCGCTGTATCCCCTCACTCACATCATTTCTCTCTCTCTTTCTTTCACTCACTTTCTCCCTCTCTCTTTCACTCACTTTCTCTCTCTCTCTCTCTCTCTCTCTCTCTGTCTTTCGCTGGTTCACAGCAGCTGATTTTTTCCCTCAAATATACATACAGTAGATTGTCAAAAAGTCTTACTTTCTTGCACACCAGTAAATGCACCTACACATACACATACACATACACTCATCCAAGTGTGTTAGATAAACACATGCATGCTTTACAGTCCTTTCAAGGCATCAGATGCGTAGCCACACCCACAACCGAGCACTGTCCTGTCCTGACAGTGTAATGACGCGGAGGTCAGGTCCAGAGTTCACACCTACTGTTGACCACTGGGGTGACAGTCACGCAGTGGTCTTAATCAAAGAATACCCCCACTACCCTATACAGCACACACACACACACACACACACACACACACACACACACACACACACACACACAGACAGACACACCTACACACCTACACACACACACACACACACACACACACACTAACACACACTAACACACATAGTTAAACATGCTCAGTTGACACATAATTCCTTTGCATATCTAGTGTGATATTTGCAAGGTGATCAAAGTCCATGGTTCATGATATCACTTATACGTTGCAGTGTTTCTATTCATGTGCTTGATGTGTCCAGGGTCAGCAATACACTTTCATGAGCCGGTACATAGACACATCCACATTTACTTCTACTCATTATTGAATAGATGAGAGCAGAGCAGGAAGAAATAGGAGTGGAACATCACGTACGTAAAACAGTCCATCAAAAACAAAAACGTCCAAACATTTTTATTTACGACCTATCTTTCATAAAGCTTAACTGGTCTGCACTGGGCCAGCCATGCTGGCTTACACCTCCCTGAGCCTGAGTGCCAACACTCCTGCTGAAAAAAAAAAAAAAGCTCTGGGCCTAATTAAAACTCCCCTTAGGCATTCACTAACAATGCCCCTACTGAGTGTGAGGGTATTGTCATAAAAACCCCGAGCGCGGAGGAGCTGAAATTCCAAAGCAGGCACAGCGGAGCGGAGAGCCACATGGCACCCCTCGCGAGCAGGAAGTCTGTTCTAAGTCACTCCATTCGATTGCGCTTTGATTGCCGGGGCTAAATTGTTTAATCAGCTCCCAAACCACAAGAAAAGCCACCCTCCCCCCTCGGCAGTCGGCTCCAGTCCACCGCCTCTTTACAACCAGAAGAAAACAGACCAGGTGTGGAATGAACCCCCCCCCCGCCCCACCCCGCGCCCCTCCGCCAACCCCTCCGACCCCCCCCACCCCCAGAGATAGAGCATGCGCTTCTGGGCCGGAACAGGCCTGAATCAGGACCGGAGTTGGCGGCCGGCTGTCCTGAAATGCCATGGGTACTGGAGCAGCTGGTCTGCTTCCTGCTTAAAGCTTTTAGCGAGGAGCAGAGGCCGGCGGCGCCCGCTGTCATGATGCCAGGGGGTGCCAAGGTGTTCAGCGGCAACAAAAGGACGTTTTGCCTACTGGCACCAGGAATCTGGCACCGGGCCATCTCAGTAGGAGCCTTTTAGGAGTTTGTTTTTTTTCACCCCCTTGCACAAACATCTGGGTACAGTGTGGCATTAGGCTGAGAGTAAGGGGGGGTGGGGGTGGGGGGGGGTGTGTGCAGGAATGAGAGGGGAGCGTTGGTTAGCCGTCGGAGAGCAGCTCCCATTGGTGGATAAGTTCTGGCAGCTTATGCAGAGCGAGCATTGGCGACCACATCCATACGTAAACACACTTAAAGACACGTGTACACGTGTGTGCTTGCCACACGGGACATTCCCCCCGACTAGAAAGCCGTGTCTGTTGGATTTCCACACTCCTGTCTCCTGGCGCGAAAGTATATTGTGCACATCTGAGGCTGCCAAACACATATGCAAGACACAAAGGCGCCGGCGGCGTTAGTGGATAGAGCCGGTTAACCTGCCCACTGTCCCTCGGCTACACCTACTTACCGAGGCCTGCAGAGGATTCATAAAGAGACTGGACAGCAATTCTGATTGAGATGGATGCTCTGATTGTGTCTGAGAGCCCATTCTCTAAAAAAAGGATTCAAGAAACTAAGGGGGGGATTGACAACAGGGTTATAACCAGACTAGCTTTCAAAACGTGCCCCCATCCACCCCCAATTCAACCGCAACCGAGCTGTTTCTCATTGGGAGAAGAAAGGAGGAAAAATAACAAATTTGAGTTGGCAGGCGCAACAGACAACTGGTGGCGCGTTGTGCAACCGCATGCTGCATGTTGCAAAAGGGGGCTGCCCGCACGATGGATCCCAACACGGGGTTGAAGAACGGGCCATCCATAAACCCGACCGGAGGGGAAAAAAAAAACTTTTGGAGCCGCGTCAGATGGTCCTGTGCTTTTGTGGGACTAAAGAGAGGGCGCGTGAAGTCACGCTGAGAGGATGAGAGCGCTGGGCTGTCTTCAGAAGCAGCGCTTGTGTATGAAGCCCTCCCGTCAGTGGGCTATTCACATAGCTCCTCGCGGCTTTCCTTGTCCCTCTCAGTAGCCACTCAGCAAACCAGAGAAAATGGAATCAGGACTCAGTGGTTCTGCTGAAGGCATTTTTTTGGCAGTTGGAGAAACTGCCCCGCACATTTGTGCTAAATGTGATTGAAAGTGTTGAGAGGATTTCTCTGTCATCATGAGATAATGACAAAACGACTGTGTTACTGTTAAACAATCAAAGGCTGCTGGCACACAAAGCCGGAAGGGGAGTTGTTTTAGTTGAGGCGTTTAGTGAGTACAGATGATTTCTTATGTAATGATAATTAGTTAAATCACCACAAATACCATTATGGAATCAAGATGAAACTGTTCTCTGATGGAAGCATCGTGCACACGCCTAAACACTCGCATTCAGGATCTACTTCTTTAATTCAGAGAATTTGCGGGGTGGTATTTTGTCGATCTATCTTTCTTTTTTTCTTTCTTCCCCTCTCTACCTTCTCTCCATAGCAACAGTAGCCTGGCCCCAAAAGCGGTCAGAAAAACTCACAAGTAATTTTTCCGTCTTTCCACATGTGGAATCTTTCATGCTCTCGTCATGCCAGTGCAGCGGCCCCCCCTGCCCCCCCACTGCCCCCTCTGCACACGGGCCACTCCACCGCACCGCGTCCAAATTTAAACACATGAGCTCACCGATTTTCGGGGCTCCGCGCCGGGCAAAAGGGAGGGACGAAAATAATCGCATTATTATTATTGTTGTCACATGGCAAGTTTCCTCAACAGCAAACTCGGGGGGGGCAGCTCCAGCGCCACGCTCGTCCAGATCCATCTGGTTTTATTGACTGGGATTGACTGCAGGGTTAGTCACCACCACACGGACCACCGTGGAGCCAAGGCCTGCACAGTAAATGCAACACCAACAGAACCAGCTATGGAAGGTTTTACTGAACATTTTTATGGGCCGCCTTTCCCTCCTACCCCGCTTCTGCTGCGCATTACATATTTCATACACACACACACAGGCATGTTTTTTTTCACACAATTAACAGTCCAATACTTTTATACGCTTTGCTTGAGGTCTGAAGTCTAAAACACAATACTGATCACATTTCGGCGTTAAAAAACATTACAGCATACTGTAGCTGTCTGTGGGTCTAGTGAGGTCTTCACAAATAACACAAAACGTTGCCGCTGCATTGGGGTCAAAACTGTTGCTGTGAATCTAAAACCAACATGAATCCACTTCTCCCACTAGCTCTGTACAGTAGATATATATCAAAACGTGGGGGTGAGTTAGCACAGTATGAACAGACACCTTTTGTAACATTTCAAACTATGCTTCAGGTTCGAGACTTTGTATCCGTGGGACCAGACACTATCAAATCTGGGGGCCCCTCCAGTGGTCCCCCGCCTATGAGTGACCACAGCTGTCCACGAGGACCTCTCATTGGCCCCTGGGAAGTGCACGGTGGGGGGACTTGGGGGTTACCCTGGTGGGGCAAGAAGGAGCCCAGCTTTACAGAGACAGGGGGTTTTGTGGCAGTTTGAGGGGGCTGATTAGGGAACAGCTGCTGAGCGCTGGGAGAGAGCGCGGCAGCAGAGCTCCATGAGGGCCAAAGCATGCTGGAATACATTAGCAGTTATATAACAGTCTCGGGTACGTCATGGTTAGCATCGGCCTGGGTGATTTAGAGCGTGGAGCTATAGGTTCAGCGCGGCCAACTCTCCCACGAGGAGATGGATGGTGCTACGGACACTGGTACTTGTTATAGGAGTCTGGGGGAAAAGTCACCGGCAGCGGTCCAACAGCGGCCCTGTTAGTCCAGATTAATGCCGAGCATTACTGCTCCCCGGAGGAGCGTTGCTTCCATACACAGTCCATTAGCGAAATTACGCTCAATGGCGCGCAACTCAATCCTGCATTACAAATGGAGGAGGGGGTAAAGATGGCTCATTTTTTTTAATTTGGTATACCATAAAACAAATGCCGAAGCCCCTAAAACAAACACACGTTTCAAGCACAAGGGGTTAGAAGAATAACAGAGTAGGGAAAAGAATGTGTTGCTGTACAGAGATGAATGAAAACAGGAGAAGAGAGGGAAGGTCTTAAAAATATCCCACCGTAAAGACTCTAAAAGAGAGGGGAAAATGTGTCACCATAAATATCTGCAGGCAAGGCCATTAAATCTTAACTAGCCGTGACCCGATCAAGTTTTTGAAAAGGCTTCTTTGTTCCAATTAAAATTCAGCGTGTTATAATTAGCATGCGTCCAATTTTCCTACCACATGTTGCTCGCAGCAACAACAAATTCACTCTTGATCCTGATCAGGCATGCTGGATGTTCTCCAGAGACACATATCCTCCACGCCAGCATAGAGAGCCAGCATAAGGAGCCCTAATCTGGGACATGCGGCTCCAGCTCAATCTAAGGCCCTGTAGACGTGTGCGGAACTGAGAACAGGTTTCTTTATGCCGTCAAACACCTTTGTGTTGATCTAAAAGAGAGATCGTAAGCCGGGCCTTTTTTTGTTCAACATCAGCTCCTGACCTCACGAATACCCTTTTTGAATTACCGGGCAAAAAAAAAAGTCCACAGAATCCTGTTGAAAGTATCTGCAAAGTGCATTTTACGAGGGCTCCGTGACAGACTCAAAGCATATGAGAAAGCAGAAGAATTCATCAATTATTTGGCGAAGCTTTGAATCTGATCCAGGAATCCAATTTGGAGCCTCGGTGCTGTTTCCACTGAATACTGAGGGAGTGGAGGCCTTCCATCCACTGGGTCGAGCTGACAGTTCTGGGGCACCGCGGAGGCTTTGGCCCCGCAGACACGCTGGCCTCTGTGGGACCAGGGCTCTGTTGATGGACTGAGGGGTGGACTGGGGGCTGGGGGGTAAGGGGGTGAGTGCTTTCCATGACAAAGAGAGGCCTGCTGCTTGTGCAGCTAGTTGGTGCTCGAGTGGACGTTTGAGTGACTGCCACTGCCTGTGTGTATGACAACTGTGTTCTACAGACATGACAAGTCTCTCTCTCTCTCTTTCTTTCTTTCTTTCTTTCTTTCATTCTCTCTTCTTCCCTCTCTCTCTTTGTCTGAGAATCTACTTCTCCCCCACTTACTCTTCATCACTCTTCATCTTTGTTGGTACACACAGCGTAAATGTTTAACAAAAAGAAGCACAAAATCTCACACTGCCATCGCACAAACTCAACTTATACACACAACATTTTTCTTTGAATATAGTGGACAGACACTAACAGCCAATTCGGGTTGACAGAAAGACTAAACACATGCGAAGGAAACAGATTCCCAGACAGTTGTTTGTGCTAACCCCTTAAGCCCCTGGCAATTATGTCAATCAAACACTGAAGAAGTTAGCCCAGGCTCCTGTCTTGATCACAGACGCAGTACGCTATCCTTCATTTAGGATAAGGGGGATTATCAAGGAGGAATACATGTCTGCCATGAGTGAAATTTCCCCCAAATAAAACTAAGTGGGAGGGCAAATATAACTTTCCCTGGTTCCAGTGTTTATGCAGCTCAGCATGGAACTACAGGGGCTTCTAGATCTGGTTTTAAAAGGGAGGGAAAAACAAACAACGAAAAAAAATGCGAGAGGCTCAAAGGGACTCGGTGCTTTTCCTGTACACGACTCAAGTTTCTTTTCTTTTTCTTCTGAGAGATTATTAGTTGACAGGCTAACCACCGTGAATGCTGACCTTGGAGCTAACCTTAGCTGCCTTTACATTGGTGTCCATGGTAACCATGCATACATTGCCATTGTTATTGTACTGCCATTATTAGGGAAGGGAACCAGCTGAGGGAGCCCTGGCTATCCATCCATCCATCCATCTCATCCATCTATCCTACGTCTAGACATCCACACGGGCTACTTGCATTCTGGAATGGACGACTGAGGGTTAAATATCAGGAGGGGGGGGGGGGGGTTGGGGGTTGTAAACCAAACCTCTGCGCTCATTATCCCACAGAATCCAAAAACTGAACCCGGCTCCCTTCGCCCCCTCTCCCAGCCTCTCGGTAGGGGTCTGGCGCTGAGGGGCAGTGGGCCTTGTGTGCCTTTCGAAGGGGTAAGGGCACACACATCTGATCCACACACACACATCTGATCCACACACACATCTGATCCGCCGCCACGGCCAGCGGAGGTGGGAGACTGACAGGTGAGGACACGTGCGACCCCTCAGGCCTGACCCTCGAGCGCCACTCAGACATCCCGCCAGCAAAGCGTAAATAAACACCCGCTGGATGTGTAACGCTGATACATTTGCTCTACCAGTGAGGTTCATTGAAGGATTAGCCACTTTTACCGATAAAGTCGAGAAATGTTATTTTTTCCACAGAACCCTTTGACTTTTTTTTAGCTTGACATTTTACAGTGAGGGCTATTTTCACTTCTGCTCAGCAGAGTGAGCAATTATCTCATGACAGCTTCGAAGGTAGATTTATTTGCTAAATTACCAAAAGTGGCCTGTCTGCCATTTATATGTCATTGGTTCATGACATTTACTGCAGACAAATGAATCTAAATTCAGACTCAACTGCCATCCTTTTCATCAGCACCTTTCATCAAAGCCTCTCAAACCTTTGGTCCACTGCAATACTTTGCTGCATCTGCCTTGCTGTTCAGCCCCATCTCTGTCTGTGTCAGTGGCGGGATTAGCCTGTGAAGAGCCAGGGCACCAATAGCAGCCCCAGCCCTCGGCCCCCAGCCACCAGGGAGCGGAGCAGGGCAGACTGCTTTCCTCTGCTGGGGAATGTCATAATAGGGCTGCCAGAGACTGAGGCCTGCCGGCCGGCCGGACGAGGGGGTCTGCAAAACATCTGCGGCTGTTAGCCGGTGACATCATCGGGTCCCTCCGGCGCAGCTGTGAGGTCTGCGAGGGGGGTTGACTGTATACCTCGCGGACGCTGCTCTGCGGAGTGTCGTCTTTAGGGGTTATAGCGTCCCCCGGTCACCTCCCATCACCGTCTTTATTAGTGCTGTCAGCAGCCGGGAGACCATTATGCCCGTTTTCCGTTTTAGCGGCGCTACAGGTTATTGTTGAGTCGTTGTGAAGGGTCATACCTGCTATAGAGATCAACCATGAAAACGGATCTCTTTTAAGTCCGACAGCCATTTCCCTCAAACCTGAGCTAGTACAGTGAGGCTGAGCTGTAGTGTGTGTGTGTGTGTGTCTGTGTGTGTGTCTGTGTGTGTGTGTGTGTGTGTGTGTGTGTGTGTGTGTGTGTGTGTGTGTGTGTGTGTGTGTGTGTGTGCTGATCCATTCTTGGCCTTGAAGAGCGCTAGTTATATTCCTCAGGAGGCCATTTCTCCTTCACCACCTGGTGTCCCGAAATCAATTTTAACCGTTGAAGCGCTGCTGCTGCTGCTGCAGCCGCCGCCGGACCACACAGACTAAAACTTAACGACCGATGGCCTGAACGCATGACCGCGAGGAATGTCTCTCCACGCCGCCACGTACATTTGTGCCGCGCGACCGTGCCCTCCACGGGTCATGTGAGAGTGGAACCCAAGCCCCAAAATGGCACCCCATCCCCCCAATCCCCGGCACCCCCACCCCCCCACCCCCAAGTGCCTTGCCAACAACACTGCAGCTGCCCCAAGGGGCCATATCAGTCGGGGCCAAATATTTCACCTCAGACAAAATAGCAACAATGATCTGGCATGCACCCTAATTTTAAACCGAGGCCCGCCAAGTAGCCTGGTAAAAATAGGGGAGTAGGGGGGAAAAAAATGAGAGTGTGTGTGTGTGCGCCTCCGCATTCTCTAGACACAGGCCGAGGGTGAGCACACACACCTGTCTCCATCAGTCACCCATAAGACAGACACACGTATACACACATACACACACACACACACAGACGGACTCTGTCACACTCACATAGCCAGACAGAGGAGAAAGAGAGAGGGAGAAGGAAAGATAGAAAGAGAGGGAGAGAGAGAGAGATGTATAGCACACAGACACTAAACGACAAAAAGAGGCTACAGACACATAATGGAGGACAAGAGGACTGATACACACTCATACGTACAGTACACACTGCTCCACACCAGCAGAGGTGCCACGTGGGTGTCGTAGGACAGAAGAAACGGCTCTGACAGTAACTCAAAATGGAACCGTCCACTAACCAATATTCCGATGCACAATACTTTCCTAGTCAGTGCAGAATGAGATTAAAATAGCTCTCTTCACTGGGATAGAGAGAGAGAGAGAGCGCCATCTGAATTGCGGCCAGTCTGACACTTTGCCCAGAGTTCTTGGAACGGAATAATGAAAAAAGATCTCTACCGAATCCAGAATAAAGACCCTCAGACAATAACCCCTGATTTGACCGTTTGCGCTCAACTAATTATGGAATACAATTCAAAAGCCGCCCTGAAAGAGAAAAAGCTTTCACTCGTTTTTTCCCCCCCTGACAACTTCTCACAATGAGGCCTTCATGGCCACGCTTGATGGTTTAATTTTGTTAAAGCGAGTGGATTCCTTCCTCCCATTCACTGGTCGTGTCCGAGGCCTAAGACTGACACTTCTGCACAGAGCTGCTCTTTGTTGGAGACGATCTCCTCTGGGCAACGTTCCACTGCAATCCCTCACAGTGAGAAACCGACGGGTCCACCAGGTGCACGGCAGGTAAGACTTCAACTTGAACCCGAATCTAACCCCCTCCCCATCCCCCCCCCCCCCCCCTCCCTCCCCTTGATCAGATGTGTGATAAGATAAGCAATGTGTCACAGTCAAGCCCGAGGGGAGGCTGCAGTGTTGTTGCAGCTGAAACGTTTAATGTTAAACACAGCGGAATGTGACGCCCTATGCGTTAAGGCTTATCCTATGTGCCCACATCTCCAGAGCGTTCTCAAACACGCTGACACAATGCCACATTTTTAGAACATTCCGGATCACTCTAGCATTGCATCAAACACAAAGCCTAAACGGATCATATAGCCCAGACGTACCTGTGCCTTTGTTCCTCCTTTTGGTGGACATCTGCAAAAAAAAGAAACAGAAATATTGTCACAAATAACAATAGGATAATTTATGAACACTCAATTAAAAAAATACAAAGACAAAGTTGACCAAAACTAGTGGGATAATAGAAAATAACGGCTGGGAGTTTTCCAAAGCATAACACAAAATGTGTTGCCTGCTTTTTTTCAAAGAGATCCATTTCAGTGAAGTTGCACACTTTCTTTAAGATATTAGAGAGCACCACACCTATGTGAAATAAATGGAAGCACTAGCTTACTTTCTGTCAGAAAGACTCTAATGCTACTCATCACTCATTCTTTCATTTCTCTAGACCAATCGCCAGTCATCATCAGTCTTTATAATGATTCAGCTCATGCACTTGTCCTGCTGCTTTCAAGTGCCGATATTCAACGTTACCCTCCACCTTCCCCAACCACCACCACCACTTTGGCCCTTGTCCAGCTGCCCAGGGGGTAGGCACGACGCCTTCTGTCCCGTCCTGGCAGGACCAGCAAGGATCTGCACCCTCAAAGACCTGGACCAAGGACGGGGCCCATGCCAAAGACTCTGTCTCATTGTTGCTTATGTCTTTCGTAAATCCTCCCATGGATTAAAACATTTGTTAACCTTGCTTGTGTCTTCCTTGAGTCTGGTTGAACTGAAATCACATTCCACAGTGATGACACAATGTAACTCAGAGCAGCTGATGTGGCTGCCAATAAATCTATAGGCTGCCTCGTTCTATAAATCCCACATGAGTTCTCCATACCACCCCCCCCCCCCCCCCCCAACACACACACACACACACACACACACACAGACACACACACACACACACCACCCCCCAACACACACACACACACACACACCAACCTTTGTTGGCACCCAAACTCTTATCCCCATAAACCTAGCAGACAGACACAGACAGACAAGTGAGCTGAGCCCTCAAGGAGAACAGGTCCCTGTCTCCAGCCATTATGGATGGAACCATCACCTAGCTGCTGAGTTTATGCCAGGGGTCCTCCATAAAGCTTGACCTAGGATGAGTGTGATTTAAGGTGGCCAGGCCTCTGCCCGATGAGAAAGTGCTACTTGTTTAGAAAGAGGGGTCATGTTGAACATTCCATGACTAATCCTCCAGAGACTTGCTCTTTCCCTCTCTCTCTCTTTCTCCCTCTCCCTCTCTCTCTGTAGACCACCCTCAGCCTCTATATCTCCTTTGCTGTCTCGCCGCCTTCCTCCCACTCCCTATCTAACTCTCATTCAGTCCATCTTGGCTTTTGACCCTGTTTCACTGGGACTATGTGTTCAGCAAATCCAAAGATTTGGCAGAGGCTCAAAGTCAGAACCGGTTGGTTTGTCTGCTTCACAGACAATTTTGTCTGTGTTACATACTCACACTTCATCTACGTATGACAGAAAGGCAATAAATGATCATTATCAGGAAAATGTATATGCATGCTGTCTGGGAACTCACTTTCGTTTATGTTACAAGGTCTTTTTTGCTCCCTCTTTGTCATGTATTCAGAGATGCGCGCGCGCGCGCACACACACACACACACACACACACACACACACACACACACACACACACACACACACACACACACACACACACATACACACACACACACACAACGCACTTCACCACACATTTTTCCATAATGATTTACTGTCTTTGTTTGTACACCATCCTTCTCTGTAGGGTAAACAGAGCTTTTATACAGTGAAACTCTGACATACATCAGGGAGGGTGCGTCATATACAATACATCCTGTTTGGATGGCGACAGATGTACTACTTGGTGTCTTGGCACTAATGTTATCTTTAGTCTAACCGCTGTACGGAAACCTAATTTCAGATAATAGGGTTGGACAGAAATGATGTATGCGTCTACATCTTTGGTACAAAAAAGGAGGACAACGTTTATCTGAAACTTTACTTCAAGCCCTGAGATAGAAAAAAAAACATGTAAACAACATACTGTGACTAAAGTTGCAAATAATACAAAGACAAACTAGAAAAGCACTCTGAGAGCGCAGACCTCCGCCAAGCGCCTTAGTTCCCCCCACATTTGGGATTTGCACCAAAAATAATTAACACTTTCATGCAATCACCTTGAAAAAACCTTTGACACACAGGAAACACTTCAACCGGATGTGTAGTTCAGGGAGAGTCAGATTGTATGCTTATGCTGCATTCCAGACCTCATCCAAACGAGTGGGAGGTGGGACCTACCCTACCTGAAAGGTTCTACCTCCCATTTCAAAGCGTTCCAAGCATTTTGGAGTGGGAGGTTTAGAAAACATGGGTGACCGCCGTAACGTTAGCATACCGTTGTAACGTTAGCATATTAGGCTAGGCTAACTGTATAACGTTATAACGTTACTTTCACAATACGTTGTATTCTTTGTTGACACAATTTTAAGTCATAATATGAAGAACAAGTTAATTACCGTGTCTAAAACAACCCTACTCTAAAGTTTATAGCGTATTCCTTGAAGTTACCCCTCACGGAGCATGTCTCCATGGGCGCCGCCATAATCCTCCCACTTCATTTTGTTGAGGTCGGGGCAGGTTGAGCTCATACGAGTTCGCGAGTAGGAACTCCCACTTCGACAGGCGTTCCAGTGCATCTTTCGTAGTTGGAGGTAGGATAAATCCCACATCCCACTAGTTTAAATGCTGTCTGGAATGCACCATTAGAACCTGAGACCATTGAATTCACAGGTGTTCTGATTAGCCCGGGAACTACTCTGGGATCTTAGCGAGCGCAGCTGGCCTAGGCCATTGTGACATCACAGCCTCCATAAAATAACAGCCTTATAGCGCAATGTTGATTATTAATCCTTTAATCAAAAATAATCCTGCATCCAGATCACTCCCAAAACGTGATGGTGTCTTCCTTGGGTCATTTCAGACCTTTCCTGAAAATTTCATGGAAATCCATCCATAAGTTTTTGAGTTATCTTGCTAATAAACAGACAGACAAACAAACACCGGTCCCCGATGAAAACATAAACTCCTTGACGGAGGTAAATATCTGAATGGTTGGCCACAAATGGCTCCTCAATAGGTACACTGACACCCAGAACCTGAGAGTGTGTTGCCACAGCAGCAGGATAAGACATGACTAATGTTAAGCACAATGCGCCCGTCCTGTGTATTGACAGGGAGATTCTGTGAGGAGGGTTAGAGTTTCATTACATATCTGCACTCTCTGGTCACCGTCTTCAAAAACACAGATTAAATATAGCTGCAAGCAGCAATGTGGGGGCCAAGCAGGCAGGACAAAAAGGCCAGAGTTGCCACGGTAACTCGATGCTGTTCAGTCAGGTATATAGTTTTAAGCAGTCACAAGAATCTTCATGTCAAACAACCCAAGATTGGCCGAGATGCAAGCCCACTTCCTGTTTGGCGGCTTCGCCGCTATTTTCGATTGGCTGTTGCGGGAGAACGGTTTAAGACATCACTACGAAAAGCAAGGCCTATATTACACTCGGGCTGAAGATCATCTGTGTGAAGTTTCGTGCAGATCAGATAAACTTTGTGACCTGTGGAAATGTTTAGGGGGTTTTGATTAAATCCAATATGGCGGCCGAATCAAATAGGTTGATGTCACAAATTGAGCTGGGTCAGCCTAAGGACCTCCCACAGTATAACCAGACACCAGTAGCAAGTTTAAATTCCAAACAAATCAACAGCTACAGGCCAAAATGTCTTTTTACTAATTGCAGCGCCCCCTAGAGGTCAAAGGTCACCAAATTTCTTGAGCCTCCTCCTGATGGTCCTGAGTCCATGCACAAAGTTTGGTTTTGATGCGTGCAAGGGTTGCTGAAATATGAGCCCACTTCCTGTTTTGCGGCTTCGCCACGGATTTCGATTGGCTGTTACGGGCTAACGGTAAAAGTTCTGAAGACGAAAACCACGGCCTGTATTTGTCTTGGTCTGAAGATAGTATGTGTCAAATTTGGTGAAAATCAGACGAAAATTGTGACCTCCAATACATTTTAAGTGTTTTTGATAAAATCCAAAATGGCGGAAAATCCATCAAGGCGGAAAATGACGTCACAGGGTGCGTTGAACTCGGGCAGGTCCAAGGATTCCATAGATACCTGATTTGTGAATATTGGCCAGAGGGGTCAAAAGTTACGTGCGTGAACGCAAGTCCAACTTTGACCTGTTGGTGGCGCTAGAGGGCTTGAGCTGCCGACATGAAACTTGGTCACATGAATTATCAGATTGTCCCTTATCAGTGTGCAAAATTTCATAACTTTTCACCAGTCGGTTCTATGGGCTGCCATTGACTTCAATGGCAGAATAATAATAATAATAATAATAATAATAATAAGAACAAATAGAAAAACAATGGGTGCCTTCGCAGCTTCGCTGCTTGGCCCCCAATAATAGGGCCATTTCCTGCCTTGCCTGAGTACCAAAGAGAAGGAAAAGCCTGCCTGAATTCAGCGCAAATAGGCCTGCCTCATCCCTTACGTCATGCTCCCCAGAGCATGTTGACCTCCATTTCAACTGATAAGACACTATTAAGAAAGCACAAAAAACACCCAGGGAGCAGCACGCGGCGCGTACCATTCACAACAATCTAAATCACTTGACTCGGATGATTTCACTTCCTGTGCGAGAGACCACGGAGATAAAGCACACGGAGTGGGTCCTTTTTTTTGTAAAGAAAAACAAAACAGTTTGGGGTTTGTGGAGAGAAAAAAAAAATACCACACACATGCACACACACATACTGTACACAAACACACCACCCATGGAAAAAGCCAATCTATACAGGTCCAAGTGGATACACTACAAGTAGAAACCAAAGTTTTTTTGGGAGGCTGAGCTCGCAATCACTGAGGGCTGTTGTTTGTGCGGAGTGTCATGTCTGTGTTAGTCAGCAGGCTTTTTGCCGTGAGTAACACTCATCTGGGGTTGTGCACCACAATGGTCCCTGAGTCTGGTCATGATGGAACACTTGGGTTGGTTGGTGGGGGGGGGGGGGCATGCGGGTCTGTTGGAGGCATCCTGCCCTCGTCAGCCTCTGACAGCCTGCTTCAAACAAGACGTGCTGGGTGCGAGTCACGGATGGATGGTGGTGAGGAGTGACACGACCACACAAGTCTGTCAAGGTGTCTGGATGTGTGTGTGCACGTGTGTGTGTGTGTGTGTGTGTGTGTGTGTGTGTGTGTGTGTTGGGGAGGGGGGGGGGGGGGGGGGGCTGGGTTGGGGATGGACAATGATAACGAGCGCACCGCAGGGCTGGCTTCAACACCTGGCAACACCGACTCCAACTCGGACAGAGAATACAAGAGGCTGATTCAGGAGTGGGGAACATGTCCACTGATGACACACAGACATCCTCTCAAGCAAAAAACCGAAGCTCTCTTTGTCTTTGTCTCCACTCTTCCTCTAGTGCTCAAGTTACTCTGACAGTGTTTCATCTGTGAGCTATTATCCCAATAGACATTCCAACAGCGCTTCTTGCTTTGACTGGGTGCAGCCAGCATGCAACGCTGAAATGACACTAACACAAAAACACATGTCACTGCGCTCCTCGAAGATTCACAAGCCCCCCCCCCCCCCACACACCTACAGTGTATCTAGCACCGACACGGATCATCTCCTAAGGACACGATCAGGTGTATATCACAGTTACAATACACACGGGTCACATACAATTTGACAAGGTTATGTAACCTGGGCCCACACACACACCCAGCAACCCCCTGCACAGCCCCTCCGCCCAGACATCCGTTAACCTTTGTGCTGGATGTCTTGAGTGCTTCTCTGCTGTTCCTCCAACTCTGTGCATGTTCTGGCCTCTCCTACAATGCTGTGTGTGAGTTATACACACACACACACACACACACACAAAGACCCGGAGTTCCCCCGTGATTCACTTCTTCTGTTATATTTGGCCCGAGCCACTTCAGCCGAGTCATACCCCATGGCAGTCAACCCAAAAGGAGCTTGAGCACAGACTTCTTGTCCTCGCTATTACATAAGCTGAGGAGGCCTAGCAGGCCATATGGCAGGATGGATGGGCTCCTACACACAGACATTAATCCCCAAACACACATACGAGACATACAGACAGACACACACACACACACACACACACACACACACACACACACACACACACACATATAAGGCTGAGGGGGAGTCCCAAGGGGCTACTCTGGCATGATAACTCCTCAAGGTCACAGCTCTGAACCACACACCCAGCCCATCACCGAGATGACTGCTAGACTAAAGCTATTTCGCCATTTCTGTAATGTTTGTCCTGGTGGATAAAAATAAAACCGTGCAGAGGAAAAGGAAAAAGAAAGAAAGAAAGAAAGAAAGACAGAAAGAAAGAAAGAAAGAAAGAAAGAAAGAAAGAAAAACAGTTGAAAATGGGTTGAAACAAGACAGAAACCTAAAAAAAGAAACTTTTAGCAAAATCAAATTAGAAAACAAAACAGAGAGAAAGCCTAATGGAAGGAAAGAAAACACACACACACACACACACACACACACACACACACACACACACACACACACACACACACACACACACACACACACACACACACAATGGAGTAACCCAAGACAGAGAAGTCATTTGAGAATTTTTCAAATTGTTCAGGGAGAAAATAGCTTTTTGGGTTTTGGGCTTTTGATTTGTCAGGAGAGCAGGGTGGGGGGAGAGAGAAAGAGGCCCTCTCGGCCACAACGTGGGTTTCAAAGGGAGCCAAAAGGCTTCGGCCCGGCCCAGATGTGTCCCCAGGGGTCCCAGTCCACGTCCATCTCTCCTCTTCTCTCGCGCTCTCTCTCTTTCCCCCCCACAGCAGGGAAACCACTCCCGCTATATTTAGCACATCTTCAGCTTTTCACTGAAAGACGCCAAAAACCCATCCTGACATGTTGTAAGAGGGAACTTCAAAAATCAGATCAGTTGTGTGTTCTTTCACTTTCTGTCCTTAAGGCCTCTTTAGTCATGTCCGATAAGATAATCACACTTCCTATTCTTCTTTCCCCTGTTGCTCTGGGTGTCTGTTGTGAAAGCACGTGGGGGTGAATCCACAGGAAGAGGCCTTTTGACAACGCAGCCAGCTAACGGATCAGGCTGACGGGTTAGGCCCTCACCAGGTCTGTTTTCAGAGGAGCGTGCTTTATGGGGAATAATGGGCTTGTGTGTCGTCGTCCCCCTCCCCCCCCCCACACACACACATACATACTGTAAGTCTGATTGCAAAATACCGTCGGTCTTAAAAGAAAAATATACAGAAAGAAAGAGAGAGACAGACAGGGAGAAAAAGAGAGAGGATTGCGCTGGAATGCAGGTGAAGGGAGATAAAGAGAGTTCCAGTCATGTTGCAACACAGACAAACTGTGCACATGTGTGGGTATGTGTGCGCGCGCGTGTGTGTGTGTGTGTGTGTGTGTGTGTGTGTGTGTGTGTGTGTGTGTGCGTGTGTGTGTGTGTGCTTGCAGTGAGAATGTCAGTGTGGGTGTGTGCACTCAAATGCTTTTCACAGCTCACAAATACCTCATGGTCACATACCTACACAAAGCAGGTGTGGAGATCAACCCAGTGGTTTTAAATGCTAAAGCATCTCTCCAATGAGAAACGACTGCAGCTACTCCACATCAATTTTGAATATTTTTCAAAACTAGAGACTCTTGACTAATTGAAAACTGCCTTTCCAGTGCCTGGTCGGAGAGATCACTCGGGATTTAAAGGCTGGTTTCAAAAAAGCTAACATTACCAGATGTCCAAAGAGCTGCTGCTTATCTGACATGCTAGCATCATGCCATGTACAAGACACTGGACCGAGACCTGCCAGATTCAGGATTCTTGCTTACGCTAAGAGAGTCACAATTTTCTAATTAAATTTAATTTCACCGACAGAGCACCAAAACATGACACATCTCATGGCGCTTTACAGAGTGTTAAACATTCAGAGAGTGTCCATGATACACATAAGAAGACACCTCAGGCAGATCCACGACTCAAGGGCCTGACCCATCTGTCTAGGGTCAGTTACAGGGCAACCATTGCTCCATGGACCTGTAGAGAAGAGGACTTATCGGCGATATATTCTCCTTGTCCTCCTTGTTACTTTACTTTACGTTAAAGGGACACTTCACCGATTAGCATTAAGCTTTGTATCTTTAGAAAACCAGTCATGTTTTTGAATGGTCATGCATCATTCCCTCAGTTTGCCTTGAGATGGGAGAAATACGGATTTCAATGAAACCCATGAATAGGACTTCCTGCTTTCAATGATGTAAAATTATGTTTTTTACATCATTGAAAGCAGAAAGTCCAACATTGAAATCCGTATTTCTCCCATCTCAAGGCAAACTGAGGGAATGATGCACGACCATTCAAAAACATGTCTCTTTAAATAAGTGTGCATCTCTCAAACCACTGAATTCTGAGAAGACAAAGTGGTAAACAAACGAGCTCTCAGTGTCCAGAGTGAAATAATGGTGAGGACAAATGTCCTTGTCTGCTACGGACAGCTGGCCGTACAATATCTCACACCAGCATGTGTCCACTAAACAAACAGAGTCAACACAGGGAATCAGTCACAAATTAACAGCACTGTCAAGCTTGCCAAATCAATTAGGCCTCAACAAAAGCCTGACTGCTGAGATGCATTTCTGCTGCGTGGTTCCGTGAACTTGTCAAAACGTCCAAATGACAACCTGCCTCTCTCCCAGGCAGCTCGCCAATCTTCCTCTTGGCGTGGCGTCGTCGGGTGACAACTTCATACATCACTCAGCGTGCCACTGTCAGGTGTGCCTGTCCTTGTGCGGGAGTGCGAGGGTGGCACAATGCCAGCGTAGAGATGCATCACTGTCCGTTACGGTGCCAGCCTCATTCAGGGACAGATGAGCATAAACTTTCCTTTTTTTTACCCCATGTGTAAAGCAATGACAGACATCTGCTGTCCTCTAAATTCTATATTTGGGCAATCCGAACAGTGGAGCTGTCTTGCAGTACGGCATAATGAAAAGGTGTGGTTTACTAGCTGACAAACAACAGGCTATTATTCTTCTGTTGTAGTGGCTAACCACACATAATTTGGTGTAGTCAAACATCTGAAGCACAGTCCTGAAGGCATGTCTCTGTCTGAGCAAAACACAACTTGCCTTTTTGCAAACAATTGTATTACCACAGAGTGCAATTACACACAGCGCCCTCCACATATATTGGCACCCGGGGTAAACTCGAGAAAAAAGGGAGAACAAATATATATTGGCAGTTTACCGTAATATCAAAAAGTAAATAGGGAAAATCCAACCTTGAAGGCAAGCAAATTTGCTTAGTGAAAAATAAAATGCATATAATTGAATAAATATTGGCAGTCAAATTTGAGCAGCAATACTTACAATACAATTACGCTACTTACTGAGGCCAACATACTTTCCCAAATTAATTTGAATTGAGCATTCTGACTTCATAGAATAGGCCTACTTCTTGAAAGTTCATGGACCCAGGGTTTCCCGCAGCGCTTTCCTGCTAAGGCGGCCGCCTTAACAACACAGGGCTGCCGCCTTAACTAGCGTCTTCAATAAATAAATGAATAAATAAATAAATAAATATATTATGTATAGTGATATTCGCCGTATTACTCTGTCATGTTTTCTCCATGTCATTCCAAACCGTAGCCGCTAGTCTCCCTTCTCTGTAGAACGCATAAAAAAATAAACTTTTTCAAAATCGAGTTGGCCTATGCGCACAGGCGACGCGCTCATTCAGCATGAGTATTTGATATCAGGTCAGGTGCCACTGCCACGCATATCTCAGAGTGACTGCGAACACAAATAGCCTAAACCTAGCTAGATTTGACGACTCTCACAGGAATGGTTCTCCGTTGAATCTACCAAATGTGTGGGATGAGCGGCATAACACTTTTGAGCGCTTTATCTTTTCTTTTTTTAATCACTCGTCTACTATGAATGCATAGCCCACTGCATCTTGTAATTTGTTGTGACAAATACTTGTGCCATCTAGCCTACAGCTAACAACAACTTGTGACGGCTATTCATTCACGTGTTGTAAATTGTCTGAGGTTTACACAGGCTAGTTTAAACTTTAAACTATAGCCTCTTGTCTCCCATGCCAGTTTCATTCATCCCGACCGGGCGGGACGCATGTTTCCGTTTTGTAGAAATAATTCCTGGATGTTTTTGTTCAGAGCTGAACATGCAACTGTATTTGACAGATCACAGATCTGGTTGCTAGTGACAAAATATTAGTGTTCAATGCGGTACGATCTCGCTAATTATATTTTAAAAAGCATTAAAAACGTTTCGGCTCTCTTAGGCTATATGAGCAACAGGCACGCACAATAAAGGCCTACAGCTTCAATCAAAGAATTGCAGCTTTAGCCTACTAAATCACAATTCATTAACTATACCATACAGTCGCAATGTTACATTTTCATACAGTTTCATCTTTATTTCATGATATATTCTAAAATATCCACCATTGCAATTTGCAAATATTCTTGGTTTTAATAGAATACTATAATATTGACTGGCTTTAAAATATATCCTATGGTGCTATGCTGAGCAGTGCAAAGGTTTTGAAAGATACAAAAGGCCCTGCATTGGGGTTGTAAACTTTTAAGGTATAATATTGTCTAAATTGTGTTAATGATGTTAAGAGTGTACCGTCACACCGGTGTGTTTGGAGTGTTGGAAAATTAACATTCTAAACTAAAGAATGTCTGGGTTCATTGAATTCAACATAGAATTTTAGAATGTTGAATTGTTGCGGAATGGAATCTTGTGTTAGAATGTTCAAAACCCACCCCTTTAAAGGTTAATTGGTTGCTGATTCAATTAAATCTGATACAATGAATGTGAAATCCAGGTATATTGCTGTCATTAGTGTCAAAATTCAACATTTTCAACATTAATGAAATGCTGACAGCCTACTAATTTTTTACTTCAGCTGACCTCCTTGTCTTAAAGTAAATCAGAAAAGAAGTTATTTAGACA
>NC_085006.1:16737267-16742267 GCF_963854185.1 Sardina pilchardus | reverse complement strand
CCAGAAAGGCTTATGGTATGATCTTTTTCAGCTGTCAAAAGGTTTCTTAAAACACAACGTGCAACCGTGCGCACCACATGCAGCAACACTAACAAAAACAATCATGAAAACATCACAGAAGACGACCCACAAAATTCTGACTCCGTAAGCCCGGTTGAGTCAGAACCAGACCCACACGCAGGGCCCCTCACCTCCGTCTTCTTGGGCCGAGTCCTGGTTCCGGTGACGGAGGCCGAGCTGGAGCTCATGGCTGAAGCGGAGCCCTTGTCCTGTCCGAAAGAGTCCCCCGCGTCCAGTCCCCTAAGGGTGCCGCTGGCGCCAGCAGACTGGGTCGACTGGGCTGACCTCCATGAGACGCCGTCACGCTGCAACGACAGGAGAGCACGAGGGCGTCAGGAAAACAACAGCGGCAGCGGCCATGTCATCTGTGTGAGGCGAGCGCAGACTCTTACAAGTCACTCTACACTCCACAGGATGCACTCACTCCCAGTGGGATAGAGAGAGAGAGAGAGAGAGAGAGAGAGAGAGAGGGAGAGAGAGAGTAAAGAAAGAGAGGGAAATGAAAGAGAGAGAGCAATGAAAAACATGAGGGAGAGGTCAATCGTTCAGAGAGATAGACTGAGATGCTATGAAACAAAAATCACTGGCTTATTTTTGGTCAGATGGCAGAGGCAAAGAAGGCAAACATAATATGCATATTTCAGCCCAGCAACAGAGTGACCTTGTCCGAGGGACGCCGAAAGATGCCCTTTCTCCTCCTGTCGCTAGTTAAAGCCAGTTACAGCAGATGCCTAGGATAACAGCACTCACAGCTCAAAGGGACATCTGTCATTCGCCATGCCGCCACTAACCGACTAATTCATACCAACCACACAGGACACACACACACACACACACACACACACACACACACACACACACACACACACACACACACACACACACACACACACACACACACACACACACACACACACACACACGGACATACACACACACACACACACACACACACACACACACACACACACACACACACACACCCTCTACACAACACACCCTCTGTGTGACCAACGCACTCAGAACCCAAAAAAGGCGCCCTTGTTCCCAACATGTTACTCAGGATTGGGCACAAAAAGAGGCAGCATTCCCCAACATTTTTTCCCTTCTCTCTTTTCTTTTTTTTTCCAAGTTTATCATTGGCGGTTCCCAGTGCCTGACATCTTCACCCAGACAATGGCCTTCTGTTCCAATCGTGCTGGTCCTTTGGGGATGTTGCTTTGGAGATTTTGGTCAAGTACAGACGGCCACATATCATCTGGGGAGGAGGGGGGGGGCAAATCTGACTCACAACATAAAGTGGACGCCATGTGTCTGGGCGCAGCCGTCTGCTGGGATCAGTGCCTGTCTGATAGGAGGCCTGAAGAACTCTGCTTTGAGCCGCGCACTACATCAAAACAGCCATAACCGCATGAGCACGTTAGGAGAAGTCTGGTTCAGAGGCGCTGGTGAAATTGTGCTGCCATGCACAGATTAGAGAAGCCCTCTATTCAACAAGCCCTTTCCTTTTCACAATGTGATAAAGAGAATAAGAAGATAGCCTTTCCAGGGAAGAAATACGTAATGGGAAGTCACCTTGGAGAACTGTGAACAGGGCAAAAAAAAAAAGATGATCTTCAAGGAAAGTGAAAGTGGAATTTTGTTTTTGTGTAGCTGCTCACAGTCACAGTCATGTTTTCCATGATAGGTCATTGTCACTTGTGTGTGCTGGATGTCACTTCGACTGCCTGTCCACAAAGACTCTCTCTGATCCCTAGCCTTTTGAGTACACCAGCAGGAAGTGGCATCACATCTCTCCAAGGCACTCTCTGTCTCTGTCTCTGTCTCCGTCTCTGTCTCTCTCCCTCTCTCTGTGTCTGTCTCTCTGTCTGTGTCTATCTCTGTCTCGGTGGAATTTCATTCTGACACATGGAACAAGCCCTTTCCCCCGATGCTTTATGGTCAGAAAAGCCAAACGGCACACTAGACAAAGTGTCCCCTATGCAGAAAGAAGCCATTTCTCCTCAATGGTGATTGAATTATTTCACAAGGGCACCCAAAGCCAAGAGGACACTACTAGCATAACTCGCTAGAATTTCCCCCCACAGTACGATGAATTTCACACCACTAATGCGATTTGCAATAAAAAGAAGCAGTTTAAAAAAGAACAAACTTCCCCAAGAAATTAGGCTCATAAGATCTACGGTATGAAGACAGTGAAGTGAAGCCAGAGCTACTGTGGTCGCTAGTACTTATGGGGCAAAAAAGACATGGTTTGTGGCTAGAAACCTGTTGAAACCAGACTAGCATTCCACTCAGTGATATTTTAAAGGTTAGCTTCAGCGGTAGCACATGGTATGTGGCCCAACAATTCAATGTACAGTGTATTAGATCAGAGGCTTTTAAGTGGATTGGATTCAAATATATACAACGGTGTTCCAAATAGCCAGAGGCCACGCACGCTTAGAATTGAAACAAGAACAACTGAACTACAATGAAATGGCTATGTGTCTTATACAGAGGAAAAGGCTAGATGACTCTTTTCCACGTTATATTCACTCCCTGCTTGGAAAGTCACTGACTTTTGTCACGCTATTTTTAGAGATACAGGGGTCAATTTTAGGGAGGTGGTCAGGGGTTTAAAGAGGTCACTCACATCAGGTCACAAAGTCCAGCATCACAAGATATTCACAGGACATCACATTTGTCTTGTCGTCACCCACTGTGGCTTTCTTTAGAAAGAGCCAGACCTAGTGTCAGCAGTTTCCTGGGTGACTCTCTCCTCCACCCTCCACCTACATATTCATATCAGCCTCCCTAACTTTACAAGTGTTGAAACAACGGTGACTGTTAAAAAGGTGGCACACGAATTGCATTTCGCTGGATTTATAGCCGCACTATAACCGCGTTAACTTCCATCCCATAAAAACTGTCTCTGTGTCTCTGACTTTATTCACAGTAAAGTCACCGGACTGGTATCTCTGGAATGCTTATATTGGTTTATATCCTATATTTTAAGAATATCACAATATAGTCTGTGCAAGACACCATAAATGCAATTGGACTGTCCACTAACACCTGGAGTCTTTCATGCTCTTGTGTGTAGACTGTATTTCTATTGGATTTGCTTCGCTGTATAGTGTTTTGGTACCTAAATAAAGCCCTACAGCATATAAATGCAATGTGTTGTTGTTGTTGTTGTTGTTGAATGTGAGGTACTGACCAGCTGTGGGTTGTTGTGACCGGTGGTGTGTCTGCGAGTGGCAGCGGGGGTGTCTGAGGGGGACGACCCGGCGCTCAGGGCGTCCTCTATGTCCAGATTGAGCTGGTCAAGCTTCATCATCAGCTGGGACATGGACTCCGACCAGGGAGACAGGACCTGGGGAAGCTCCTGTGTGCAGGACAGACACGAGAGGTCAGATCCAGGGTCAGCCATCATTACTGCTAGATCCATTATCAGCTGCATTTCAGGGGTGCTCTTTCTAGTGCAGGGAAAACCTTCAATATGGAGACTAATGGACTGAAGAACAAATTCAGTTGAAACATATTCTTGAAAAATATAATGTGAATTCTGCCAAGTTCACACTGGTTTGTGAAATTGAACAGCAAATGAACTGCCTGTCGACAGTCGACACTGCCAGTTGCTTCAAGAAACACAACTCAAACAAATCGCTACAGAGAGAGGCACACAGATAAGTAAATAAACACTATTAGTTTTCCAACAGATTTATTGCTTGATTTGTTGACACAATCATGCCAGTAAAAAGCCACATTTGAACTGAATTTGGGCAACTGTGGCATGCCTGGCTGACCCAGATTTCTCCGTGTCCATTGGTAGCCTCATGCTCCAAGCACCCAGCAGGCCAAATACACACTGGGTCTCAGCCATAGTGGACAATGTACTGACATTCCAATCAACCAAGCCTCGGTGTTTTCTTTTCTCTCTCTCTCTCTCTCTCTCTCTCTCTCTCTCTCTCTCTCTCTCTCTCTCTCTCTCTCTCTCTCTCTCTCTCTCTCTCTCTCTCTCTCTCTCTCTCTCCTGTCTTCTCTCCTTTCCTGCCATCTCTCTCTCCCAGGGGGACCCTCAGCTGGCATAAAGAGAAGAGGCCAGTGCAGCTCTGCATACGGCCCCGTTAGTGTTTAAGGAACCAAGGTTGGAGGCCATAAATTAGCAGGAAGCCACCTTGAGCCCAGCGTCATAAATCAGTCCAGAGCTGGGGGGGGGGGGGGGGGGGGGGGGGGGGGTTAGGAGTGGGGAGTAGGGTGGGTGAGGGTGGGCTTCAACCCTTCAGCCACTGTACTAACATTACATGCCAGGTTATACGTTTACATAGTATATGCACAAGGACTTATTCCTTTCAGTAAAGTCTAACAAAGGTGAGCACATATTTGATATACAAGTATCCATGCTGTAGTCAATAGTATATACGGTAATAAACCCAGTATATGCACCAGTGATGTAACTACACTGGGCCTAACATATGCACTAGATCAAAGTTAAATCTGTGCCAGACCAGATCATGGCTGGAGCCATTCCAGAGTAGGCTTTAAGCATATTTTTTTTATTTACTGCACTGACATAGACAAAACATGTTAGGTCTCGAAATCATACAAAATCTGTTGGTTTCAAATGGAGTGCCTAATGTTTTGAACAAATGGGCAAAAAAAAGAGAGACAATGTTCTGTGTCCATATTTGGCCCTCAGGGTCCAAACAAGTTCCCTGACCACTGCATCAAGGCTCCCTCTCATCACAACACAATTGACTTATTGAAGGGTGTCACTGGCAGTGGAGTCGCATATGAGGCTGAGGGGCAAAGGATTGGGGGTGGGGGTGCGGTTGGATGTGGGGGTTGAGGGTGGGGTGATCTGTATCTGTGGCACTCGTTAAATCTATTGGAATGTAGAAACACTGAGACCCGGAACCAATTAAGACTCAGATATGCAGACGCTCTGAGAGAGA
>NC_085006.1:16727177-16737067 GCF_963854185.1 Sardina pilchardus | reverse complement strand
GGAGGGAGGGAGAGAAGAGAGGAAGGAGAGTTCTGATGCTGTCTGTCCTCTAGCGCCACTCTGTCTTTTCCTGGTGAGACTGGTAAGTAAGCCTCTTGACTATGACAGAAGAATATGTGTGTAGTTACACTACAGAATCTCCAGCACCGAATGGCAGCCCTCTAGGTAGCATCTTGGGCGGACATGTTTAAATCCATCTTCAGGCCCAGGCATCTTTGAGTCCTGTGTCTGCTTGCTGGTGGTGGCCTGATGTACATGCCAGTGGTGGATCATAGAGGTAAAATGAGTTTGGATAAGTTACACATTTGTACAGTCTCGTTTACTGAATGACAAAATGGGTTGTTGTGACAGGCAACGGTTTGAATAGCGATTTATCCATTCGTTTTCAGAACCCCACAATAACAGAGAAGGAGATGTTTGCCAATCTCAGGGTCTGAATTCAGAGGCCTGAGCCAAATTAGAAACACTCGCAGCTCTGCTCCCCTCAAAAAGGGGATAGCCACATAAAACGCACATTCGGAATGTGCCCACTTCTCCTATGGAATGAGCGGAATTCCTGGAGGGCTTTTTTGCGGGAATCTTGGAGTGAGACAGAAGCCTTGATTCAGTTCCGCCGCCATTCAGGCTCTGTCCCTCGTGAGAAAGCCGCTCGCCATGGAAACGTGCACTGGTATGAGTCAATCCTCTAGATCAAGTCATCATTGTTATCTACAGGCGGCCGAACAGCGAATAGGGAGAGGGCCATAACTTCATTGGTGCAAATTGGCACATTGTAAACTGTAGCGCTTCGCTTTTGACATGGTAATGAGGAGTTAAGTGCTCCGGCTATGGCATGGCTTTCTGGGCGCGGTGCCTAGTCCATGCCACCCACCGAGAGTGCCACGGATCACCATGGCAGTGCGAGAATGCAGCGGCGGGGTATGGCGAGCTCAAAAAAGGGGGCATTGGCTGGCAGCTACAGTATTTGAATAGGACCCAGGTCAAATGTGCTTTTAAAGAAAACGGGGGGAGTAGGATGTGTTTTTTCTTTTGCTTTTTTGTTTTTTTTTAAAGAGTAGCCGAGATCAGAGCTTTGGTGTGAGGCTTGAGGTTGAATGGCCGAGGCTGTTTCTAACGGATTCGGAGAGTCAAATGTGAATTCACACAGCTGACCCAGTTCTTCCCTGAGCCTCTCTCTCCCCGCGGGGAGCCTCTCAGCTGAAGTTTTAAGAGGCGAACCTGCAGGATGGTCGATATTAAATCTACACTGGCTGCCAAGGAAAACCAACAGAACTCAACATACCATGACAGAGTCGCACCAAGGTAGAGGACAGCAGAGGACACTGAATGGGCAGATGGTGTGGTTATGGTGCCCTCAACTGGATAAAACTGAGAACTACACGCAGCAGTGCTCATGAGATGAGGCCAACCACCCCTGCAGCCAGCCCTGCAGCCATAACTCTGGTAACTCCAGCGTTATCAGAATCCCATTTACTTGAGCTTGGTGTGAGCAAAATCATTTTAAAAAACGCTTACAACAAAAGGTTTTACAAAGGTGAGAAGAATAAAAATGAATTTGAATCTAAGGTAGGTTGAGTAAAATAATAATAATAAAAAAAAACACTACCACCATGGTACATGTTATGGCCTTATCCATCACTTCTTCTCAACCAACAGAAGCCTTGGCACTGGCAGCAGGTTTGTTTGTTGTGTTTCTTGACCACCATAGACCAAGCGGAGCCTATTGTCGCTCTCTAACCGACACTGGGGCATTCCTGCACGTCGTGCCATTTACAGGACAACGGTACACACACACACACACAGGCTCCCAGGTCTGCTTTGGCACGACAGTAAGACTGCATGTGTTTGGTGGGAGCACAGCACGTGTGGCTGAGGAGCAGCAGGAGACGAAGAGTAAATCAGTTTCTGTTACTTATACATCTGAAAGGCACCATGTGAACACCGGCTGTAAATCCAGACTCTGGTAGCCTTCTTGCAAAATAGCAGAGATATATGACTCACAGTAGGCCTAACTCCTATTTAGGTTCAAATGATTGTGGTATCTTATTTTTAACTTCAAATTATGTTAAGAAGGATTTTCTCCCACCCCCATGTAAATGTTGTAAAGGACTAGGATGAAAATAACATGAGATTTTAAATGAGGAAAACATGGACTGCCTTGTTTTTCACTGCTTATCAACTGACTGTAGGGTAGATCTAACAGACAAAGTGAGCAGAGTTCCTTTTGATCCAGCTTTCTCCCCAGCGGATCAAACACGGGTGTAAATCTAAGCTTGCCCATTTACTTCAGCACCATCTGAAAGGGCTGTGAAGGGGGGGTGAGGGTAGGGGGGGTAGAATAAGGGCCCCTCGCCAGGGAAAACAGTGAGCCCTTTCTCTCCCATCGAGCAACAACCGTGTCTGTCCCATCAAATAAGCATGGCTCTCTCACACTCACACAGAGCGGAGGGGTGGGACCGCCGAGGGGAGCGAGGTGGTGTGTGGATAGCGATGTCTTTGAACCCCTGACTTGAGACACGGAGAGAGGTGTGTGTGTGTGTGTGTGTGGGTGGGTGTGTGTGTGTGGGGGGGGGGGTGCACTGAGATTCACACATGTCATCTGGCAGAGAGCGTGTGATAGCCCATGTTGCCTCGGACTCCTCTATCGGAGCAGTTAACCCTCTGTCTTCACAGGCTACCAAAAGGCGGTCTACAGATTCCCCAAATTCCTCCTGCCCTCACCTCAAACACACCTCTGAGACAGGAGTGACCCAACGTACAACCATAAACACACACAACAGAGGCAGACATAAGGCCCCGGTTAACCACTGAATTGCAACAGGTTTTGTCTCTCCATAACCTGACCTCACCTGTACTTTTTTTATTGTTGTTGTGTTGTGTGTAAACAACACAGTAGTTGGCAAGTTACGTAAAAGAGGTCGGAGACAACCATGTTGATCGTGGTGTACGTCCATAAACGTCAATGGTGGTTTTAGAGGCCAGTAAAAAAACACGGAGGACAAGGTCACTGCTTGGTTTCTAGGCAGGAGAGGTTAGAGTACTCCAGGGGAAGGGAGGGAAGAAGAGGTCACAAATCTCTCGCTGTCGTGTTTCAGAGAAAGCAGAGGCTAGGTTCACTGTTGATAGACCTTTGTGTACATGACAGCCACGGAAGAGAGAAAGCAGAGGTCCACTGCATACCTTCGAGCCTCTGCTTGGTTAGCTGCTGGACTTGTAAAAAGCACTCTCTCCAAGTCTCCTCAACTCGAGTCTTGCACACTGATGCAAGCAAGTGCTAAATCAGGTTACAACACCAACAATGAAAAAAATGCCATTTGATATAATAATCTGTCAAGTTAAGAACCCCCATCAAATAGGATTAATAAGCCTGGAGAAAATACGTCACGTCTGGTATTCAAAACTACAGCTCTCTGATTTCTGTTTCTGATTAGAACTGTGGTTAGTGTTATGATTAACTTTTGAACAAAGCTATTCTGATCCTTCAGATAACATAACGCAGGTATCAACAAAACATGATACAATGTTTACAGAAATCAAAAGGTATACTAAATGTTTGCACAGTATACAGTACACAAAGATATACAGATAGATGTTCTATGTACATTATGGGAACTTAGAATGTACCTGATCTTATCAAGATATGGATTATGCTGTTGCCACACAATAATCCATCTGCAAAATGTCTACCTTACCCTTGTGCTGCTGGTGTCGTCTTCAGCCTTGGTGCCACTCGAGAGGTCCACAGGGGAGCTAGTGCTCTCCGCCACGGCACCCCTTCTTCTGGGCCGCTCTCTATTCCTGCGCTGCTGGGCAGCCAAGAACTCCATGGACAGTGGCAGTTCAGGAAACACGTCCTCGTCGTTCTCATCTTCATCCTCGTCATCGCCGCCTGCGTCGTTGGTGTCATCCTCCGAGGAAGACTCCTGGCCATCCGAGCTCTCGTTGGCGAGGGCGCTCTGCTGCTGGCGTTCACACGGCGGGCAGTCGTAGTCGGCGAAGGTGATGGAGCTGGGCTTGTGCTTGATGATGCGGGGGAGATCTAGCCCCTGGCCAGTGTCTAGAGCAGGGGCTTTGGACGGGAGATCACTCAGAGTCACGGATTGGTCCAAGATGACCACCAGAGACGGGACAGGACGTGGTGACTGTGTGTGGGGCCAAACATTGACATCATGGCCATTTAGGCCTGCAGTGGGGTGGGCCGAAAGGCCGCCATGCTGAGAAACATCCGGCACAACTCCAGTCAGCCTCGGATCCTCCATATTTGAATGTCTGAAGTTGTGACCACTTTCCACAGTAGGCCAACTATTTGCTACTAAAATGGCATTTGGTTCCTCTGTGTCTTTCTCTGTCACATCAGGACTACTTGAATCTGTATTTACAGGCAATGGTATATGTTCTGGTCCATTTTGGTGCATCTGGGTCCTAAACTCATGTTCTCCCTCGTCTGGAGAGTGACAAAGGGAGCCTGAGCTTGAGACACAGTTAAGCTCAGAAAATCCCCGGGTACTTCCACAACTCTGCTGGTCCACTTCAACGGCACCTGTCTCTTCCTGTTGTCTTTGGATCTGAGTGAATCTGCCCCCAGTCTCCTGGCGAAGCGGCTCAGACAGTTTCAGGTAATTTCCGTTCTCCACAGGGGCATCGCCTGAGGGTGGCATAATGTCCCCTGCAATCACTTCTGAGGATGTAGCTGTTGAAATGGTCATTTTGGGAGACTCTGACAGTCCCTCTAAAGACACCACGCAAATAGTTTCCATTTCACAGCTTCACAGTTTAGTCACAAGGTAGATCCAAAATATTCTGCATCCTGTGCAAGCCCTCTCCATCTCTGTTGTGAAGTGGCATTGAGACAGCAACACCACTCTCCAAATCAGTGCAAAGGTTGACTTACCTGTAGGAAAAAAATGAAAAAACGTGTGTTAGGGAGTTTCTACAGTGATTAGCTTACATTTTCGAGGTCAAATCATAAGTCACGAGCGAGAGTAGGCCCTCAGGCGCTGAACTTCTATAGCATGTTCTATTCACAGAACTTTAACGTCTTACGCTCAAAGAACAAAATGTATCCAAAGCATAGACAATTCCTCGAATTAGCTTTCCCCGCCTGTGCTTTAGTTGCCTGTAGGTAGGCTACTGACCGAACTTTCTGAAGTTTGAGCACAGCCACCTCTGCCAGTACATCTAACGTAACACAGAGGACTGAGGCGAAAAATAGAGGCGAAGCTGTGAAAACTGAACATCTGGCGTTGGCCTCGGCATTCAAGTCTGGATCTGTTTCAGGCACGATCTCAGTGACATCACAGCACTCTGGAATCTGGATCTTCTTCCCCGCGCATTGGTGATTTACAGTCCGCTTACATCGCTCGCTTAATACTGACTGTGTTTGGCTAGGCACCGCTAACCCCGTTATTAAGCCCCACTTCAAAACTACCCATATATTTCCATTTCTATAGAAACACAAAACGGAATTCTTTCCTTTCGGATGCTTTCATAACTGTCTCGTGACGTGGAAACGTAGTGCGCTACTCTTGACGGATCTCTATCTGTCAACTTCAGAACCCGGACATCAACTAGGATTTCACGCATCTATGAGATCCCTGAATGACCTTTCGTGAGGCGCCTTTACCTCTCTATGTCGAAAACACATTTGTCACATATTGCTTTAAAACAATGAATACCCGGTAAAGATATAATTTTTACACAAGTGTGTAGCCTAATAATCAGTCATCATATAATGTATTAGGCTAGCACTTTTAAACTGGTCTAAGAAATATCAAACCACAACACCACAAAGACCACTGAGCTCATTTCAAAAACAACCTTGTGATGTAAGTTATCTCCAGGAAGATGAATTGATTTCTTGTGCCTCTCAAAGTCATGCATGGAAAACATTATGGAAAAGATGGGTCGATTGCCATATCTCTCATGGATGTTGTGGGAGGAGGCCAGATGGTAACCCTGACATTGGCCAGCTCTTATCACACACACACACTGAATTGTGAGTCACACACACACACACACACACACACACACACACACACACACACACACACACACACAGAGAGAGAGAGAGAGAGAGAGAGAGAGAGAGAGAAAACAGAAATATATACAAAAGACAAACCTTGTGTGTCAGGGGAAAACACACCTGGTCTGACAAAAGCTCAAGCACTGTAACCTTCAGAGACAGATAAGAGCTCAGCACCAGTACAGTGCAAGGACAAATGTTTTACCGCCACCCACAGCTGAGCACAGCTTTTAACTTCTTCAGTAGGCTACTAGAATGACTAGTTTTATTTGAACTCTTATTCAGACAGCTTTTTAAATTCCCTTTTATCATTAATGTTGACATTAATCCAGTATGCCTTTACATCCTGCAGAGTTAAAAATGAATAGGAAACTTAATTTCGGCTTTCCGGATATGTCAGACGCGTATGTCGCAAAAACCTAAGGCCTCATGTCTCAAAGAAACATTACCCCGGGAGTTGACAAGTGCCATAGAGCCATCATTTAAAGTTACTCTTAGGGCCCCTAAATAGAGTGTGTGTGTGTGTGTGTGTGTGTGTGTGTGCACGTCCATGTGTGTGTGTGTGTGTGTGTGTGTGTGTGTGTGTGCGCGCACACTTGTGTGTGTGTTTGGTTGGCTGGGGGTTCTGGAGAGTTTTTAGGGTATGTATATGTGTGGGGGGGGCTCTCTCTCTCTCTCTCTAAAGAGAGGGGTCTGTTGTTCTTCCACAGGAAACATCTCGGCCAGTGGACAGGAGATTAGATCTTGTCAGTCCACCTCTTTCCAAGAAGTCCCCTCTCCCCTGAATGCGTGCTGGAGAGAGGGGGCCTCCGTAGCATTCAGCCGGGGGGATAATGGTCCAGTCCAAGGAGGCAGTGGAGGAAAGCGGAGTGTGAAAATCAGCTCTGCGGTCCAGATGGGAATCACATGCTCTGTCCTGCCATGGGTACACCGCAGCACTATAGAACTAATACTTGTCTATCAGTTACAGTGACCGATACACACACAATATACCGTTGTTTATCTGTCACCTCTACTTGTCCGCGTGAACCATTGGTTCAACCTTATCGTAGTAGCAGATATACAGTACTTGTGTATTGTAAAAGCCTGTGCTTTGAAATAAAGCATCATTAATCTACGGTGTTTGAGGTATAATAAAACTTTAACTTGAGCATCAACTACTCACATGTTCAGTTATTTGCATGTTATCTGTTATGTCAGTTTGTTGGGAGGAAACTGTCATTTGCACAGGAACTTGGAACAGAGTTGATCTCTGGACTCAATTACAGAAATATGGCTCAGTTTAACCACATGTCACAAACATCCCCATTAATGTTACTTAGAAATGCTGACAAAAACAAAAACATCCAAACTTAGCCACATATATGTGAAAAACAACACATATCTCCAGCCACAGCTGAACATGACAGTCCTCTATTCTCTCATGACAGTCTTCCTCTTTTCTCTCTCCCCACACAAACTACACTCTCACACACATATATACACACACACACACACACACTGTGCCATCTCATCCACCTGTAGTGACAAGTCAGTCAAAGCGACATTTAAAAAGAACTAAAAATGCTTGTAAGCACTGTAAAGTCATCATCCATCCCTACCTTCTAAGCCCTGTGACAGATCCTCATGGATATGTCCTCTGAGAGCCCCGGCAGTACTCTCATACTGAAAGTGGAAGTGTCCAGGGTGCTGCGTTTAGCTTTGAAGAGAGAGGGAGAGACGGAGAGAGAGGTGCGTCTTACAAAAGCTCACTCCTAACTGAGGCAGAGGCAAGACAGCACACTGCTCTGCTGCCACCCCCCACCCCCTCACATACACACACACACACACACACAAAACTCCCTCACACGCGCGCGCGCGCACACACACACACACACACACACACTTACACGGACACACCTCCTTTAGTGTACCCGCCTCCAGTCGGCATGAATGCTGTCATCACAACTTCCCCGCTGTCCCCACAGGCTATGAGGGGGAGCTGCCTCTCAACGGGCTTACTCATTCAAGGTACGGAGGGATAGGAGGGAGGGCATATACGTGTGTGTGTGTGTGTGTGTGTTTCTCTCACTCTGTTTGTGTGGGTCTGTTTTGTTTGTTTGTATGTGTGTGTGTGTGTGTGTGTGTGTGTGTGTGTGTGTGTGTGTGTGTGTGTGTGTGTGTGTGTGTGTGTGTGTGTGTGTGTGTGTGTGTGTGTATGCTGTCTTCTATGTGTTTATATGTGTTTGTTTTTGAGATGAAAGGGGGAGGAGGAGTTTTGGAACAGGAGAGAGATTGGAGGGAAAAGAGGAGGAGGGGATAGAAAGAAACAGAGAGAGAGAGAGAAGAGATGGTAACTGATATTAAAATGTGTACAAAACTGTACAAAACACACAGTATGAATGCTGCAGATCCTGAAGTTCCGTGTTGACACTAGTAATGATGGGTGATTTTATGTGTACAGATTAGCTGAAACAGACATTTATTTCTAACCGCAAATTTATTTCTAACATTAACAGATGACTGTAGATTTCTACTCCCCTCTCTGATTCTGTGAAAACATGTTTACAATGTTTTACAGATTATCATATCTGCTAGACAGTATTTATAAAATCAGACAGGGGGAGTGAAAATCTGCAGTCATTCTTGAATGTTTGAAATAATTTCATAGCCACCATTTGGCCAAACTGTAGAAACCTCCCCAGGAAAATATCCCCATAAACTATTAGTATTACCATTACTACCTGCTAACAACGAGTTGTTTGTGCAGAACTGTCCTCATCTGCCCTTTACCCTTCTCATCTCTTCTTTATGGTCCAACGCTATTCTTGCATCATCAAAGGGCAACGTCCCTTTTTGGGGAAAAACAAATTATTTGGATTCCCCAAAAAACTGCTCTGAGTTTGATTTTGACACGATCTGAATTTTGTTTACTTTGGGAACAGAAGAATGAAAATGAAGAATGAAAAAGTTGTTGTGTGGTGAGCTGCACCTCAAATGTTTTTTTAATTTATTTGTTTGTTTGTTTTTTAAAAACGGTTTAAAATATGTTTACCATGCCGAATAGAACAAGCAGAAAAAGAAAAACTTTATGGCTTCAGGCGATAAAGAGGGAAGCACCAGATTGACCGTTATGGGACCCAAAGATATAGAGCTGTGCCATGCCCGCAGCGGCTGCCACATTCTCAGTACCACATCAAATGGATGTGCATGTGCCCTCTATTTACCCTGTGACGGCCCACTCGCCTCTCCGTCACCCCTGGCCATGAATAAGGCTTTTCTGTATATGTGTGATTGGAAATTGCTAGAAAAGGGTAGCAGTGTGCTTGTCATGTGGATTGCGTAAGGAGGGAGGGTGCAGTTTGTTGTGAACACACTTGCACGTAAACAGGGTAGGAAGACAGAGAAAGAGAGAGAGAGAGAGAGAGAGAGAGAGAGAGAGAGTGTAAAAGTAATGGTATAGTAATAAGAGAAAGGAAGAGAAGAGTGAAACAAACTAAGAGAGTGGAAGGAAAAGAGTTTGTGTGTAGTTGTGTGCACTTCTGTGTATGTGCATATACATGTCTGTACAGTATGCATGGAGTCTCCCCTAAGGAGTCGACTCTATAGTACACATAGCTCAGGGCTGGGCATGTTCCATGGTGGACTTGTTCTTTGGGACTGGACTCTTGTTTACATTCATCAGACCCGGCCCTGATAGGACAGGGTGAAGTAGATGGAATGTTGGCCGTGTAGTTTACCCAGGGTGAACTGCCCTTGACGGGAAAAAAAAACGGTGGGGGCGAGTCGAGTGGGCAGGAGGGAGGGCAGTTAGGGGGCACCTAGAGCCCTCACAACTCACTCCCCTCCGACCTAAACTCAACTCCCAGTGGAAGCAGCGGTCACAAAT
>NC_085006.1:16592177-16722177 GCF_963854185.1 Sardina pilchardus | reverse complement strand
ATGAGTATCTGTGGGCTAATGAGATCGCTTTACCACCACGGGCTGGCGCACAATAGACCAGAGGCCACGGTGAGCGGGCCTGTTGTCACAGCTCGTATTGATAAGATGAATGAATAAACATGCAGTCCCCAACAAAAGGAGCTGGATCTGAATCGGAGGGTTTGCAATAAGAGACACATTTTAACAGGCAGGCGTCCTTAGTGAAGATGATCGATTTTGACAGCCCTGTGACTGCTACATGTCTTTTGTCATTTGGTTAGTTTGGTCATGTATGATGGCTGAATCTGGTGATGATGGAATGGAACAAAGAGAGGAAATTGCTGCTTAAAAATAACCATGGCGTGATCTAAAGCAGGTTTTTGTGCTTTATGATTTGACAGAGAACAGCCAGGATATTTTTAAGGATAGATATCTTGGCTGTCCTTCTATGTAGATCATTTATCAAGATTTGCTTGGCCCAAAACCCAGGTTGGTTTGTTTTTGTTCAGTTTTACTGGAAGTATCTCACACTGAAAGTCGCCATGCCCAGTACGTTCAAAGTAACAGACCTCCAACAAACTTTACTACATTACCATATCCAAATCCTCACAAGCCTTCTTTTTATTTTGATCTTTAAAAACGGCTTGTCTCATGAATATTGACTTTCTTATCCGTCATAATATCTACAAGATGGAGCCCCTCTCAACATCCTGGACTTGATTAATGCCCGCTTAAAGACTTTTACGATCTAAAGTGCTAGATTATTATCTCTAAGTGTTTCAACTCAAACATTGCCAACCATAAATCACACACCAAATGATACGCACAATTCTTCATCTACTTTATCAACCAAAATAGATCACGTCAGATGGTTCACAAATTGTTATTTGTGAATTAGTTTTGGATTAGCCTGGGTCATTTGTTTTCATCACTGTGTATTCATGCACCAGTGTAACAGGCACATCTCCTAAACATGTCCTCAAAATGCCAGCGCTCTCACAGATGGGAGGACAAGTTCACAGTTACGGGCTTTTCGTGAGACGAGTCCATAAACGACGACAGTTAAAATGTCAACAGAGGAAGAAGGGGTGGGGAAGGGGGCCCTCCTACTGACTCGCCTGACACGAGACAATGATGGCGTGGATTAGCTAAATGACACCATCGGCCCGCCATAAAACCTATCATTGGCCTCAGCATCTCTGTGATTAACGCGTGATTGAGTCCGAGCCACGGCAGGAAGGGGAAGGGGGAGGATGATGTAAACATGACCAAGAGTCTGTCTATCCGAGCACATCAACCTTGCAGTGTTCCCACTGCAGTGAGAAAGAGAGAGACCATCACACCATCCATTTGCTACAAAAGAGAGAGATAAACAAATGCACTGACAGACAGACAGACAGACAGACAGACAGACAGACAGAGAGAGAGAGGGATGTGAAGTGAGACCAAGATCAGCAGAGAGACAGATCGTCCACACAGAGGTGGGAAAGGCAGGTGTGTGTGTGTGGGAGGGGGGGGGGGGGATAGACGGCACAGAAAAGCTGTATCTGAATAACAACTGCAAATTAATTCGCTGTGGCAACGCGCACTTCTCCCGAGCAGGGCTCACCTGCCGGGACATGCTCGCCGCGGCAGCTCCAGCCGCCCCAGCAGCCTCAGCGGTCCGCCTCCGAATTCCTTCCGCTCCGCGACAGCCGAGCGCCGGGGCCCTGAGCCACCGCAACCCCGTAATTGACAGGTATGTTTGGATGGCTGGCCTTACGTAAGCCCACGCACTATAAGCACCACAGACACACACACACACACACACACACACACACACACTCAACCACGTATGCACAGACACACTCAATCACAAGTACAAAGACTCTTCAAACATAAACAAACACACTCACTTGTTGTGAGCAAAGCACACGTCTACTGCGACGCACACTGTGCGCATGCCACTTGCATGCAGTCTTCCGTAGCAGAATGCACACGCATATACATGTGCCTACATGTGGACATACTCACACAGGCTCTTTCACTGTACCTTTAACGTATACATATACACATGTACACACACACACACACACACACACACAAGTACACACACACACACACGTGTACACACACACACACACACACACACACACACACACACACACAAACATACACAAAGGGCAGGACAGTTCATTCATAATGCTACAGACATGAATTCCCCCCTCAAGTACACTCACTTGTTTGTTGAAAGTGTAAGACTAACCTCGGAATGTTTTGGCGAAGAAGTCATGTTTACAAGCAAGTTGTTTTGGAAGCAAACAATTCCTCAGGTTTCAACCACGAAAAAAGGAACGGGAAAGCAGTCTGTGGCTGAGTGAAAAAAATCAAGTGATCAAGTGATTAAATTCTTTACAGTCGTCTAAATTCTCAAGGAATTTCCTCAGCATAATCTTGAGTAAATAAGCCAATGCAGAGCGAGCAGCTGGCTGTGTTTGGACCTCATTCAGCATCATTTTTCAATTTCCCCAAAAGCTTTATGGAGGCAGCCACGGTATAAATCCAGTCATGCAGTGGCATGAGAGAAAATACCTTATTTCATTATCCCTCTCTTTCAGAATGTATCACTTTTAAACACACAGACACACACACACACACACACACACACACACACACACACACACACACACAAACACATACATACATACACACACACATACAGTACACACACACACACACACACACATACACACACACACACACACACACACACACACACACACACACACACACACACACACACACACACACACACACACACACACACACACACACACAGACACACACAGACACACATACACACACACACACACACACACACACACACTTATGAGGAATCAGTATCCATTACCAATACATTGCACATGCGGTATAGTGCCATAAGGCCTACACAGATACACACACAAACACACCTTTCTGTACTGACTCAAAACCATTCACTCTGTCAATAACCTCAATTAGAACTACTGAACATCAAAAGATGAAAAGAAACAGAGTAAGTAGTACTGTAAGTATATCTAGCCAGTCAGAGGCAGGTCATGAACTGAAGACAGTCACAGGATCTGAATGGAGCTTCTCAGCTCACTCCCATGGGTTCACAAGGGAACTGTGTCCACACTTCCTGCCATGAGAAGTGGACATGGGATGCCCGGGCCTATGGCCAGAGAGCTCAAAGGAACACACATGATCACATCATCACGTCATCGGTCATCAGTCAGAGTGTGAGACCAGGTGCCAGTGGTCGGGTTATGCCCTGTTAGAGGCCTGGTCTATGAGGGGAACAGCAGACCCATGTGAAGAGGTCCTGTGTGGCGGGCGGCCATGCGGATTGACCCTTAGGGCTACGTCGCGGACTGATCAGCACGACAAAATTAAATTTCATCTCCACATGAGTTCAATTTAGCACCCAGTCATCGGAAGTGACTGCAGCATCTACAGTACCTCTACCAGAAATGGCACACATGATAGAACATTCGCTTTGCTCTCTGCCTTGCACAGAAACACATGACTGAGCATTCCAGTTACAAAAAGCACATGCATTTACAGTTTCACAATAACCTCTGACAGAATGCAAACTGCTGAACTATTTCCCCATCTCATCATCAAATGTATTGTTTTTACAAACGGTGTATGATGTGTGTTTCCTAAAGGCACCGTGGCACCATATTGGAGCTAAGGAGCTGGGCTAGTATGCAGTAGCCTGAAACGTTGTGAGTTCATTACCCAGCTTACCATTGTGCTCTTGAGGAACTTAGCCCGAAGTTTCTCCATGGACAATGGCCCTTGCAATGTAACTGACATATGTAAGCCACTTTGGATAAAATACATCTGCTAAATTAACAAATGTAAATGTAAATCTTACAGCAGTTTGTCAGACCATTCAGACTGTGATAACTCACTGATAAGCCCCAATTTGCAGCTCGGTCTTGTGATATCAGACAAACAAAATCACACCCTCTCTTCGCTTGCACAAGAGGTAAAACTGTTGCACCTTTTCCAGTCTGCAGCATGAAAGTGACTTTTGCGTCCTGCGATAATACACACACACACCTTATCAGCGCCGGTTACGTGCGGAAGTGTACCTAACCCCCGGCGGCTCAGCAAGGACAGCCGTGGCAAAGTGGAATCGGATGTGCTGACTCACTTTAATAACGACTGCTATTTGTTTTCTTTGTCTGTCGTCTCGTCTGGACCGACGAAATGAAAGCGGCTATGGAGACGGAGAGCAGGGGGAAACCGGGCAAAGACAGGCTGGCGGCTCCCGCTGTGGTCATAGAGTGTGTGTGTGTGTGTGTGTCTACCGATTGAAGATTGAAAGGGGGAGAGAGAGAGAGAGAGGTAGAATTAAGCACTGTGTGTGTGTGTGTGTGTGTGCGTGTGTGTGCGCGCGTGCATGTGTGTGTGTGTGTTTGTTGGCGACCCTGCCAATGTGAAATGGCTCGGTCAGTGACCAGTTGTCAGGACACCTGTCCCTTCCATTGTTCCTCATATCAAATCAATGCCTGGCATCAGCACTTGGCCAAGCAAAGCAGCTGCTCGTCTCATGTCTGTTCCAAAATGCCGCTCATTTCCTCACCTCTCCGCACACACTCGGAACAACGGCCACAATCCACTCGACAATGTCACTCACACAGTACAGTGATAACAACACACAAAGCATAGCGGAAATCAAATCTACGACCTTGACATTGCACTTGTTTTCCAGTAGAGTTTTTTTGTGTTGGGGGGTGGTGGGGGGGTTGAAATGTTAAATGAGATTGAGTGAATAAATAAGATTCAGTGCCACCAGCTGAGACCTCTTCGTCATCTGAAGCGTGTTGCCATTGTAGTGTCTCACTCGGCTGAGGGGGAGTAATGAATACAGTGGCGTTTAGGGGGGCACGGCTGGTGTGTGTGTGTGGGGGGGGGTGGGGGGGCTTTAAACGCGGAGTGCCCTGGCGGGTGTCTGTGGCGCTGGTAATTGGGTTGCTCGGTGAGTGTGGATAAGCCGCGTGATTGGATCCTGTGTTGTTTTTAATGAGAGTGGGAGCCGGCGGCACCTGAGGCCCTGGAGCGCGGCCGCCTCGCCGTCTTATCAGAGGCCCCCAGCAGCCCCCGGCAGCTCCAACAACACCCCCGGTGGTACACACACACACAGACACAGACACAGACACACACACACACACACACACACACACACACACACACACACACACAGGCACACACACATAGGCACACACAGGCACACACACACAGACACACAGACACACACACACACAGGCAAACATACACACACATACACACAGACACACACACACACAAACACAGCATCTCCTCCTGCGCTCACAGCATGCGCGATGCTAATCCCTCGCACACAAAAAAACATATGTTACCTCCCGTGAACACACTGTCCCCTCTCACTCTTTCTTTTTCTCTGACTCCCTCCCTCCTTCCCTCCCTCCCTCTATCTCTCTTTCTCAGTTTGTCTGTCTCTTTCTGGGCATCTTGTTCTTTATGTCTACATGTACATCTAAGTCTGTCTGTCCTCTCTCTTTATCAGACAAACACACACACAAACATACACGCACACACACACACACACACACACACACACACACACACACACACACACAAACACACACACACTGGCTCAGCTCTGTTTGATTTGTTAGGGTCTGTCAGTGTCCGCCTGATGAAATACTGTTTAACTTTGTCCTTTTTATCACCCATCAGCACACACACACACAGTATATGCCATAACAGTCTGGACCTATACACAAACACATACACACAGACACATACAGACACTAAAAGTCCTCCCTAAATCCTCGCTCCCTGATCCTCGTGAACCAGTCAAGGCCAGGTGACGACCTTGAACCTCTGCAGTCGCGCGAGCGAGCGCCCGCAAATAAAAGGGCTGAGGACAGACAGCTATAGAAACACGGCCGGATCAGACGATAACAAAAGCCCCCCCCCCCCACCCCCCCGCGGAGGAGACTGTTGTCCACTACAACATGTGCGTTTATATTTGGCTCTCCTAAAATCCTCCCTCCGTCCATAGTGTCTCCTTGGTAGTTCACCTTAAAACCCCAGCATAAAAAAAAACTCAGTTTATTCGAGTTTGTTTGTTTGTACACTTCGAAGTTACTTACGTCATCATTGTTGTCACAGCCACCATGAGTTGCCATGTTTACTTCAGCTGGAAAAACGCTTAACGAAAAAATAACAAAATCCAGGCGAATCAGATGTAGCGTTCTGTTGAATTGAGTGGGTAGGTAAGTGACTCACCTCATTCAGCGTGTTAGTCACTTGGGAGGTCGTAAATCTCCGGTCGCCTGGTGCCGTCCCACTGTGAAATCAGAATGAAGCGCTCCGAGAGCTCGGAGGCTGTCAGTGGCCAGGGACCACCCCCTTCAATCAGACACACCACTTATCTGGCTGCTTCTCTTTCTCTCTGTGTGTGTGTGTGTTTGTGTGTGTGTGTGTGTGTGTGTGTGTGTGTGTGTGTGTGTGTGTGTGTTGTGTGTGTGTGTGTGTGTGTGTGTGTGTGTGTGTGTGTGTGTGTGTGTGTGTGTGTGTGTGTGTGTGTGTGTGTGTGTGTGTGTGTGTGTGTTTTTTTGGGGGGGGGCTTTTGGAAGACTGGTGAGAAGACCACTTATGCTGTTGGCATTGCACTGGAAACAAATGCCACATGGCCAGAGTAGAGTTCAACCCAGTAGAGGGTCACAGTTAGGCCATGTGGCCTGGGCTAGTTATTATTACGGTATTACTGTATTCACGTCACTGGTCAGTAATACTATCTGTATTGCACAAATATTTTGTTTTTGAAAAGAAAGACAAATAAATGATGAAGGGATGTACAGATTGTGTAAAAGAGAGGAGAGGAAAAGCAAACAGGAATAGAGAAGTTGAAAGAGGAGAGTGAGATGAGACTTACTGATACATTGACCACTTATCGGGTAAATAAAACAAGACAAGACCAATTAAGAGAAGAACAGAGATGGAAGGAACACAATAGTTTGGATGGAGTCAGGAGTGGAGGGAGAGAGAGAGCGAGGGACAAAGACACAGACACTGATAGAGAAAAGACATGCAGAGCAGAAGCAGGGGACGAGTGGAAGAGGAGTGAAGGGGATGCGCTGTGAGAAAAGCAGGACTGTGTGGGGTGATCATGACTGACAGCTTCATCTCATTCATATGCACTCAGTGGGGCCCAGCGCTCAGCCTTTCACCCAGTCAGTTCACCCAAGCCAGGGCACGCATACTATTACACACACATATACACTATACACACACACACACACACACACACACACACACACACACACACACCACACACACACACACACACACACACACACACACACACACACACACACACACACACACACACACACACACATAAAACACACACACACACACACACACACACACACACACACACACACACACACACACACTTTTAGACACATTCATAGGCACAGAGAGGGAGAGAGAGAGAGAAACACACACACACACAGATATGATCGACACATCACAGGCTCTGACGTTCATTAAAGTTTAATAAGCACAAGCAACTCTAACCACACTAAATGCCTTGTGGGGCTCTAATACAATTTTCCACCAACACTGACTTGCACTAATTATCCAAGTGATGAAAGCATTTGTTTTGAATGCCACCAGGCTCAGAAAACCCCTTGCATTTTTCTTGGACAACGAGACCCCATTCATGAATGAAGTCTATGAGTTTTTTTTTTTTTTTTTAAGATGTGAGACGGACGTGTTTAAAGAGACACCAAGCAAGCTGTGTGAGGGCCTCTGGCCGCACTCCTCCTCACGTTCATTTACGTTTCAACACCCCACGTCTGATTACCTCACACGTTTTCTGAGAAATTTCCGAGCGACCAGCGGCGTTGGCAACACAACCACGCTCTCTCCCACACTTGGCAAGAGGCACTGTGGAGCTGGAGGGAAAGAGGGAAGGGAGGAGATGAAAGAGAAGAAGAAGAAGAAGAAAAGATGGACAGCTGGTAAATCATCTGAAAAACCAAGAGTCCGTGAAGGAGAAGTTGGGAGAAGGGAAGACGGACTGAAAGAGAGAGAGAGAGCGAGAGAGAGAGAGTGATAGAGAGAGAGAGAGAGAGAGAGAGAGAGAGAGAAAGAGAGGGAGAGAGTCAGTTGTTTCAGAAGACATTTATTATTTATTAATCTAATATCATGCAACTGTGAAATAATGCCTGTCGGAGCGCTAAAGTAAGGTGTGTGTACTTTCGGAGGTGTGTGTGAGCTATGCCGGCAGGTAAGTGCCACAAACCAGCAGTGAGATGTGGCCGGGATCAAAAGCCCTCGGGCAGCACTCTGTCATCTCACACTTGGATGACAACGTTCAAAACTGTCAGACAAATGGCCTTGACAAATATAACACTATTTCTGGGACTTCCTAACCCACTGTACAGCTTGCTAGATGGATGGAATTTTATTATGAAATGACATGACAGTATTGACTTCACGAACATCTCTCTGGATTGGCTCATTGTTTATGATCATGACAATTGAACTGATCTCAAATTTAGAAATGTGTTTATGTAAGAGAGGCAGGAGGACATACGAGATATGGACAAGCATTAAATATTTACACCTCTGATTCGATTTTGGTGTGTGTGTGTGTGTGTGTGTGTGTGTGTGTGTGTGTTTTGTGTGTGTGTGTGTGTGTGCATGCGTGTGTGTGTGTGTGTGTGTGTGTGTGTGTGTGTGTGTGTGTGTGTGTGTGTGTGTGTGTGTGTGTGTTCAGCAAGTGCTTGTGAGCACAGGCGTGTGAGTATGGGTGGAATTCAGATATCTGTTGCTAAATGACCCTTCTGTCCCAGTCCCAGACCCTCCCATGGTTCACCTCTGTATAAGGCACATGCCCCGTCCCCTCCTCAGGGAGCCTCTCCATCGACCGCAGCTCAGCTTAGCTCAGAGTCAGCTCAGCCCAGAGCACCAGCACAGCCTGCTCTGACAGATGCAGCCCACAGCCTGGACGGGGTGATCCAAGCACAGAAGCATCTGAGGAATGGGACATGGATCTAAACCAACAGCCTGGGGCAAGGCATGGGAAGAGCCAGGGCCTCCTCTCTAAACAAAAGAGCCTGGAGGAGCTAGTGCTGGGGGGGGGGGGGAATCAACAACCTGAGGTATCACTCCAGGTATAAAGACTGGTTACATGTTGACCAGTTACACTGAGTTTCATTCAACAGTATGGCTTATCTGCAGGGGATAATATTGTATACAAAAAGCCTCAACTGAAATTGCAAAGAAACTATGAATTATGCATGGAGCTTGCTAGAACTAGTACACTGTATGCCGTTGGCGAGGGTGTTTTTTAGTCTGTTCAGTTCAGTGGAGGCTCATGGGATCTGTAGTTTTACATAAACCACTATATTAAAGTGATGACTATTCATGAGTTGGTTGAAGCTAGATATTATTTTGTGATGCACGGTAACTCGACAGTTTTGGCTGTTTGTCTACTTCTATTTGAGAGGTCTTAGTTTATACTGCCATCACCTGGTTGATATGGGGATTTCAATAATTTTTCAATTTCATAAAATACCAAACATAGTAGATTTAATGTCATGTATGGAATTCATGAAGACTTTTGAATGTATCTATTCAACAGATCTATTCAACAGATCTGTGCCTTTCTTTAAGAAATAGCTTCCTTATATTTACTCCACTCTAACTCTCAGTAGGTCATACTGTAGGCATGAAAACATCACACTGGACAACATATGCTCTGCTACTTGTACATCAGGTTGTTTATTTTAAAAAGGTTATGAATAGTGAAGCTATCCAATGACTACTGAATGAATGTACAAAGATCCATCTGTATATAAAAAAGACATAGCCCTTTGTGGTGTGGAAACTGTTTCACCTAGCTGTGTTTACACACACAGTAAAACTAGATAGACAGAGAAACAGCAATGGAATCAGATTTTTTTGTAGAACAGTTTTTTATTACATTTAATGTCAATATCTATTCTACTGTAAGTAGGTCTCTGGTAAAGTATGGTCCTTGTGTGAGTCGTCATGTGCATCAGACTATGTTTGCATAGGCAAGCTATCTTCCCATATTGTGTATGTGTGCCACCCTGTGCATGATGTGTGTGTCCTTGTCTTCTCCAGTGCGGTGCCCTAGTCGCTGAGCGGGTAGAGCAGGTAGCCGCTGAAGCTGTTGTGGCCCTCCGTGTCTCCGCAGAGCAGGCGCCCGGAGAACAGCTGCATGTACACCTGGCTGCCGCGGCGCAGCTGCAGCACCACCGTCTGCGAGCCGCCGTCCTCCGAGTCCTCGCGGTTGTCCTCCCACGTGGACGTCACCTCCACGCCGTCGCGCATCAGCTGCACCATGTGGTAGAGGCGCTCGCCGCTCGAGCCCACGTTGGAGTACACGGTGTAGGAGAAGGAGTAGACGCCCGTGCGCGGGGCCGTGAAGATGCCTGAGGGGGGGCGGGGGGGGGGGGGCACAGGAGTGGGTGGGTGGGTGACAATGGTGTTTTTTTGCCCTCAACGGCATCTTCCAGGCAGCACAGCCTAAAAGGCACTACCTTTACCCTATTCCTAACCCTAACCCCCTCAACCCTCATCCTACCCCTAAACTGAGGGGAGTAGTGCCTTGAAGGCAGCGCTGCCTGGAAGGCACCATTGCAATACCAAAGACCGGTGGGTGACTCTGGAGTGGGAACGCCTCTATGGGGCTTTTCATTTATGGGGCACCAAAATTGGGAAATATATTCAACAAAATGTTGAGTCAGTCTGACTCAATCAATGCATTGTTTATTATAATGACCAAATGTTACACGATCAATTAAACAAAACAAAAAAAGTCTTTAGAAGTCTGAAAAACCTGATCTTTACAAATCTTTAAAAGTCTTTAAACTTTTAAAGAAGAATTTTGTTTCTACATTTTACATTCAGATGCAATCTTTGTCTTTTGTTTTGTGATACTACAGTATGTTGTGCACATTAAAGTGCTACCACTGACCCGAGGAGGAGTGTGTCTTACCGAGAGCTGGGTTGTAGCCGAAGCCCTGGTTGAGCAGTACGTTCATGTAGGAGATGGGCACGTGGCTAGTGAAGGGCCCAAAGCACTGTGAGCCCATGGACATCGGGGACATCACCGCTGTGAAGGCAACCTTGCAGCCAGGACCTAGACAAAGATGAATACTTTGTTTAGATCTCTCAGTGAAGAAAATAAGTGGTATTTTAGTGGAGTGAATCATCACAGTGCTCTTCAGTGACTGACATTTCTGTTGTATATATTTTTTGTGCTGAAGACTCCATTAAAGAATACTGAAGTAATGTATACACATAGGATCACATAGGTATATGCTAAAACATACAGTATGTAATGCTTGGACCTCTTTTAATCTTTTCTGTGACTGACAACCTCTGATCCCTTCTGATAATTAAAGGTAGTAAAATGTACTCATTTGAATATGTCATGTGTGTGTGTCTGTAATAGTACCTGTGAGCTCGCCGATCTGGTTGTTGAGAGTGGAGAGTCCCTGCCACAGACCCACCATGCGCGTGAACAGATCCTCCTCCAGTTGGAAGACGCTGCCGGCAACGCAGCAGCATCCGCGCTGGCGATTGAAAGCGCAGTCGCAGTCCCAGTCACCGCACGGCAGCTTCCCCGTCCACGACACTGACGAACACGGGGACACAAAACCAACTCACCTCAACTACTCCAGCACATGTGAGAGCTATGGAGATCAATGAGGTATATCCACTCTTAGCGCTCTGTGAATATCTAAGGTAGAAATGTACAGTTTGCAGTGCACTAGCCTACTCAGTCCATGAAGGAACTTTTTTTGTGCGGTTGAAATGTTTTATCACAGATAGATAGGCCTATTAGATGTGACACGCAGACAGCAGAAACGTATTTCATGGATCTATTCTAGGCACAAGGGAGGAAGCACAAAGCATTCATCTAATATAACCAGAGAGGGCGAGCAAACCTGCTGTCTCTCTCAGGAGGTCAAACGCGGTGGTCGCCTCTGCATCCTGCTTGACAAACAGCACCCCTAACAGGCAAAGTACAGCTCCTGCAGTCCTCATGGTCTGGGCTTGTTATGATTCACGGTGTTTCAAAATGCTGCTGTAAACACCCAGGATTAGAGGAGGGAATTCTCAGTTATTTTACAAAAATCTATTTTAGAGTACTGTTGTAGTTTATATATTATTTATGTTTAAAAACTGTAATTGTACATTCAGCACACAAACATAAATCCAATGATACATTTTAAAACAAAGACAAGTCATTTCATTTGGCAAAGTGACAAGCACAATCATGATTTAACATTACAAAATTGAATAAAATAACAAGAATCACTAATTTAGTATGCCAATATTATTTGAAAGTATGGGCAATATAAATCTACACCAGTTGTAAAATAAGTTAAAATAATTGCGGACAATAATTTGTAGAAAACATAGCTCTCATTTTGACTTTTTAGTCTATCACTGAACTTGATATCCCCTGGCCCACAATGATAATAATAATTAAAACGTTCATTTTCATAATTTAACCTGCACTCGGCTTACAACTTTACATTTCCTCTTTTCTGTCTCTACTTACAGGGGTGTCCAGTGAAGACTCCTGTCAGCCAGGTAGAGTGTGTGAGCGTATCGGGCAGTGTGCTGGTCTGGAACTTAGTGCTGGGAGTTTTATGCAGGGGGTGGTGTCACTCTGGGTGCCTGAAGATCTTCAACACACACAGGTGTTGAGAACTAGTGCACATGTAAGTAGGGCACTCACCTTGGATGGTCTCACACCCATATTGCACACACACACACACACACACACACACACACACACACACACACACACACACACACACACACACACACACACACACACACACACAGAGACACACAGACACACACACTCACCTAGATCCAACTGATATGACAGAGTATCCTCGCTGGGTGGGAGCATCTGAAAAGCTCTGAAAAGCCATTTGTTCCACAATAGTCTCTCTTCCCCACGACACCTGGATCCTATTGCATGAGTCTTCGGGGACAGCACTATGTTGTGTGGAGAAGTAAAAAAAAAAATAAGAAAAATAAGTCAGCTTATGATCCTACTCATTGTGATAGCTGGTCAGCGCAGCATTGAATTGCTCTGGTGAAATGGGCCCATCTGATACGGCTGTCACGCTAATGCGTCTCGCAACCTCAATTCCAGCAATCGGATGTTTTGTTTTCGTCCCTGACTCAGTTCCAGGGTATCAGCCTTTTACTTTTCATATTTTCCTGTAATGTCTCTGTCAAGACCTAGTTCACCAAGAGATTCTCAAAAGCGTTTATTTCAAAAGAAATGACAAGAAGGCATGTAAGGGATATGGAATATTTCAAGACCTTTTTAGACCCCAGCATTCATCTTCGACTTGCTTTGCAAACCTTCAGAAGCACCTCATAATTAATTATTTTTATTGGCAGACTACTGCCCAACAGCATCAAAAATATCGACTGTCACCTTGACTATACAGATTTTTAAACTTTAAACTTCAAGCAATTGCTGTTGTCTGTTATGACAATTGAGCATGTTGATGTCACAGTTTTGTCCTTTGTTGCCCTGTGTCATTATGAAGTACGTGTTAGTTGCCCATTGTATAGCATAGAAAGAAGTTGATAACAGGTCTGTTGTCAGTGTGCAATTTTACATTATTGAGGAAAATTATGCAATATTATGCATATTATTGCAAATAGCAGGGTTGCCAGGAATAGTGTCCTAAGGGAAATGACTTCTGTTCTAACCATGGCTAAAATCCACTGATGCTCAGCTTATGGAGGTCATTGTGCACAAAACATTGTCAGTAAATGCGTAAAAAGTCACGTCTCCAATATTTTCCTTTTTAAAAATGTGTTTGATTTTGTCATACCGCCTGGACAATGCTTCAACCTGTCAGTCTTCTTCAGAACCGTATAAAGTATTTATAAACCCCATTGACACCTCTGCTTTGTTTTATGTGTTTGATAATGACATAAATTCCTCTTTTTAATTTTTCGTAACTAACCCAGAATATATTATGGTCTCATTGTACTGGTATTTTAAGGATTGTATCTTGATCTGGTATTCATTCTGTGGCAAAATATAGTAATTAAGTATACCTATAAAGTAGGATAGCAGGATAGGATAGTAGGATAGAGGTATAAATATAATTGAATGATAGTCAAGTATAGTTCTCAACAAGTGCTTGTTGTAAAGGTCAAAATTTATTTTCAGAAAAAAATCCTGCACATATGCAAGTCTCCATAAAACAGAGGTATTGAAAATAAAGCCTCTCAGTTAATCAGGATTAAAACAGATTTTGAGCATTTGAACACACAAGAATGCAATGATTATTTCTTATGACATGATACAGCAATTTACAAGTGTAGTGAAAATTGTAATAATGAATCTAACGGATGAGACTCAAAGTAAGGGGGAAAGGTGAAAGGGGGTTTCAGTAAAGCTTTTCATGTCCAGTAGACTTGAGGCAGGAGTCACTTGTTTTAGAGCCAAAGAATCTATATAGTCATAGAATAGAGGAGCAGGGACAATAAGTATGGGGGCAATAAGGGCAACAAGGGCAGGAATGCAGAGATATTCAGGGGCAGCACAGAACAGGCATTGAACACAAAGCAACAACATTTCAGGCTCAGTCGGTGGCGTAGAGCAGGAAGCCGGTGAAGGTGTTGAAGTGGCTGCTGCTGTCGCACAGGAAGCAGCCGGCGGGCAGCGTCACGTCCACCCTGTCGCCGGCGTTCAGCTGCACGGCCATGGTCACGCTGACGCTGTCCTCCTGGTCCTGCATGTTGTTCTCGCTCGGCGCGGCCAGGACGCCCCCGTTGCGGCGGAGGCGGGCGCAGGCGGCCAGGGTGGCCCCCGGGGAGCCGGCGTCGCTGTAGACGGTGAGCGCCAGGCTGTAGACGCCGGCGCGCGGGGCCGTGAAGACGCCGGTGGACACGCTGTAGCCGTCGCCCAGGTTGAGGAAGACCACCTCGTACTGGATGACGGCGTCCTCGCGGAAGGGGCCCAGGCAGCGGCGGGCGTCGGTCAGAGCCACGGAGAAAGCGCTACGGCTGGCTGGAGCGGAGAATTCCAAGAGGGAAACAGGCATTGAAAATCAAAATATTGATATCTTAAGGCTTTTAGTCTCACCCTCTCAAAAGAGTTTTTGGTGGCCTATAGTATAACTATAGGCCTTCTGGGTGTGTATAGTGAAACATAAAGCACAGTAAAAATGACCATGGTCAGTTTAAATTCCGAATGAAAGGTCCACTCACCGCGGAGGTTGTGGAGTGCGGCCTGAGCCTTCTCCAGGTCCTTCTGCAGCTCGTCGAGGGAGGCGTTGAAGAAGGTCTCCATCCTGTTCATCTGCTTCTGCATCAGGCAGCAGCCACAGGACGCTGTGTCCATGAGACAGACTGCACACACACACACGATAGAGACCGGTCAACAAACACACCAATACTCGGGAGATGGAGGACAGATGTTTAGTAAATACTGTAGGAATTCTGTGACTTTCTGAGAGTCGTTGGGAGATCGATGGATTCGGTGACTTGTGATCGGAATTCTCTCCCCATCTCTGCCCACACACTCACCATTATCAGTGGCAGGGTCAGTGCTTTCTTTTCCGTTTGGTCCATTCCAAGAGTAGTTATGGTCGACAGCAAGAACTGCTCCCAGCAAACACATCATCACAATGGCTGACAAGGAAAACAGATTGATATTAGATTACCAGGAAATGGAAAACTGCCATTGATATCTAAAACTCTATTGTCCTGACAGACTGTCGGACACACCATTTCACAATTGTATTTCCATCTGTGCAGTGTCCATCTATCTTTTCTTATCTACCTTTAAATTAAAGCATGTGACTCCATTCATTCAAAATACCAGTAATCAACATCTTAACAAGCCTCAATGTCTGCAAGAGCAGAGCAACAATTGTTCACAATACACTTCCCAACCAGAGAGAGAGAATGTTGCCACTTCTACCATAAACTTAAACCTACAATTTAACTAAGTATGCTAATCATACTTTTCCCTCCCCATCTGGCTAGCAGCCAATAACCATGAAAATGGCCTGATCAGTTTAACAGTCAGTTTCACATCTACGGTCCTACCACCAAAGCAAACCCTGCCCCTGAGTTTGCCTGGGATTCCTGGTTCAGCCTTTACCTTTCATCTTGTCACAGGTGGATTACGTCTGCCGATATCTGACGGTTACAGTGCAACAGGTGAGCTGTACTGGTTGTGTAGGTGCTGGACATGGGCCTTTAAACGGAAGGACGGCTCCACCTCCGTCTGTCCCCAGGGAGCAGGGGCTGGGCTCCGAGATGGCTTTGTCCTCATTGCAGGAGAGCTTTATGTGGGGCAGGCATTGTTTGACAGGTAGACAGTTAGAACCGAGGCTGAAGCCATTGGGCAATGTGGTTCTCCAGAGAGCCACGCGGATGACCTGCTGCATGTGTTTGTTGTTCTGCCAAGTACAGTACGGTGGGTCATCCACACGAAATGGTAAACAAACGAACAAACAAACCAACAAACCAAAATGTAGACTTGAATAGGTCACCCATAATTTATCCATTCTAAATTCCACCTTTTATCACCTTTAAATCATGATTATCGAAATGTACATAACTATACTCACTTTCAATGACACTTTATCAAAGATGCCTCTTGAGTGAGGAGGTGAGATTCTGTTATTTAGCACAGGGTCCCCTGGGACCAATGAAGACTGATGATGAATATGAGTCCCCAGACACATGACCCAACGACAGCAAATCACATTGGTTCAAGTGATGGGAAAAATAGCTGGTGGATATCTTCCCCTACATTCCACTGTCAATGAAGGCATATGAGGAGAAGATCATTTCACTAGTGGTGTCAAAACTGTGTCACATTCAGTCTCATTATCGACAAGACAGACAATGTTTCACGGGAGTACACAAAATGAATCTGTAATTAATCCAAGTAATCCAATGGTTTGAATAAAACAATGTAATATAATAATAATAATAATAATAATAATAACATTGTCATGACATTTTTATATTATTTATATTTACTAATTAGCCTAAATGTGCATACAATTATCTTTTACAGCTTCAGTGTAGCATGATATCGAAAACTTAAATAGCAGAAAGTTGTATATACTGTATCTGTTGGCTAGATGAATAGCAAATTTGATTGCAATTGGATGAAATCAACCCTCAAAAACACATTTTGAAATAATGTACAGTACATGGCGCAAATAACCGTCAAAATATTATTGAATATGGCTGGTAGTCAAAACTTGATGGTCTATTTTACCCTCTCTTGTCAATTGCCATCCATTGATATTTGGCTATATATATCCCTATCTGTTACAAATAACTCAAGAAAGCTATATACAGTATATTGCTTTTTCCACTGAATCTCAGTTGCTTTACATTGGTTGCCATCTTGAAATTGAGGGAATTGCGGTTGATGTGCGAACACATGGAGATTATACCCAACCAGTGGAAACGTATGTGAAAGAATCCAGTATGGAGCAATTTGTGTGATCAGCTTAGACCCCCCTTGACATTCAGAGAGATTTTGGGGTGTTTTCATCACAGAAAAAAGGGTAGAACTGTTAATTTATGTCATCATTACCTACGTACTGATTTCTCTATGGGCTGTCGGGAAAGAGTTAAGCACATAATGCAAAATGAAAACATACTTGAAATCCTGTATGCTTCTTTTGAAAAAAAGACCAGGTGGCAAAACATGAGCATGAGGAGCCTTTGCTATACTGGTGTTGGTGGGGAAGACAATGCCTGGTGTCACAAACAATAGAGAAGCATTGTGGGAAATTTGGGCCATTGCCCATAAGATGGAAAGAAGAGAGGGCTGGGGCTTTAGAGGCAAGGTTAGATGGAAGATGACAGAGAATGGAGATGGATGGGGAAGGGAAGCATGGGAGAAGATATCATGTGCTATCTATCTGCTCCTCTGGGTTTTGGCCAAGGGGGAATATTACAGGTGTCAGTGAGATAAGGGCGACAGAATACATTTATCAAAAGGACAAGCAGGAACTGGGTCACTTTTGATTAGAATCAGGTGAAAATAGACCTGAATCAAATTAAAAGTTGGTGTCAACAGTGAACATTCTTTCTTATTTAACTGCAAAATAACATTAAAGTGTAACTACAGAGGAAAAGGGTCTATTTACTTTAGTTAACAACTTAAAACTTTTGATTGAGAGCAAAATCACGTTAATTGGTGGCATTTTGAGCAAGACCGTTTATTTGCATGACTGCCACGTAGCATCCAGCCCCATTAGCATCACTGTAAAGTTGAAGTGGTCCAATTCATATTTAAATCTACAATGTCCTCAAATTATTTTGCAAACCATAACAAAACCTGCACTGAGAACCTTATAACCTCTAAACCAAGCACAAAAATGCTTTAAGTGCTAGGTTAAGGGGGGGTACACATATAAAGATACTAGTACAATGGAAATCATGCTCTCTAAACTATCAAATCAATGAAATCTAATCATCTAGTGTATTCAGTCTAATTAACTTACTTTGAAAGCAAGCCAAATAAGCATAAGAAATAAGCCAAAGAAGCACTATAAGCTTAAGGCTACTTTTTCTCCTGATGTATGAAGTTTGACCTACAGTACGGTGGATTAAAACTGCTCTAGCATGCCTGGGAGGGCTAGTGAAATTTGCTAGAATCATCAACACAAAAAAGCACGAAAGTATCAGTTAATTTATTAATTTATCTATGAAGGGGATGTGTTAACTAAATGATTATCACTGGCTAAACTGAAAGAGGTTCTGTCCATGTCCTGCTGTTAAACTCAATCTCTACTTCTAGCCTTGTGGAGAGCCGCAGACATGTGGGAGAAGAGGGAGTTGGTCTTCTGAGAATCTTTAATGTTTGCTGTTGTTTGTTGCAGTCTTTTTCAATAAACCAACACTATAGTTCTACACTGCAGGCAGTAATAGGAAAGATTGACTTAAGAACATTTAAAACTCAAAGAATTCCATCACACAAACACCAAACAAAAACAGTGAACACAATCCCAATTGTTGGTGTTTGTTGGGGTTGGTTAGCACTTGGCAATCAGTGTGCAAGTACCATTTAGATTACATCATGCATTTTAATGCTTATTGTGATATTCTTACAAAATAACTGTAGATAACTGTAAGACAAATATTAGCACCTGAGTCAATTTTAATAAATTCATACATTCATACATTCAGTAGTCATACATTCCAGTTCACAGCAAAGCCCAGCATATTCAGAGGATAAAGCCACAAATGGCCTCTTCCTAAAAGATTCACTTCCAAGTATGGTTTAAACATGTACATCTCTCTAATTCCACTAGGGGGAGTACTTGACAGAAGAACTACATGTAAATGCATTCCTAAGACCAAAGCTAATTTTGTGCTTAAATTGATCAGCAACAATAAATACAGGTAGAGAGTCAATTCCACTGAGAGGGTGAGGAAAGAGTAGAGTTAAACAATAGAAGAAAACAGACAAACAACAAAACAAAACAACCAGGAAAACATAGCTGTTTCTTCAGTCCCTTCATCCATCTGCACCTACACCATCATTCTAAAACTCATCAGTGTACTGGAACACTCACTGGACATCAGGCTGGCTTACAAGTCGGAACTGGCACTGCCATGTCCCACATCCTTACTCCAGCTCAGGGATGGTGATCGTGGCACCAACTCCAGTCCAGAACCTGAATCCGGGGAAGAGCGGACCGGTGAAGTTTTCCCTGAGACTGTGGATGAGCTCTGCTTTTCCATGGGAGACCTTGTAGAAGGCCAGCAGCCCCTCCTGCTGGTCCAGGTAGATGCCAACCCTGTGGGCTTTGGAGCCTGCCAGGGGAGTCTCCTTGCCGTTGTGCCAGAGGGAGAAGGCTGAGCCAGACCAGTTGAGGCCCCAGGAGAAAGAGTTATAGCCCAACCTGGAGCTGTTATCGCTGGCTGCCCGCTCCAGCTCTCTGTAGGTCACACCGACAGTCACCTACATGACAGAGAATTGCTATTAGGACTGATCATTCTGAGATGCTCAAAAGTTGTAGCTGTGAAGAATACATCTATTTCTCTTCATCAAAGTCAGCAGATTGGGAACTATGTGGGAACTATCTATGCCACTTGCAGGGGTGGAAATTAAAATTTGAAAATGTGACAATCTATCAGCCAATAGCAGATTTCTGGTGAAATTAACCAGCCACTCAATGTTAAAATATGACTTTGTGTCTGAAATCTACCAGCCACTCTCACATTTTACCAGCATTTGGCTGGTGGCTGGTGCTAATTTCCATCCCTGGGCACTTGTGTATAGCGTGTAATGTGTGATAGAGAGAGGGGGGGGGGGTAGAACACATAGATTTACTGAGAAAGAGCACTCTATTTTAGGGTCATTTTGGCCTGAGAAAAGCCCTTATTGAAGACATCTAGCCTGTTGAGGGGTACGGTCACAAATATGTGATTAGAATGTTCGGTGAACTGAGAGTTCCGCATTACGATGAGACAATTACCCTCCGAGATTTTCCCCACAAAATGTATACAGAATACTGAAACCAGAGCCATATAAAGACTCTTTATATGGCTCTGACTGAAACTATAGATTGTTTGCGTTGAATTCTAGAAGGAACTTGGAAAATAATTCACTCCTCAACAGGCTAGGCTGGCCTGCTTGTGACCACACATATCCATGGAGGGAGACGTTATTCAGTTGTCCTACTGTAGGCCTACGTCTTCCTCATATTTTGACATTTTAGAAGTGGCACTCAGCTAACAAAACTGGGAATAGTGTGTTGCATATCACTTTCACAAATATCTGAGAACATATTCTTGTTAGTTAATCCTTTTAACAATAATTTAACTAATAAAGCTAATAATTAAAAAAAAAAAAAGCCTCACTGCACTGGTAATTACAGTACCTTATGGCCTGTCCACTCCACCTCCCAGTAGTAGGGACTCCCAGCCAGAGGTTCCCTACACAGCACCTGCCTCCAGTAAAGGAAGCGGTCGGGGTGCTCAGATGCATCCACCACCTCCGCCCGCAGAGTGGCCTTCCGGTCCCCATCAGAGATGCGGATGTGGCGATATGCTGTGTTCTGGTCCAGTGTGGGCCCAAATCGAACTGAATGGCGAAGCAATAAAAGAATACCAATGAGGTCTCCAGTGATATTTTCAAAGTGATTTTTTTTTCAGCTATTTTTCCAGATGTACAATGCATGCATAATCTTGGAATATAGGTTGATCAACACTGTATGGTCATATTGTCATACATTTAAAAAAAAAAAAAAAAAAAAAAAAGCAGTTTAGAAAAGGCAAAGACGTTTTTTTTTCTTTTCAGAATAAACAAGGTGAGCAGATGTTCATAATCATATTGTCAAAAGGTAATTTTAACATAAGCTTTATTTTTTCCTGCAGAATGTAAACACAAGGCATAGTAACGTATACTATATGTTACGTATTTAGTGTAGTATATCCATAGTCCAAAATACTCACATTTCAGCATTTCCACTCTGGTTTTGGGCTGCGGGTTTGCCAGACGGTTGGTTGTGGGCTTTTGAGCTGATGAGACACAAGAGAGAGAGAATATTTATAACGTAATTCTACAACAGTCATTACGACACAAATCTAACAAAATCACACCAAAGTGTTTTTTTTGGTAGAAAGGGCGACGCCCACACATCATTCGGGTCTATGGATTTGACGCTTAAAGGTGCACTATGAGATCCTGAATGATGTTACTTCTGTTGACACTCCATGTAAACGAACAAAACACTACTTTCCAATTCATGCTACCAAATCAAGTTTTCTCACTGCTCATGCTCACTAACCCCCAACCCCTACCCTAAACATCTTTTTGATGTTTGGCTGAAATATAGTTTGTTATATTTTGGTACACAGCCTGTGCCCTGTGTTGTCTCCAGAGAGACCGGATTTTTTCACAATGTATTCAGGGAGCAGGCAGCAAGCTGATCAAAGGGAGATGGCTATGATTTGATACAAAAATGAAATTGCTCTAAAAACCATACAATATATCATAGTGCACCTTTAAGACAATTTTCTAAACTTTTCCTTTAAAAGTAATGGAGTTCTAAACTTTGCCTTCACTTGACTGCGTCAGACGCTGCCAGTGGGCATTGGCCGTAAGGCTAAGTACCAGGTAGGGTTGCAGCGCGCATCATGGCTGGAGGTCTCTCTGGGAGTGGGGGTGGGACGTCAGATCTGCCATGCCCTGCACAAACAGTGAAATGTACTGTTAACAGCTATGTTGAGAACCGACACTTTCAGCAATACCACATATTGTAAAATCACCTGAAACCTAAAAAACACAAAACATGACAACTAAATTATTGAAGTAAATATCTATATAACTAAATTATCAGTGTCATAGTTGTTCCAACAAGGTTTCCGTTTTAACATTCCATATGTTATCTTAATGCAGTGGAAGTAGTTTGGGAACAAAATAGAATGTTCAAGCATTATCTTTTTCTTGTTGAAAGGGTCTATAAAACCTCCACATTGCACATGTGATTGCACAAGTACAAAAACGTTCAGTTGTTGTAGCTAACCTGGGCTTGCCACAGTCGCAGAGCGGGCCATTCCTGGTGGCCGTAATGGAAGTGGTGGACCTTCAGCAGAGGCTGCACTCACTATTATATGGGAACAAATAAAACCACTGTTGGACACCAATTAGTCAATACATCAATCAGGTAATCTGGGCTTTATTGTGGTTGGATACTTACTGTAAGTGGGTCCTCCATTTGTTTCATGACCATTAGACATGCGACGTGCTGAATTGGCATCATTAACTGAGAGAGATTGCAAATGACTCCTTATTTTTACTCAGTATACATATCAGTCATAGACTCATAGTTCAGATTTCATGGCAGGATTTTTAAATCAATAATCTTAACATGTATAGGTGCTTCATATCCCACTCTTACTATGTACAATCTCATGTGCCACACTCAGGGGAAATATGTTTCAAGACATAAAGTGATCGAGTGATATAAAAATGTGTGATGGTCTTGCGGAAAACAGTCTCCAAGACATATTGACTTACCAATTCTGAATATCTGAGCCAGAATGTCTTTGTTTAGATCCTGTAGCCTGTCTGTCATTCTCCCTAGTTTTGCTTTGACTCCAGACTTCATTGCTTCAAACTGTGGATCAAAAACCTCTTCGCTTCCACCCAGGCCTTGAGCAGAGAGTGTTCCAAGCTCCTGTTGACAAAGTGTATTAAAATGACATATTGCAGCCAGACGTTGAGTCACATTTAAGATATACGTAAGTAGACCTCTCCAAAACATAACGTATACCCAATAACCTTAAATCCTAGAACACCAGTTAATCATGATACAAAAAAACTCTATACGTGACTCATCATACTCCACAGTGCCACTCTGATCCCCTTGATCTTCCATTACCTTTAACACAAACTAGAGTATCAATAACCTATTCAGTAAGTCTTGAACTATTTTGCCACGCCCCACCTTACACCATCCATACACCTAAACACCACTATGATGCAATGGAATGATTGCCTCATGTCACACATACCTCAAGAAACCTGACGTCATCCGGTGTGCAGGAGAGGGAACGCAGCTCCTGGTCCTTTTTGCGGAGCTGGGACACTTCCTGCTGCAGCCTACTGAGGTGGGCCTCTTTTCTGCTCTCCGAGAAGGCCTCATGGGCCTGAAGAACAACCTCCTCCACCTGAGAGCCCAATAGCTCCACACTCTTCACCAGCTCCCCAATGGTCTCCTTAATATCATTCTTGAACATTTGCATCTGGTCCTAAATACCAGGGGCATCAATGGAGAAAATATCATGTACATGAAAGAGCGGGATTGGAGTTTTAATAATAAAGAGATGATGAAGTGACAATTTAGTGTGTTTTCTTTAGACAATCAGCTGTGGTCCTTGATAGCAATTTCTAAACACACAGTTGTTTTGATTATGCTTACACAGCAACATTTCAGTTTCCAAAACTTTCTTTACCTGGTAGACCTCTAGAGCCTTTGGGACATCCTGAAGGTCTTTCTCTTTCTCTTGAATTCTCCTTAAAATTTCTGCCTGCATCTGAACCACCTCTTGCTGTTTACGAGATGTGAGAACACACAACAGAACACATTACACCACAGGCCGACAAAGCCGACAAAGCCAGACACATTCACCCTCAGCTTTTATCCACATCTACCCACCTGTTTCTCTCTCCTCTCTTCATGTGGTCGGACAACCTGGTGGCCCTTGTGCTTATACAGTCCACAGTCCTCACACACAAACACTTTCTCGTCACGGCAGTAGAGGTCCAGCGGTTGCTGATGTTCTTGGCAAAGTCGAGGGGAAAACACTGGAAGCTGTGGGTATAATCCTTTCTCAGCTGTGGAGGAACCATCCTGAGAAGTTGGTAAAGATGGTAGGACAGTGACATAGACTGGAGATGAAGGTTCAGTTTGCTGCCGTGATCGTTGGCTTAATTTCTCCAAGGCCTCAGCCAGCACGGTACTTCTGGATAAAGATGGTCGAGGATTAAACTTTTTCCTGCATTGGGGGCAACTGTAGCAGTTTGTTGATGCCCCTTGATCCCAATGCTTCTTGATGCAGGGCATGCAGTACGTGTGTCCACAAGGCAGTGTAGTTGGGTCGCGCAGCACTTCCAAACACACGGAGCAAACAAATTCATCTGGAGGCCATGAGGAAGCCATGCTGTTTTCTCAATGTGCTGACACTCTTCCTGGAAGCTATATGCGTGCCACTGAACACCACAACCTGCTTTTAAATGGAGTGACCTGGGTTGGGTCAAGGGTGGTAGAACAGGTAGCACTGGATATTTTTTGGGTTGAGGTAAAGAGTGAAACTCACATGACTACACTCATGCAGGTAGATGGATGGCTAGGTTAGGCAAGCTAAGTGGAATCCAGTGAGAGTGGACAGACTGGCTCTGCCAGGTTAGAACCGCAGAAACCCCCAATGTATGCAACTTTTTGTTCATCGGGGGTATTCCAGAAAGCGGGTTGGCTTAACTGTCAGTTAACCCAGACTAAGTGGTAAAGGTTTTCAGTTAAAAAATGGTCAGGCTGTGTAAGACACTATGGTTCCACCAACTTGCAGGTCAGCAAACTTGTTTGAGTTTTCCATACTAAAGTTTTCTTTGCTGGTGATTGTATGTAGCAAGGGACCTGATGAATGAATCACATGAATAGGCCTAAATTCCTAAAGGTAGCTTCAAAGAATCAAAATCCGTGGTCACTTAAAAAATGTTACCATCAGACTATTTATATATATATTTTTTTTAATTTAGCCCACTGATGCCTTACGATTCGCCAGTCAAACATATGGTGGCTGGTGCTTTAAGATAGTAAGGGCAAACCGGATACAAGTGAAGCATTATCTTCGGAGCCATGTCAAGTAGTGGCAAGTCGCTATGTTGTAGGCTACCATCGGAGAGACGGCATGAGTAGTTTTGTTTCTACTGTAGAGCTAAGTTTAGCATGGTACAAGGTGAGTTGACACTGGCAATTTTAGGAGGTATTCGGCTACATTGACTAAGTTTAATGTTACAATATAACAATGTTTGTTGTGTAGAATCTTCGCATGCGTGGGAGATGAACCGTAGTGTACTGTTGTGGGTGGCTAGTTTGGCTGGTGTCTGCTATTTGCAAGCTTGTTCTTACAAATGAGTACAAATGGTTCTTTGCCGTTTGGAGCTTAGCCAACACTCGTCCTTGAGCTAAGTAACGATAACGTAACGTAAACGTCAAGGCAATAGCGTTAGCAAACACTAGACTAGTTGTTTTAACTAATGTTAACGTTTAGTGTTAAAACAAGTTTGAGAAGGTAATTTAACGTTAACGGCTTGCGATTTGAGACCTTCGACAGGTAACATTAGTCCACGATCAGAGCGGTAACTTTACTTTCATAGAATATGTGTCTGTAACATTATTTTGGTTTTGCCATTGAACCAGCTGGAAAGGGGAAAGGTACGAGTCAAGTTCTAGTTCAATTCTAAATGGGTGATCTAGCTATCGAAAGCAAACTGATGTCGAGCTAGCTGGTAAGTTAACTTGGCTAATAGGGACAGAATAGCGTTAGGTTTTTTGAATATGACTGTTTTGCTTTCTCAGAGATCTGGCAAATGGGTTTAACGTCAACCACAGAACCAATGTTTCATTTAAGAATGGGTTTCTAGATACTGTAGTTGTTTGCTAAGCAGTGAGTGAGCTTAACGTTGACATTAGCTAACCGAGGCCTTAACAAATTTGGCTACGTGAACTTTTTTGGCATGGATGCTTTAACGTTAGCCCATTGATTTATTATTTGCTTAAAATTCAGGTTTTTAAGCCATAGTCAATTTAATGTGGGTCAACTTGGATGTCAAAATTCTATTTTTATAATCTAAAAGTCTTTTGATTTACTCCTCTGATTTGTCAGGATGTTTAGGAGTCCCCAGCTGTTGGCCTCACCAAGCCTAAAAGGGACCCAAAGATCACTGCTACTCCTCTCCAAAGAGGCCCTGCCGTCCATTTGCCCCAGACACCAGAGGAGTGGACCTGATGGAAGAAGATTACTCTCCCTGGGATTTGTTGAGAAATCATGTTGCTCAAAGAAGGAGGAGGATATTCGAGAAAAACTATCTCAGGACCTTGCAGAAAAGAAGAAAAACATCAGAAAAATACAAGCAAACCAAGGCCCCCCTGACCGCAGCCCTTCAGTTCCAGATGAACTGACTACCATTGCTCCTTGTTCACAGCACCTGAAGCTATCATTTAACAGACACTTTTCCTGTAATGCACAGCCATTGTCTTCTACATGGTTAGCTGTGCCTTCACACAACCACTCTCAAACCAATTCACTGGAGTATGTGATCAATGCTGAGACCTCGGGCAGGTCTGACCACAAGTGCCTCTTGCTGCATAGTCATAACCAAGCCGGTAAGCAGAAAGTTGGTGCTACCACATCATGCAATATAGAGAGTGAGCAGCATTCTCATTCATCAGTGTCATGTCTCAGTGGGTCTCATAAGCTTCTGTTTCCTCGATCACTTTTATCTACACCAAAACTGTGGACTCGCAGCAGCATCGTCACAGGGAGGTTGTGGGAGGAACAGCACCTGGCGATCCAGGCCTGTGGTATGCATGGTGCTACCCAGCTGAAGGTAACCCCAGAGTACTGCCTGTCTGTCGAGAACGAGGCCAGATGTCGGAAAAGACTGGAGTCCAATGCGGCACTGTACCAGAAGGAGAAGGGGAAGAGCTGGGCAGCTGTGCTGGTGTGCCTCTGCACTGACGGGGGAGAGCCAGCTTTCTTGTTCACTCTCCGCTCCAGCAAGCTCAAGGGCAGGCACAAGGGCGATGTCAGGTGAGTGGAGTTGCCTATATGCCAGGCTCTCCCTGGAAGGCTCCTTAGCCAGCTCGTATATTTCTGTTGGAAGGAATGTCTGCCGTGTTGTAGCGGCTGTAGTTTTAGTGTACCTGTGCACACAGACCTGGTTGGAATAAGCACACGCTGTATGATTTCACTTGCAGTCTTTAATGGTGCAAACAATAATTGTTTGCACCATTAAAGACTGCAAGTGTGCTCCAGTCTCCTTCCTAATTGATTTTCCTGAAAGTCCTACTGAGAAGCACCTGAAACAGCAGACGATTTTGGATTTTGGATGCGTAGAGTTCTTCATTTGAACAACGCTGTATGATTTATCTGTTAAACTTGACCGTTGATTGTTTTCAGAGGGGTTTTTTTTGTAACTGTATTGTACTATGTGACCTTGAAAACCGAGATCTTTGTGAAAAATCCCCGGAATTCTCCTTTAAACCTGGCAGCCATGACTATTTTATCCTTAAAGTACCTACACAATCGCATCATGATCAGTATCAGGGATGGTAATTGGCACCTGCCAAAGGCAGGTGAATTTGTGTACTGGCGGGTGAATTTGGTAAACTGGTAAATAAATAGAGCTAGCATACCACAAATATACAGTCTGATCCGGTCAAATTTTTGTGTGCATTCATTGACAGTTAAAAATAAGAAAGTGTCTGTAAGGATCACATAATATAAGGGTAAATCGCGTTGATTTGAAGTTGGCATTAGTGGCAGGTTGACAAAATATTTGATTTCTGTCCCTGATCAGTATACTAGGAGTGACGCTCCTTGTCTCTTCAGTTTTGCAGGGGGTAAGAAGGACCCTGCTGACAAGGACGTTGTGAACACTGCTCTGAGGGAGGCTCAGGAGGAATTGGGAGTCACCGTGAGGACGGATCAGGTGTGGGGTGTTCTCAAGCCTCTGCGGGACATGGTAAGTTTGGACGGATCAGAGGCATGTCTTATTTGTGGTGCGTCTAGAGTAGACCATGTTCAAACAGAAAACGTTCACCTCCAGATAAGAGGTCATTCAGTCTAGCTCTGCCTGAGCAGCATAGTGGGACATCAGCATAGTGGATACAGGATTGATTCTGTCACAGGGTTGAATAGCTCTTCACTCCTGTGCCACACCCTGAAGATACAATTTTATAGGCTGGGTGAACCCTGCCTGAACTTCCGGGGAATTTGAATTTCGCCTGGCAGCTCAGGCTGGATATCAGCAGGTCTACTTTCGCTGTTTCATTGCCAGAATCTTTGGCTCCAATCAGAAACGTCCATACTCTAGTCCTGGCACGCTATTGGCCGGTGACGTGACGATAACGAAACTTAAGCAGCAACGAAACGAAAGCAGCAGCCGCTGTCGCTTCTGTTTTGGAAGATGTTAAAGGCAAGTTTTCTTTGAAAACAGAACAAAAACTTGCCCTGGAACAGTTCATACAACAGAAGTGTTTGCGATTCTACCGACCGGCTTTGGTAGGCTAAAAGTTTAATTTACCAACTAGCCCCGCTCGTACGGAGTCATTTGAATGATGCACATTGATCACGCCTCTTTTGCAGTAGAATCAAAGCGCATCTTCCCCAGACTAATGTTCAATCTTAAAAGATTGAGCTTAGTATGGTGAAAACCAGACTAACAATTTTAGGCTATCACTGGTAAATTCCCCTGATGCTCTGAGTTTGAACTAGACTGGGTAAACCCAGCCCAATCTGCCAGTAATTGGATTTCGCCCCTGCAGCTCAGGCTGGAAAACTGCACATTTTTCTCTCCTGCTTCCTGTCCACGTTTGCTTGAGTCATTCACAAACTAGCTTGTCCACCAGGCGCACCTGGATATTATTTGGTCTGATTGGGCACCTCATGACTAGATAGAAAAATTGTCAAACTTTGCCGTTGATGCAGGGGAGACGGCGCCACTGTGCTTTGCTCCGTTAAAAGCAATGGAGTTCTAAACTTTTCCGTCAGTTGATGTGCTGCATGTCAGATGCCGTTGGCCTTTATGGTAAAGGAAGTTGGCCCATATTTGTCTCAAGGAGTCCTGGATACAGTAATCAGCAAGTGTAATTTCATCCCAGTCTCTTAGTCAGGAAAACCTCCAAGGCACTTATTCAAACTTATACAATTTTTGTGTCTGTGTACACATATTGAAGGGAGATGGTGGATGTCTTTGGAGTTTGTATTGCCAACAGGAACAAGTTAACCCACTCTGTTGACCATTTCAATGTTTCCAGTTGCCACAGTCAGTCACTGTGATGGAACACTGTAATCATCTCATTTGTGTGATTCCTTATTTCCAGTCTGGCATGTTGATCGCTCCCGTACTTGCTAACCTCGGGCCTCTGGAGGCCTTGTCATTTCGGCCTAACCCTGGTGAGGTATGTTACGTTGGCTTTCAGTTGCCACTACTCCTTTTAAAATATAAAAATAAAAATAAATAAGAGAATAAGAAACCTGAAATGAAAGTGAAAAATAACTACACATCCTATGTTTCAGGTGGAGGAGATTTTCACGCTCAGCCTGGCTCACGTCTGCAACCCCGAGAACCGGGGCTACACAAACTTCCGAACAGGCGACCGCTATGGCTACACTCTCCCGGTGTTCCGTAATGGGAAGCACCGTGTCTGGGGTCTCACAGCTGTGGCACTGGAACACACACTCAAACTCATTGTGCCACCATAGCAGGCCAGCAAGGCTGATTCGTCATATTTGTCCTGTGGAAACGAATGCCCAGCTGTTACTGCCAAAGCATGCGGAGCTGTGAAGACTTAAGTGAAAATGCAGTTGGGAATGTAACTTGATATTTTATTCCTTACCTCAAACAGATCTACACAAAAGCCACTCTAGTAGTCATGTTTAAAGCCTATCCCGAAAATTGTTAAATGTGCTTCCAGTATTTCTGGAACACCTGATCAAGTAACACAATAGGTCTAGCCTGGTATTTCTGAGTGGTGGTGCTGAGTTGTGTCTTTTTTTCTCCCCTGTGATTTAACTTCCCTGGCAATTTGAATAATGGTCACAGACTGGAATAAAAAGCCATCCACTTCCACCTGAATTATTGCAGTCGTGTTATGTTAAGGATGTCATGATTATGTAAGACATCCAGATAAGATGGCATACACTACCAGTCGAAAGTTTGGGGTCACTTTTTAGCACTTATGAGCTGAGATTAGTTGCATTGTTTTTGTTTGTTTTTTTTAAATTAGGGAAGCAGTTTTCAGATTACGTTATGTGCTTGCGTAAAGGGTTCTCAACTGTTGAAGAAAGAAATGGCTGATCTTTAATGCAATATCTACATTGGCCATTATCAGCAACCAATGTTCCAAAGGCACATTCTGTTTACTAGTCTGATATCATTTTAAAAGCCTAACTGAGAAAACATTGGAGAACGCTTTTACAATTATGTAAGCACATAATGTAATCTGAAAACTGCTGCCCTCAATCAATGATCAAAAATCTAACTGATCTCGGCTGGTATTCTGTCTGATGGAATGGAATGGAATGGAATTTTCTTAGTGACTGCAAAACTTTGACCCGTTGTGTACATCTCTATATTGTAAGAATGGAAGTTAACATGGTAATTCACTCAACAGTGTTGCATTTCTCTGGATCTATTTTTATCACTAGAAATTAGTCAAGGAACAACGTTTTCCGTCACCATGGAAGTTTAAGGTATATGATGCAATTATACGTGTTGTGCTCTGTTGCCATGACATCTTTTTGCAGTTAAGGAACATATTTATATGCCACATGTAAGATACATTATCACACAGAGATGTGTTAACACAAAATAGTTTAACAAATAAATGTATTTAAGGACATCATGTTTAAAATGTTGGTGAAGTTTTATCATTCCTGATAAGTTTGCTGTTTGTGAATTCATAGTCATATCACCAACAAAAAAATCTTTTAATTAATGTTTAAAAAAAAAGAAAGAAAGTTGAATGAAGTTTAGATTGTCCATGTTTGTACTTTCACTCCACCAGGGACATAATGCAAACGCTAGTGAACATTGAAGACTACAATTGTAACTAAAATATGTAATGCTGGGGGCAGTGTGTTAGTCAGTTTCATGGAAGGCATGTCCACAGCTGTGGCAAGAACATCTTTTCACCATGATAAGACAAAATAAGTGGTCAGTGACTCAAGGAGAGGTAGTTGATGTTTTTCTCAAAAGATGACTACAGGCACTCTCTGGAATCTGTGGGCAATGCCAATGAGGGCAAAAGTCTGATCTTTTGAAAGGCATCTAAGTGTGTAAGAAGGCAAAAGTCTGGTCTCTTAGAAGCCTTTCTTCACAGTGGCCTTGGAAAAACATGCATCTTTATGTGCCAAATGGAGGAGAGGTGTCTTTCTTCATCCTTCTGGGCTGCGTTTGCTCCCAAAAGTCCTGTGCCCAGCAAGTGGGAACAGATGTGATATTTGATCTGCTCCACAACTGAGCAAATACCGAAGCACAAACACTTGGAACAGTGCTGTAATAAAAACAGTCAACAGGCACAAATGTCCCAACAGTCGTCACATGAGCCATGGGGCCTCTCTCAACATCCCTCCTCGATCCTTGATGCTCGGTCCTCCAGGCTCGTTCCCACTGATCTATAACTAACACTGGATCGACTATCCCATTGTTGCCGCCCCATCATTCTTTATGTAGATCAGTGAGGACCGAGGAAGGATGGGAGGATGTAAGAGAGAATGAGAGGCACCCATGTTGTGGTTCCCCCATCGGTCAGGGGCGAGAGCACTCGACGGGGTCGTCCGAGTCGGGCAGCAGTTGGCAGTTGAAGGGCCAGCTGAGGGAGAAGAGATCCAGGGCCTGGGCACACTGCTGCTCCGCCGCCGAGCACACCGACCAGCACGGCTGCAGCACGCCGCCCCGGGGGCTGCACTGGGGCAGGAACATGCCGCACACCAGCTTACGCAAGGGCTCGAAGCATGCCAGCTCCATCAGCACCTGCATGGGGACACACACACCACTGGTGAGCAGAGCGCAGCACTCTACTGCCATTCCATGGCTGATTTCAAGCATAAGAGTATAACATACAGCATACAGAAATGAAATGTAAGTATCATACATTAATCTAGTCATTATCATATAGATTTTAGTGCTCACCTAGGAATTAGTTTTATTGTTCACAGTGATCTCCATGCACTGACTTTCAGTATAACTTAAATGTATTAATATATCACTGGACTGCAAGATACACCCAGTTACTGAGTTATCATCTATTTGCCAATAATTTCATGACGTATTCAGTTCATTATTTTTACTTAACTTAATTGAGTTTGAGATCAGTTCAGTTCAGAACTATTAAATATCACCTGGCAAATTTTAGACAAATAAGATCGTCACTCCCTATGGATGTAGCCAAAATATTTATGCATGCTTCAATTTTCTCACATATATCATACTGTATTACCTGTTGGGGGCAGGCCAGTGTATCTACCATTAAACCTCTAGAATCTTTGTATAAACAAGCTATAAAAATTCTTGATAAAAAACCATCTCACTACCATCACTGCAATATCCTAGAGAAACACAAATTGTTCAGTTTAGAAAACTTCAGATTGTTTTCAAATTTGTGTTTAGTGTATAAGATCCTACATGGCCTGGCCCCAGCATGTCTATTGGATTTCGTCTGCTACCGCCCCACCAAGTCAATAAGATCCACCAGAATAGCTTCTGTGTATGACTGTAACAAGCCCTTTTACCGCACAACTTTTGGACAATCCTCTTTTTCCTTTACAGCCATCACACAGTGGAATGCAATAACACAGGATATAAGGAGCTGCAATTCCATCAGCAACTTTAAAACGCAATTGAAATGCTCCTTAAAAACTACTCAAACCTGCAATCACTGATTTCTTTCTTTTTCTTTTTTTCTTTTCTTTTTTCATGGTGCTGACAAAATGTGTTGTGAGTGTGAGTGTGAGTGTGAGTGTGAGTGTGAGTATGAGTGTGAGTATGAGTGTGAGTATGAGTATGAGTATGAGTATGAGTATGAGTATGAGTATGAGTATGAGTATGAGTATGAGTATGAGTATGAGTATGAGTGTGAGTGTGAGTGTGAGTGTGAGTGTGAGTGTGAGTGTGTGTTGTGTGCGGGAATGAGAGACTGAGGTGTAGTAGGGGGTTGAACTTTTGTATGTCTGTATGTTTTTTATTACTTTTATTATGTCCTGCCAGGGACTGCAGATGTAAATTAGCCCTAGGCTAACTCTGGTACAATGCATGAAATGGCAACATTTATGTTTGAAATTGTACATGGTCCCTAATAAAAACTAAATTAAAAAAAAAAAAAAAAAAAAAAAGATTGAGGAGGTAGTTCTCTGCAAACATACAGTGGAGCTGGACGAAGTGTTAGCATTACAATGGTATGACCATATCGTTCAAATTGAATTGTTCAGAGAAAGGGTGTTCGCTACAAACGTTCGCTACTGTTTGCCAAACTTTAACGCACCTCTGATGTGTTTGACACTCACCCTGTACTGTTGCAGCATGGCCGCAGCCTCCCTCTGGTCGGCGATGGAGAGCCAGATGTTGGGGAAAGAGGTGAGGTTATAGGACAGACCCTGGCACATCTGCACCTCTATTGGCTCACAGGATGACGCTGAGGAAGCACGGAACAGGTTGATCACTTAACGGTTATATTACAAGCACTTAAACATGTGTTTTTTTATGTTGTGTGATCCAACCAGTATAATTGAATTGGATGAAGACTTCTTTCTGTCCAGCAGTCTCCATATAATGGTCCATTAAATATGTTTCAATAAAGCAATAACTTTCCATGATATAGCAGCCTCTAGACTCAATGGCCCCATTCACACCTGGTCTAATGCCAAGTGTGTGCGTACTGCATTTGAGATCCGATACCTCAGACCGCATTCCAAGGTGGTCTGAGACAGATGTGTCTGCATAATGTTACAGTTACCACATCTGAAGCTGCCTTCTAAATTGATATCTCCTGCATGATCCAACGCCTTACATTAAAGCCACACACTACCAACTTTACTTTCATAATAGCCTAAGATCTGTTTAAAAGGTTTATCTGAATTGTTTAAATAGAATGAGACTATAACAAATGGCTAAATACACTACTCACAAAAGATTAGGGATATCTGACTTTCGGGTGAAATTCAATGTTTTTGTACAGAAAGTACAGAAACATTGAACTGTTGGACAGAAAAGGTCCACCTCTAAAGGTTATAGTGGATTTTAGGTTTATCCTGAAATTTCACTCGAAAACCGAATATCCCTGACTTTTTTGTGAGTAGTGTATGACATGAATATACAGTAGATATGACCAAAAACCCATATCACTGTGGTACGGAGCAGCTCAGAAGAGATATAGGCATGTGTTCTCACTGATGGGGGGATACGTGGAGTTGGCACAGTCCAGCTCGTCTGCTCCATCAGCGCAGTCGTTCCAGCCGTCACACAGCCACTGTGGGTGCAGACACTCCCCGCTGCCACAGGCAAACTGAGCTGAGCTACAGGTCCCTGAGGTACAGGAGAACGAGCACACTCTCACAACACTTACTTCTGGACAGGATGCACACTCTACATGCAACAGACTACCTAAGGTGTATTTGTGTACTGAAATTTCTTTTTGCCAGGAATACATTTTGTATAATGCATAGGTAATGGGACTAAATGTGTTTTCTACTCTAATTAGAGTTCTTTACACTCCAGTTAGATCGAAGTGGCAAGAAGTTACATTCAGAGGTTAGAAAATGGAGCATTACTTCTTGTAATTACTTACATTACTTACATTACTTACTTCATTAACTCTGTTATAGCTTAACTTAACTGTGACCCCCCTGAACAGTTTGTTTCCATCCTTTATGGAGAGAAGGTCGTTTCAGGAGCTTCACAAACATTGGGACTCACGCTCTGAGAGAGGAATGGCCTGGTAGGAAGCGTAGAAGCCGCTGTCCGCCACGCCCTCGTCGGCCACAAACACCACAGTCATCACGGTCCCTGAAGAGGTCAGATCTGGAGGGAGTCCTGATCCACAGTACCTATAGCAGCACAGGATTCTGGGTAATCCCTCAATATGCATTACTAGACAGAGTCAGAAGGCATATCTGTCTTGTGTAATCCACTGACTATTTATCCATGGTATTCTTGAATTTCCCCTTGGGGATCAATAAAGTATCTTTCTATCTATCTATCTATCTATCTATCTATCTATCTATCTATCTAATTTACGTACGTGTACGGAAAGTGTTTTCGCTGATATGAAGGCAGAATAACAAACATTTCAGATAGAAATCAAGGGACAGATAAAGGAACAGATAAAGGGACAGAGAAAGAGCATTTATTTTAGGACAAGGAAGATTGGAAAGGGTTAGAAGAAGAACACAAACAACAATGAAGACAAGTCCAAAGGTCAACAAGCTCAATAGGCCCAGAAGAGGAAGTAGCGCTGATAGATGTCTTACCGGCCAAGAACACTGTCGTCCCCAGTGTCAGCGCTGTCGTGCACCTCGACATAGTCAAACTCACAGACGTCTTGCGTTTCCAGGCTGAAGTTACGGAAATTCAACCTGATGACATGGCCCTCCTCCACAGATATATGCCAGGTGCACAGCTGCACACACAGATATGCAATCATTCTCTAAAAGATCCTACAGTCAGCATTACTGTAAGATAGAAGACCAAAGAACTGCAAGCAATACACAGAAATATATGAAGCCAACAAGTAGGCGTCTGACAAAACCTCACATCATTTTAAGTACTGTAACTGTCTGCAATTTTAAGTAAGTGTTTGCATTGGCCTTAAGGTGGTGCTTGTGAGCAATACCATTTTGAAACCAAACTTGACAACCTTGTCAGAGTGGTCAAAGGGAATGATCAATAATGAAGGGGCATAGGGAGTCAAACAAGCCTGGCTATGATTGTGTTTACCATACCTGTTGGTGAGGATAGGGCTTGGGGTGATTTGGACTAGAGAAGGAGCCGGACAATCCAGTCTTCTGGCCACCACATTCTAAGAGGAAAGTAAAAAGATGAGACTATAAAATGAAACTATAGTTTCATCTCAAAATGACTTGAGATGAAAGTATAAACAAGAGTAAGTTAATTATCACATCTCACTTATACAGCCATAGGCCATTAATATCAGAGACCAGAATTGATCCTCTGCATTATCCATGAGTTCACAGAAAGGACATAACACAAATGAGTGTTATGAGCCTACAAAAGACCCTGTATCTACCTTTGTGCTTGTGACTGCAGTTCGCCTCATCAGACTGGTCCTGGCAGTTCGGTTGACCATCGCAAACAGACACCGGCAGGAGACAACGACCATTGTCACACATAAACTCTTCCCTGGAACAGCTCTCTGAAGGTAAGTACAACACACACACAAACACACAAACAAACACACACACAATCGCTTACATATACACTTCCATACATAAAACCAAGAAAACAGTGACATTGCCATCCAATATTTTGACTCCTTGCTCTATTATGTGAGAGTAATTTTCCATTCAGTGTTCAACAGTGTGTCAGTGTTCAGTGCCACAACAGATCCTCAAGACATTCATTCCACTCCTGTACATCTCCATCCCCCCTACACTCTCTGGGGCAGATTTATTTAAACATAATGGTAATCTGCAGATAAGATTGGGTGATTACGAGTTTTAGTGCATACCAACAGCTTATCAGTCTACCATTCATAATACAGATCGAGAGCAGGGCCAGGAAGAGAAGCTTATTAACACTTGCGTAACAACGCTGCGAGGGTTTCAGCACCTAAGAGTGAGTGAATCGCTTCCTAATATACACCACTGCCTGGCAAGCCAAGGTTATGTGTCCAAATAATGAGACTAACCACTGCTAATAAATTAATGCCATGCTGACAAGCTCGCTGAATCCACACTACCCTGACATGTGCACTGTATTCTTGTACATTTTGTTGGCCTACAAATCTGCTACTTAGCAATATGATAGGCGTACCTCATTTTAATGTGTATGTAAGTCCATGTATGTCCCTCCCTATTCTGCCAGAGTTGCCATTATACTCACTCTGGCCAGGTGAAATGGAATGGTACTGGGCGGTGAAACCATTTCTCGCGATGCTCCCGTCTGACCGAAAGCTGACCCACACTGTGCTGCTGTTGGTGTTGACTGTGGGAGGGGACACATTACCACAGAACCTAAGAAGTAAAGATAAGTTACTCTAATTAGAATTACTGGCACAGGGTGAATGGCTTCCATATCACATTCCCTCAGCCTTCATAATATCGAACAGGGTATTCTTAATATGAAATTGTTTGTTTGGCATTACACAATGTTAAAGGTCACACATGTTCTGTTCACCCAAGAAATAGTAATACCTGATAGGCTGGTAAACCCAGTCTGATCTACCAGCGGTTTGGATTTCGCCCTGCAGCTCAGGCTGGAAACCTGCACATCTATCTCTCCTGCTTCCTGTCAATGTTTGTTCAATCACAAACTGGCTTATTCACCAGTGTACCCGAATCGTTTGATTGGTTGAAGGACTATCCAAGCGTACGGAGTCATTTTTAACTATGCCCATTGATCACGCCTCTTGTGCAGTAGAGATACAGCGCAGATTCCCCAGACTAATGCTCAATTTTTAAAGATTGAGCTTAGTATGGTGATAGCCAGACTAAATACCTGCTGCTGTATATGATTTCCCTTTTTAGTAAAGCAATGAACACAATGTGTGTTTTTCAAATGCTTGAGACAGTAAAGGAAAGGGCTGTTTGTTCCCCTCACCTGGTTACAGTGGATGTCTGCTCGGTCTCCTCTCGAATCTCAAGCCAATCAAACAGGCAGGGCGATGGGCCCTCGATGTCCAGCGATGACACATGGAGCTGCACGAGGCTTGGGGGTGGCACCCGAATCACCCACACACATAGCAAATCGGGGGGATATGAGCCCGGGTGGTTAGGAGAGCTGAATGTGCCACCGAGGTCTGCCAAGACACCCCCGCATTCTAGAGACACAAAACCATGGAAGGTGTGACTGTGTGATCTGACCGCCACTGAACGCCTCGTTAGTCTGTTCCTTTCAGTGGACAAATACAGTATAAGACAATTCATAGCAACAGTATTTCACAAAGAATATTTCAGAGCTTGGTTCTTCCCCCTTAGCAGTGAATATCTGGCTAGTATTAGCCTCCACTTAATATTGATTATAATGCGAGTATCAGTAGTACTAGTATTAGCCTCCACTTAATATTGATTATAATGTGGTATGGTATCAGACAACCTTGGTCTTCCTTTGTTTTACATCCAGTCTCACTGTATGAAATTCCCACCCAGCATTTATTTTCTTTTTAAATCTATTAGCCTTAACATCCAGCTGGCTATTCACACATAGCTCTAACAGACAGAACAAACATGTACTGGTAGGGGAGGTGGGGTCTTTCCCAGTGAGAGTTGGCATCGGGCTGTGAGTGACGGAGTAGGTGGTGGGTCTTGGTGGGGTGTTGTGTGGAACTCCATCTCCACTCCACGAGTCTAAAGGTGTCACCAGGCCAGGTTCTGAGGTGGGTCCATTTAGTTCTGTTTTAGAAATCAGATTGGCCACACTGATAAAGCAGCCTTGCAGTCTACTTCAATACATTATATATAAAAGTACAGTAAAATCTACATCTCTCTGTAGCTGCATCTATCTGTTGCATCTCTATGAACCTTAAAGGTAGTATTTAGACTGGCCGACTTGTTTCTTTGGTTGTGAATATTTTGACTATTGTTGCTGAACAACTGCAGGTAACTGGTAGAGAGAATATAATTTAAACACTCTCTCACTGCGCATGGTGATTGCTCAATGACACTTTCGGGAAACGCAGTCCGAGTTAATGTTTTTCAGAAAGAATCAATGTATCAGTGTGGCATATTTCATGGCTAAAATACTGAATACATGAAGTTAATGGCTTTTGCAAACTAAAATAGAATAATCCTCAACACATCCACAAAATGCATGTCATATAATATCCATACAGTTCATAAGGTTAAAAAACTAAAATCCTCAACTCACGAGTGAGAATGAGAATCAGAGTGAGCCCCAAAGCTGTCAGGAGAAGTGATGCTGCCGCCAGAACCACCACAGCTCCCCAGCTACACCATGGCCCTCTCAGGCGGACCACACAAGGACTCAGCATCCCATTACCTTGTGCGACATGACAAGAGGAAAACAGGAAATGTCACCCACACATTAGGCACACAATAACCGGCCTTAAGTTAAAACACACAGCAAATAGGCTAAACAAAGCAGATAAAAAGAGTGAACAAAGCTAATTTTTTTACAAAAATGAAGTCCTTTTTACTCAAAGTAGTTATCTGTCGAAGAATTGTTATTTTTGGTGAGACAGTCTAAGGACATGGCCTGTCGGTCTATCACAATAGTGGGCCTCACTTGTTTCAGGGGTCTTATTGACCTCTGGTGAGGAAACGTGAGTTTTGAATTCTTGCCGTGTTTCCTCTCTCTCATTTTCCGGCTCGAAGGCAGGATTGCAGTAAACATTCTGAAAATTGCAACAAAGTGTTAGAAAGACTTTAAAAAAAACACCCTTAAAAGTAGTCCTGTGGACAAATGATATATGAAATAAGATGTTGTTCAACAGCAATGCAGTGATGCATGGTCTACCTTATATATATCAGATTCTGATTCTAAAGATATTTCTGTCAGATCAGTCATCTTCGCTTGAGGAAGAGGAAGGAATTGAGGAAGATATCCGTAAGTGATCCAGCTGGGCGGTATCACAGCAGTCAACACAAGACATTAAATCGCTTGTGCTAAATTAAACAATGCTTCAGAAAAGGATATTCTGAGGAATTCACAGCCGTCTGTGTGGTGTCCTCCTGTTGTTTCGGAGCCATTGGTATTTGGTTCAGTCCCATCAATCCCATGTTCAGTGACAGTTTAGTCTATTCGTCCATTGGATCAAGACGTCCGATGTTAAGGCCACGGGCAGCTTCACAGTGCCAAACAAACCACTGACCATCGTAGTTCTATTTAGTCCATATAGTCGCAAATGAAAAAGCCATCTCTATCATCCTTGAGTTGATATACGACTAGACAGTTTCACTAGACTGCATTTTTTTAGGCTGAATTGTCCAATTGTATTTTGAGGCAGAATTGTCCAATTGTCCCACTGTTTTTATGGCCCTGTAAGTAGGCTGCTTGGTCTCTCAGTGTGAGGTGGACCTTTCTCCTCCTGGGTGTGTGATTTGCCATTAGAAAGGTAAAGACCTCCTCAGTTGAAGCAAAGCCGAGTCAGCTGAGAGGAATGAGAGGGCCAAAAGCGGGGGGGGGGGGGGGGCAGGGGGCTCGGCCTACAACTAATGCCTTGTAATGATCTTCTAATCCCAAACTTTACACACACACACACACACACACACACACACACACACACACACACACACTCACTCACACACACACACACTTTCTCTCTCTCTCTCTCTCTCTCACACACACACACACACACACAAAGACACAAAGAGTGACAGAGAGTAATGTGAATGCTATTTCAACCGAATTATGTCCTTTCAACCTAATATATTTTCCAGTTTAAAATTCATGTTTTGTGTGTGTGTGTGTGTGTGTGTGTGTGTGTGTGTGTGTGTGTGTGTGTGTGTGTGTGTGTGTGTGTGTGTGTGTGTGTGTGTGTGTGTGTGTGTGTGTGTGTGTGTGTGTGTGTGTGTGTGTGTGTAAATGGGGGGTAGGGGGAAGGTTTTGGGTTTTGATAATGATTATGATTATAATTACAAGGGGAAAGTTGTTGTCACTGGAAAAGACAACACAATTCAGTCAACAATAAAAAAAGAAGGGGGATGTCTCCAGTGTTGCTCAATATGACCAGTTAATATGTAAACCTTCCTCAAATATAACAGTCTGTGATAGAAGCTGAAATGCTGCAGTCTAAGCAGGGACATCAGGGACAACACTGACATCAGGACAGAGGACTGCCCCCAAGACAAGCTGGCCATGAAGCTGTTCAGCGTTCTCCTTCTGTGTTTAACCTTGCTGCACACCACTTTTTCTGATGGTAAAGCTCATTTCAAGTGATCATGTCTGCGTTGTTGTTGCCGAAATGATTGCTGTTGTTGCTGTTGATACTGTATGTCTTTTCAGAAGTGATAGATTTCTTATTTATGAAAGAGATATGACATGTTGGAGTGATGGTGTTTGCCAGAAGATGAGTAATTAGATCAGATAAAAATGCAAAATGCAAAGAAAAAGCTTTTTCAGTACACAGTGAAACATCAAACAATGTGACATTGCTTTCTTTAAACTGTTGTTAAATTTACTCTGATATGTTTTGATTACAGATTATTACGACTACGGACCGACAGAGTGTAAGACGTCCGAGTCTATCGTTGGAGGCACGGTTGAATACTCTGACGGGGGAAATGAATTCAGTGTCCTCACGTACAAGTGTCCCTCTGGGTTCGAGCCCTACCCTGTGACCACCAGAAGCTGTGCAGATGGAGAATGGTCCAGCATGTCCTCAACCAGCGGCACCCCTGTGGACAGAGCTGAGTGCAAAAGTAATTTGGGAGTGGGGAGGGGAGGGGAGGGAAAGTGGGGTAAAGTTAAAGTGACGTGTGAATGATGGTTGGAGTTGTTAGTGGTCAGCTCATTTTTTTATCACACAGGGCTGTGAGGTCGCTGAATTGTAATTAGTGTCTTGGAACCAGTTGATATTAAGCACTCTTCTTATTTAGATAATGGGAGGAAGTAGAGAAATTCCCAACACATTTGTTTTGTAATATGAAATGAAGCACGCACAATGACTCCATCTTATTGTCTTGTAATAGAATGCTGTGAATTACGATTGTAATTGTGTGTGTGTGTGTGTGTGTGCGTGCGTGCGTGCGTGCGTGTGTGCGTGCGACCGTGCGTGCGTGCGTGCGTGTGTGTGTAATCTTTCATGCATGATTATCCCCTACCCATTTTGGAAGAGCTGGCACCAGACGATGAGGAGGATTCCATGGAAGAGGAAATGAACTGCTCCATATCGCAGACCATCAGCAAAGGTCAGGTGTCCTACTCCAAAGGGGGCATGAAGGGCAGCGTCCTGATCTACACGTGCCCAGAGAACTACGCCCCTTACCCGGTCAGCCAGCGTGTGTGTGGGCGAGATGGCGAATGGACTCCTATGAGGCAGCCCAGCGGGAGGCCTGTGTCCAGAGCTACGTGTAAAGGTGTGCTGGACGTCTGAAGGTTCTCTTGAGCCAGATATGTAAAATGTTTTTTTGATAAAAACACTGGCGTGTTGTATAATAATAATTACAATGTTATTGTGTTGTTCCGTCTTTGTGAAACTCTTTGTCTGTCTATCCTGGAGTGGTCTGCTTTTAGCTTGTGTATTTCTAACTGAAAAAATGGGACATAGTCTTAAATATTTTGACAATGGTATGGAGAATCACACATGCTATGATGTTCACAGATGCCCAATGCTTTCTCTCTCTCTGTCTCTCTCTCTCTCTCTCTCTCTCTCTCTCTCTGTCTCTCTCTTTCTTTCTCTCTCTTTCTTTCTCTCTCTTCATGTATTCCTCTCAGAAATACTGTGTCCTGCTCAGCTGCAGCTGGACAATGGGGACATAACGCCCCGACCGCAGTGGTTCAAGGTGGGAGAGAATCAGACATTCTCGTGTGACGGTGGCTACAGCTTGGCAGGGTCAGCTGTGCGCACATGCACCGTATGGGGAGGCTGGACGGGTGAAACCCCTATATGTGACGATCAGGGTGAGCGAGCAATCAAGTACAAGCCAAGACCTTATGACACAAGATGAGTGTGTTTAAAATACAAGATCAAACAGAGAACCATTCATTCAACCTTTATTTATTCTCGGAGTGTCATTGAGGGTAGCCCTCGTTTTCAAGGAAGCCGAGACAAAAAGATATTTTAGCGCATTTAACATGCACAGAGTGCAACCCAAAGCGCTTTACACACAAGACATCGATAAATGCTGTGAAACAAAAGATGCTTGAACCACAATGGGTAACTTCACACATACAGAAGAGCAACAACATATAACAGTCTGGCTTCTGGAGACAAAACTCTGGACAGAGTATTAGTCTTTTCAGCAGAACTATCCAGGGTTTTCAGTTTTCAAACTGTTTTCATGTTTTGTCCTTCATTGTAGCGGATGATTGCACCAATCCCGGTGTCCCACCTGGGGCTCAGCGGTCGGGCAGTCGTTTCCGGATCGGGGACAAGGTGCAGTTCAGATGTGACCTGAAACTCGATCTGCTGGGCAGCGCCGAGAGAGTGTGTCTCGAGTCCAGAGAGTGGAGTGGGGCACCGGCCCGCTGCCAGGGTTAGGGCCTGCTAGCATGGTGCCATCACCAGTGTCCAGCTCATACATGCACCCACATTTGGGTGACCAGACGTCCCCGGTTTCAGGGGACAGTCCCTGTTTTTGGATGCCTGTCCCTGGGAAAATACAGAAAAATTACTTACTGTATGTCCCCGTTTTTTTAAAAAAAGATAAAACTTGTATGTATTTCAGTCAGATTGATAGTCCAGTTTTTGGGATTATGTCCCCAGTTTTGGTCTCGGACATCTGGTCACCTTAACCCACATAGATGTATCTGCTGAACTCACGATTGATATATAGAAGGGGATCCTGATACTGTTACGCTTGTGGGCACCCAGCACATGAACATTAAAATACTTGATGTGTATATTTAAATGTTAATGTCAGAAAAAACTGAATACCATAACCCATGCGTTGTTCCTCTTCTGACAGCTTGGTATGGTTTTGATTCTCCCAACACTGTGGCCCAGGCGATGGGAGGATCCCTATCATCTATCATGGACTATTCTTCTCCTGAGTTTAAAAAGAAAGGTAACATAAGCTCAAATATATACAGTAATTTCCCGACTTTTAGCCGCGGCTTATACATTGATTTTGCAAAATGTATTTCGCTATGAGGTTAAAACAGGGGGGCAGTTAATATGGTGTTAATATGGTTTTGTTTCTTTTAACTTGCATAAAGCACTATCCTGCGGCTTACACACAATGCGGCTTATATGCGGGAAATTACTGTATGTTATGTTCATATGTTTTAGACTTATAAAATGGCAACGTCACATTGAAAGGTCAGATGGATTCAAACGCGAGCAGAAATCAATCCGCTGCAATCAGAGAATCTGGGTCAGATCCGTTATGGGGTCAAGCAGTATCTGGGCACCTCTGGTCTGCTAAATGAAAATGAATAAATGGTTGATGGGCTCTTTCTCTGTCCTCCCTCCATTGTTTAATGGAGAAGCTAAATAAAGGAGCTGAGGTCAGTTGAGGAGTTCAATCCGTTCAAGTCACATCTCACTGATTTGTCAATTGTTTGGGGCCATGAATCATGGAGTGAACAAAACAACAAAAAAGGGACAGGATTTTAAACTAGACAAGGTGAGCACCTCTCTGGTGCTCTATCGCCATCTGCTGGTCAAAACCAAGTACTGGTATGATCAACTATATTCATGCATCTACAACGAGAAGTTACAGTATGTGAAAATGAAAGAATGCAAATAAGATGTGAGATGTAAATGAGTTATAAATTAGTCCATATGTGTTTATGGAATTTAGACTATTTATGATTTGGATATGTGCTTTGTGTTTGAGTTCTACTGCTAAAGCCCTGAGTCGGCTACTGGAAGTAGCTATCACCCTTTAGGAATGTAAATGGCTTTTCTGTGTCTCCCTCTGTGTGTGTCTGTGTGTGTGTGTGTGTGTGTGTGTGTGTGTGTGTGTGTGTGTGTGTGTGTGTGTGTGTATGTGTTTGTTTGAGTGTTTGTGGGTATGCGTGCGTGTGCATGTGTGCATGCATGCACTTGCGAGTGTGGGTGTTAACCCAAATGATCTTTGACTTTTCCAGCCAAAAACTATGGGAGGATCTTGCAAGTAAATAAGGGACACGGACGCCTCAATGTATTCATTCTGATTGACAACTCCGGCAGCATCAGTCAGGAGCATTTTGAAGAGGCAAGGAGTGCAGTTGCCAGCCTCATCCGCAAGGTACAGTTGGTGCCATGCTTTGTCTTACACAAGCTGATTTAGCACTAGATATGAGTCAAAGTTACATGTGTCTGATTAGTGTAACTGAAGTTCAAATGCCTTTCAGCTGGACAGTTATGAAGTCACCCTAAAATTCCACATCGTCTCCTTCGCATCCACAGCCAAAGTGATCGCGGCCATTACTAGTTTCGACAGTGACCAAGCATCTCAAGTTCTGAGCAAACTTATGGATTTTAAATATGAAAGTAGGTTTTCCTTTTTGAATACATGTTGATGTCAGTCCGTGTATTTTTTCAGGCAAATGACTTAAAAGCAAAAACAGTTAATTTTTATTCAGCCCTTTCAATTGAGTATTTTCTGTCCTTTAAAACATGTGAACCAAGCCAATATAGGCCTACACTGTTAAGGAAGCAAGGACAATTATTCTAGTAACTCAGTTTCCCTCTCAATTTCAGGTCATGGAAACAAAAAAGGAACCAACATTCAGAGTGCTCTGAAGAGTGTTTATGAACAATTGTCATTACTGAAGACCAGAAAAGTAGGATTTAATGAAACTGCAAACGTTATTCTCATTACAACTGATGGTAAATTCAGATTGAAAGAATTTGGCAACCACACTTATCGAAAATTTGGTTGTGCTTTCTGTTATTTTTGGCAAAACCATCAAGGTAGATATAAAGTGAGGTGAAGTGTAGCAGCATTAACATCTCTCTCTCTGTGTGTGTGTGTGTGTGTGTGTGTGTGTGTGTTTCTTTTCCATCTTAAGGTCAGTCAAACACAGGAGGCAGTCACAAGTCCGTACTACTTCAAATTCGTGACCTGTTTGGTTATACGTCACTCACAGATCATACAGAGGAAAGCCTCCTTGGTCAGTCACATTTACAACTGCTAAATATGTCTAACAAACCCAGTGAATTTTGCTGCTGAATAAACAGAGCATTTATTGAATATAACATTTAACATTTTAGAAATTCTGTTTACAATTATGAGAATCTGCTGTGTTCCACATACTTTTCAATACTTAGACTATACCTCCAGGGAATGTGTATCTAATATACTGTATGATCTGTAAAGATCGTTATAAGTGCTGTTTTGTTTTGCATAATTCCTATGTATCTTTGTCAACAACGTTTTGCCTAAATGTTTTGTGGTTGAATTATTTGGTTGGCTTCTTGGTTCAGTAATGTTTATTCTTGAGTCATACTTATTATGTTCCATGCCTGTCTGAGAGTCTTGCTTTTGGTAACCTCTACAGGTCACCGGTAGTGTATCTAGTACTAAATATCTTTGTCTTACCTCTGAAGATGTGTACGTGTTCGGTGTCGGACAAGATGTGAACAAGAAGGAGCTCAATGACCTTGCTTCCAAAAAGAGGGGGGAAGAACACGTGTTCCTTCTGCAGGACTACAAACAACTCGGAAAGGTCTTCAACAAAATGATCAGTGGGTGCAGTATCAACGTGTCAGATATTCTAATGGCTAGCAGTACCACCAAATGGTAAATGTTCCCCCTTGTTTTTCCAGGTGACAAGGCAGTGACTATGTGTGGTGTGGCCAGGGAGGAAGAGGGGGGTGGAAAAAGCTCATCAGAGACAAGGCCTTGGCATGTCCATGTCAGATGGGTATGTGTACTGTATGTGTTGCCATGCAAGCTTTTGCAGTGTTTACAGAGGAATACTGTATCACTCTGCACTACTTGGCATTTAGCAAAAGGATATATTCAAATATATTTGGGGTTAAATACTTTATTTCCCTCCTAGGAAAGTTGTGCTAAATGTATGTGATGCTAAGACATTCATGACAATAGAGAAATAGTTTGATGGAAAATATTTACCTTCACATATTAAACGTGTTTATTTTTTAAATGTCACTAATATAGACTATCAGTGTCAGTGTGTACCATAACCACATACTGTACAGTAGGTGCACACAAAAGAGACAGTAATTAAGGTTAATGTAACTTAAATGTTAAAATGCTAAATGTTAATAGCTTAAATGTAAATGTTGCTGTAAGTTGCTTTGAGTAAACGCATCTGCCAAAATGTAATGTTAAATAAGGTTAAGGTATGCTTTAAAATAATTGTCCAGTCACACATAAAACATCCCCTGCTGAGTATAACTGCACTGGACTCACCCTGGGTAAGGTGTCTGATGTTCAAAAAGATCAGAAACACCTGAAGACCCCTAGGATACCTGACTAATAAAGCATCTCTCATCTTTCAAGAAGGAAGTCCTAACCCTGTTCTGTCCACGCAGGATGGGAAAGTGTGCCAGGGCTCTCTGCTGTCTCCATTATGGGTCCTTACAGCAGCACACTGTCTGACTATACCCACTCTGAGTGGGGGCAATAAGACTGCTGTTGCTAAAGATGTGGAAGTTACAACTGGTCAGTGATTATTATTCATCATTATTATTATATATATATATATATATATATCAAGTATCTTGATTTTAATTGTTAAATGTACAGACAATTTTGAAGACCGAGATAAGAGAGAGTTTTCCTTTTATGGTCTGCTAACTGAGCAAGCTATATGGGCACAATGAATTCCAAATGAATGTTCCCAGTGGCTGCATGGCAACAGAAGAAAACATGCCAAATCCATGCTATCACCCACATGCTCTTTTTTTGCTATGATACTCAGGGACAAATGCACTTTTGAAAGCAGCAGACTTCATCATACATCCACACTACAATGTTAGAGGGCTTCAGGCCAAGAATGTGAAAGAGTTTTATGACTATGACATAGCCTTAATAAAAATGGAGAAGAATATATCAGCGTCGTACCAGACAAGGTAGGCACCAATGGATATGGAAAAAATATATAATTATTGCTGCATGCAGTATACCCACGTAAGTGTTTCATTCATTATTTTTAACACCTTATGATAAGTCCTACTGTAGGTGTTCATGTCTTACAAATGTCTGAGTTGGACAAACATGAATAACTGGCATTCCATGTCCCATAGGCCCATCTGTTTACCCTGCACGGTGCCTTCAAGTCGAGCTCTTAAAATGGTCAACTCCACCTGTGCCCAGCATGGTAAGATATCACTATTCTTTTTTCCGTGGTCAAGCTATCCTCTTGGTGGCACAGCTACAAGTCACTCCCTATCAGCCCACATATTTTAGCCCTACCTTCTGAACACTGTACCATGTCACCCACTTCATTCTCTGACTTTGATTAGATTTGATTTTCCAGTCGTTTACTTTCACCAGTAAATTGTTTTTACACATAAAACTTGAATGAACTTAAATTAACCTGAATGTGAACACGCGTGCGAATGCAGAGAGCGCTCTATTGGATCTGAGCGAGACACAGGCCCACTTCATGAGCAAGAATAGTGATGGGATGAAACGGATGCAGACCCACATCCAGCTGGGTGATGAGAGGGTATGTTATCATCAGGTTCACTATTAGTTTCCATTCCTTACAGTGTCCATTTTCTTTTTTTCCTATTTGTTGTGGTTGCCCAGTCTATAGGTGACAGAGTGGTCCAATTATTATCATTGTGTGATTTCTGTAGCGTCCTGAGTGCCTTGAGATGGTTAAGGGCACTTTCTCCCAGGACACAAATGCCACTGTGACGGACGTCGTGACTGACAGGTTCATGTGCACCGGAGGATCAAAAGCACATAAAGATGATGTGTCCTGTCAAGGTAACTAGATAGACACTCAAAATCACACACATTATTTTACATACACACACACACACACACACACACACACACACACACAAACACACAAACACACACACACACACATACATACACACACCAATACACACCAACTACTGTAGGGAGCCCTAACTGCCAATGCCTTTATCTTATCTATACTTAATGATCTAATACTTACAATGCTTATTATTATAATAATAATAATAATAATAATAATAATAATAATAAGCATTGTAAGTATAAGATACATTTAATAATATAATATACATATATTACATTTTATTTATAAAGCACCTTTCAAGACACCCAAGGTCGCTTCACAAAATGAAATTGAAAATACAGACAATTACAAACACAAAATAGCCAGGTGCCAGACAGAGCAGCGTATTCGCACAGCGTTCCTGTTGGCACCATAGGGGTAGGCACAGACATCAAGACGCAGATATTCGACAAGCAATTTACTCTCTATACTTGCCGTATGGAGCACACTCTGTAACAGAACGACTTTCAGAATTTGTTATATTCTTACAACATTTTGTGGATGGCTGAGGTATTTCATATTTTCAGGTGATTCTGGAGGTGCTTTGTTCCTTCGTAAGAGGATGCGCTATTTTCAGGTGAGTGAGGATGACTAATACACACGATGGAACTTGTTACCTCGATGAGACCTATCAATATTATCAGTAGCACCAAAGAGCACGAGTAATTCATGCTCGGAAAATATATACTTTATAAATCGACAAATTGTTTAATGTAATACAATACAAAAAAAAAGTTCAGCATGTCTAAAGCTGATTAAGAGCTTTTCTTCAGCAGAGTGCTAGGTTGAACACTACATTTCATACTATGCACCTAGAATACTGTATATGCTGTCTGATCTTCCAGGTCGGAGTTCTCAGTTGGGGCACTATTGACGTTTGTAAAACGGGAAAAAACCCTCCTAACGCTCGGGACTTCCACATCAGCCTCTTCTCCTTGATGCCCTGGCTTCGGAGACACCTCCACCGGGACCTGGCATTCCTGCCCACTGAGAACTGACCCAGACACAGTCAAGGATAAGGGCAAGGGCCATGCTGGCACAAAGCAGACCACAGAGTGGATCGCTTACCTGGCATTCGGTCATGTAAAGTGGGCTATTCAAAACACAGCCTTGTCAGTAATAAAACATTACTTTTGTAGTACCAATCTACAAAAAAAGAATACTCTCTGTTAAAAGTTCCCTTCCTTCAGTAGTCAAATAGTTTTCTTATTTTTGTCTGTTGGCAACAATAAATTCATAATGAATTACTATTGTTTTCTAACAGTATTGTATATGCACACTCTCTCTCTCTCACACACACTCACACACACACACACACACACACACACACACACACACACACACACACACACACACACACACACACACATACACACACACACACACACACACATCAAACAAGACTCAGAAAAATCACTTTAATGTAATCATCTAAAACATAGGTTTACAACTACAGCTCTACATTCATTATCTACATCCAAATCATTTACATGATTTTCTAAAATTCTCACAAAATAATCTACACTTTTTCTGACCTGGACGGTACTGTGGAGTAGAAAAAAGGTGTAAAATAAGAAAGGCCTGCGTGGAGTTTGGGGAGGTGTAGTAAAGTGACTAGATTAGACCAAACATTTTGTTCCTATTCCTCCAAACACTGCAATACTTTGGGCGCCTCTTTCTGTCGGCTTTGTGTTCAGCCTTCACTAAACTGCCTGAAGAGAGCCTCCTCTTGGCTGTTCTTGAAAGCAGGGATAAAGTGGATCTGCAGAACTTCTGAGAAGCCTTCAGAGAGACTGGGCGCTACAAACTTCTTCCTGATGAGGAATACATAATACTGTTACCAACACCATAAACGCACAATGGCCAAACTAGAAACAGATATGTTAAATGGCAAATTATTTCGCTAGGTTGAAATATTTATTCACTTTAACTTTATTCATTCATCATCAAGACTACTCACTTGTAGCTGTGGAAGATCATGTCATTGACAATCATGTGTTTTGTGTCAGAGGGAACCATCTCCCGAAACTGGAAAATAAACATGCAAACCATTTGAATGATAGGCTACTGGCAGTATCCTTGTGCTTCCTGGCTAGATTTACTTTCAAGCAGCATATACTGTAGATTTAATGTATAACACTGGTGTGTTTATTATTTCTGTGTCAACGTCAACGGTGCACAAACAAAAACCTGAGGATGCCACAGACCTGATTGAAATGCACAGTATGAATAAAAGCACTCACCTTGTTGTTATGTCTAGACAGTTCCATAGAGGCAGAGAAATTGAAGCAGCGACAAGGCACCCCAGCTTTTATACTGACATCTATGTACCTGCAGTACAAAATATCAGGAAGGTTTTTTTTTTAAGTTTTAACTAGATATAATAAAAAAGACATTTCAAATAGATATCATTCAGATATATCACAAATACATGTACATAGCCATTTATGGCTATTATATGTATGTATGTGCAATGTACAAAATGAAAGACCAGTCATGCACAATACTATGACAATGCATATTGACAATGCATTATGTCTATTTAACTTGTGCGTGCTATGTTTGGCTAGGGTGGTGGTGATGACAGTGTTGTGGTGGCAGCTGTACCGTTTACGAGACTCGAGGTCAGGATTGGTGTTGTCTATGACAACACTGTGGCCTTGCTTCAGAGCTTTCTCACAGGCTGACACACAGTTCTGCCAGGAACCCAATGTGTCCTTGGTGACACCACAGAAGCATTAGAAGAACAAAAATGAATACATCACTTTTAATGAACTAAGGCACTTTCAGGTGATTTGTGTATTAATTAAATCTTGCAACATTAGCTCTGAACCTTATTTCATAAAACATCATATTCAAATCAAATCCCATCCCATTTCCCTTGCCACAGTGAATTGCCTTAGATAATGTGTAATTGAATGTGTAAACGTATTGCTCGACTCACTCGGTTCACATAAGTGTAACCCTTTGGTACGATATGCTTATGGAAGAAGGTTGACTTCCCAGCTAAGGTGAAGACAAAAGAGGAGAGAGGTTTTGCATTAGGAGGTGCTCCAGCAATCATGTCACCAAAACCAGGAAAAACTAAACCACCCAAATAACAGCTCACACCTACCTCCAGGGAATCCTACAGCCACAATGATTTCTGGCGTGCTGGAGGTGAGAGAGGCTGATGGGGGGTCGTACAGCCGTCCATTAGCATCCAGCTTCCTCTGAGATAAACCATTCAAGACAGTACAACCACAATCATCAATACACACAGTGAATATCCTCTTCCAGCAAATACAGGTGCTGGACCCAGAGATTACAGTGTAACTCTGGAGTAGAAAACAACCTAGGGTCTATTTACTCTTTGCGAAAAAACTCCACCAATTAACGTCATTTTGCTCTCAATCAAACATATGAAACTTGTTAACAACTGTAAATAGACTCTAGGTTGTTTTAACTCCGGAGTAATGCTTTGATGAAATATATCCAACTGCAAAATGTCATGTTTTGTTGTGTAAAAAGATGATACATTGGCAGGTTACAAACCTCACATAGGAGAGTCACTTACTGGATCAAATGTGGGCAGACTGTAGGGTGCCTTCTTCCAGCCGAGGAAATACTCCTCAGGAGTCTCAAAGCGCAGTCCAAGATTTAAGGCAAACTGGAGGGTTGGGCCACATGATGGAAACAATTCAACATGAAAGCGCCAACTTTTCTGTCATATTCTGTCACCACTAAGATATGATGTATTATAGAGATCAATGATTGAGGAAAATAATAGTTATTTACTCTGTGTGTGTGTGTGTGTGTGTGTGTGTGTGTGTGTGTGTGTGTACTGTTGACCCTAGAAGATGTTAGACATGCTTTATGGTAGCTCCAAGGAAATGTGACTTTTCATAACCTATATCTATGTTCTCCTGGACTTTGTGCGGAAGGCCGGTTTACAGCCTAGCTTCCTCTCTTACCAGTCGGTCACTGCACGAGAAATCTTTTTTCTTCTTCCCAGGGGCCCAGTTTACCGGCCGCCCTGCTGCATCTGGTGACCAGAGCAACAATTTGGTATGTTCAAGTATTGGTGTTTCTGGGCATTCTACTGTAAGTGATCAGGCTCTTCTGGCTCATACAGTACATTTAGGGTTAAAAAGTGAGGTGTTATTACTGATGATATTCCAATCGCACTCTTTAAAAAATACTGACCTCCAACATAAAAACTCAGCGATTTGTCCACAGGGATTCCATCATTTGCCTGTATGAGACAAACAACACCATCAAATCGTATCACCACAAATATTTCCCCCGGTTCTTCTCTCTCTACATGCACCAGGGGGCAGTGTTCAGTGTTTAGAAGACAGCCTGCTACTACTCGACTGCCTTTCCCTCTAATGAGCAATACAAGATCACATTACCATAGTGTTAGCACAGTATTTCAAATTAGTTATGAGTATTGACTGCCATATACCTCTTCACACAAATGCTTCCACATTCCTGTTACTGGCTTCCTAAACGTTCCTGGACCAGCAGCAATAAATACCTAAAACATAAGTGCATGTCAGTGTGCAATAAGTATTTGTGCAATATATTCACCAAGATAAACTACTACTATTAAGTGGTTGTGAGTAATAGCTTGCTATAGCTTTAATAATTCTCAGCTATAGCTTTAATAATTCTCAGATTCATTTTCATACAGGAAGCAGGGTATTGTAAACCATATAGGCACATAAAAGGTGATGCTAAACTTACCTGAACAGGTAGCTGTAGTGTTTCAAGAATGTCTTCCACTTTGGATTTAAACACCTCTTCTTTCAGTTTTCCCTTTGCTATGCCCATTTGATTGGTGAAAAACACCACCTGGTTGACATTGAGAGAACATTTTCCATTTTGAACTGTTTTCCATCCTGTATAGCGTTACAGCCACATTCACTCATTCTTTTATCTTCTCCAAAAAAAAACTCAGGGCATTTCATTATTCTTCCTTTCATTGCCAAAGTTCCTTTGTATATTTGAGTCGCCAACAGAATACACACCTTATAACCTGATCCAAGCAGACTGGCAAGTTTCGGCTTAATTTCAGAATACAGAATTCTGCAAAAGGAATAAGAACACAATAGTTTAAATGACGCACCACATGAGCACACACAATCTTCAATACGAAACAAGCCATCTACATAATGGGTTCAATTCACCTTCAGAGGGGCACAAACATTATTGCCGTGAATACATCCAACTATCAAAACACTTCCGTCATTATCTGTATTTCACAAGCCTTTACAATTCATTAGTTACACTGGCACTGATGGTTAAATTGGATGGTAAGCTATCTGTCGAGCATGCGGGTTACGGGTTAACTCACCTCCAGTCATCTGGTCCTGTTGGAAACACTTTACCAGACTTTGTTGTGATGATGCAGCCATCAATGTCAAAACCAGCAATCTGAAATGAGGCAGAGAAATGGGTTTGTTGATAAGTTAAAGACTGATAACCAAAGATATGTATATACTGTATGTCTATGCTGATGATAACAGTACAGATATCATAGAGGGTCACAATGTAGGAGCATACTTTTAGTGTCAAAATTACCTACTAGTGAGAAATGCAGAACACATATCGGAATATCAGACATAATGGTCTATTCCTCTCTCTCTCAGAACGCAATCAGTAATTTGATTTCCATCTCCATGAACTCCATGAAAGATTGATATTAGAGCTATCCTGAGCACGCTTTTTAGGTCCTGTGTAAATTGGCTTGGATTATTTATGGCTGGATCCATTCCCATTTACAAAGCCAGCACATGTACCAACCCTTGAGTTTTTGTGAATGCACCCTGAACTGATATCTAGTGGACTGTGAAGAATGCTTTGCTTAATTTTACGAAAATTATACTGGATTAGAAACGTGGCCCGAACATATGAAACAAATAATAATATACTGATATTCAACAGGTTTGGGGTTCAAAGACATCTGTGAAAAAGAGATTGCAGTCACTAAGATGGAGACACCTAACGGGTGCTCAAATACAACAAGCTTTTTCATGCTCAGGAATACATGGAGAGTCAGGTGAATTACTAGACCTAAGTGGTCATCACTCATAGACCTAAACATTCGCTTTTCTCTGCTGTCTCACCTTTGAACTTCCTCTAACACCTGCAGCAGTGTACAGTATGAGATGGCCGATCTTCTTCCAGTGGCTCTTGGAGCAGGCTGAGGACCCGCTCTGGGTCGTCTTCGCTGGTGCCTGATGAGAAGAGCTGGCCTTCTCAGCAAAACTTTGCAGCTTCCTCAGATTCTCCTCTGCGAGCCTCTCAGAGTCGTCGTCGTTGTTGTCGTCGAAAGTCTCGGTGCGGCCACGCTTCTGCTCCCATTCATCTTCCTCTGAGCTATGAGGTCTCTTCACCGACTACATCCGAGGAGAAGAATACACAGATATTTGATCTGGTGTTGCACCATATGTTCAATTATGCTACACATTTTTTTTTTATGCCATGCCATGACATCTTGAATTTCCCCTTGGGGAAATCAATAAAGTATCTGTCTATCTATCTATCTATCTATCTACATGGTCTTTGCCTCCATTCCATACCTTTTTGGGGGATGCTGTGAAGAAATCCTGTATGTTCCGTTTAGGGGCAGTTTTCTTTTCATTTGTTCCACCTCTTTCTTCTGTTTTCCTTTTCTGAGCAGAGGAAGAGGTGTTGCTGCCATTGGAGTGTTGAGTGAAATGCACAGTGAACGGGTGGCTTTGATTGACCAGGTAAAGAGTACCATCTTCAGACAGAATGCCTGACTGCCCCCGGCACAAGGATTCGTGGTTGAGTGATGAAGGGTTAGGACCCAGCTGTGTGATTATAGATTAAGACTTTTACTGTGAGTTACACTTAATTACATTGCATGTAAATGCAATGTACTGTTATCCCTGTTCTTTTTATTATCGGGATAATTATTCTTCCTCCGACCAAAATCAACGATTTATAACGCTAAAACCACTTAACCGTTTGACGTCATTCAAGCACTCCTACAAAAATCTTGTAACGGAGATTTGACGATTGTATTTTTGACATTTGTGAACTTCATACTTTTTGAGATATTTACGATAAAAGAGTTTAAAATTCCCATAGAGTTTACATTGAGATCCTTTGGCGGCAAAGACTAATTGTTACGTCAGTGCTCAGCTGTCAGTAATCAAGGATCTTTGATCCAAACTAAAGCCATGCCACTGCAACCTGAATGTTTTGTCTACTCATTAAACTGTAGCTGCGTACTGAGTACTAACAGCTATGAAAACATTCTACCATGCCATAGCTGCTGTAAACCAGGACGTTATCGTCTTGTCTCCTGTTAAGGCCCATTCATGCTCAACGTGTGGCAATTTACGTCCGTATTTTGTACGCACGTTCTATCCGGTGGTGTATTCATACCTCCGTCCGTATTTTACGTGTGAATGCATAGCGCCCCCACTTTTTCGTGTGGTATTCGTGTGGTAGTGCTCGGTATTGCAACGTTTCATCCGTTTCATCCGTAATCATAAGCCCCTCAATTTCGTGTCAAAGTACGGACGAAATCAACGGAATGAACGTGTGAAACACTCCACACGTATCCGTATCCGTATTTTACGTTGAGCATGAATGGGGCTTTAGGCTACTCCTAACTTGATTTGTTTATAGCCTATCGTTACAGTAACCGGTTTGCTCTCGGTAACGTTATCAACAGCTAAAGACAATCTAACCTAACGTCAACGTAAATCTAACACTGTATTTAGCTAACGACAACCAAACTTGCTCCAGGCTAGGTTTTTCGGTATCATTCACAAATTAAAAACCTTTGTTAACAGCTTGTACATTCCTATTAGGACAATCACACACCTGGAGACACTTCGAAGAACATACTAGCTCATCCTGTACAAATATCCTACTGTAGCCTAAGCTAAGCTAACGTTACATTTGCTATAGATATCATACCTGTTGCTGCATCATAGTTGATTGGCGTTGTTTGAAATTGTATTCCGTATTCCAATGGTGTCTAAGTCTATGGCCTACTTTTAACCTGCATTAGTGTAGATATGAAGGCTATATAAGCTATCCTACCAGTCGTTTCACTGTAGGCTACTAAAGTGTCAGCTCTTGCAACTCGTTTGAAGTTGCCAACTTCATTTCAGTCTTACATTCTAATAAATGAAGAGTTATTTTCCATAATAGCCTATATCCACAATTTTGATGCATTTTCATAAATCACTTTTTAAATGTGACTTTCCAAGTAATTTCAGTGGAAATGTAATTGGGTTATTTTTATCTGTGTAGCCTGTCTTTTTAACTATAGACCTAATAGGAATGTTTTACACAGTCAGCAACCCTTTTGCATTTACATGCAATGGTAATTCCTTCCATGGAATTACATTTTCTAGTTTATTTTGTTATGGTTAAAGGATTTGACAGACACTTAAGTCCAAAGCGACACAACAACAACAACAACACAATAGTTAACTTAACAGTGAACAATTTAAAAAGTTGGCCAGACTACATTTGAGGGAAAATCAACAGCCTGATGAAAATAAACAATGAAACATTATCACATAATAACATTATTTGTTAACAACATTTTATAATATGGTATATTTAGGTAACTGTGTTTGGAAATGTGGTGTGTGTGTGTGTGTGTGTGTGTGTGTGTGTGTGTGTGTGTGTGTGTGTGTGTGTGTGTGTGTGTGTGTGTGTCATGTTACCTGTGTGACAAGTACTTCACTCCTTGCATAGTTGGCGACCAGTTTCACTACAAAGACAAAGAGAGGTGGATGCGTTGTTGGTAGGATCTTCCCAGTGACAGCTTCATGCATACCATTCATACAACTAACAGATAGATTGATGTTAGTGAACAGTCGTTACACGCAGTAGTAGTGACTCACCCTGGTGCCTGGAACATTTTTTGTCTGATATTCCTGATTCAGGGCCACGGCCCAATATCAAGGCCCGCCCGTCAGTCAAGGAGATGAGAGCTCCAGACACACCTTTCAACATACATTGCATCTAGAGAGCAACGAAACAAAAAACAGATTACGATTTACAGGCAACTTCCTTCATAACCACTTGACGGTGAGTCCACCTAACACAATTAAAATAGTAGCCCTAATTAATATGATTTCCCTATACCTTGCTTATAATGGTTTATTCACACAGACTAAAACCGTCACGTGCATAAATAGCATAGTTTTTGCGGTCCAAAGTGCTAATAGGATGTGACATTCTGCACTTTGCTATGGGAATAAGAAGTGTTAGCTCGAATTGTAACGTCGAAGGAAGATGATGCACGTTCTTGCTAGCTAGCAATGTGATAGCTTAGCAAAAGTTGGTGGTGAAGTGACTGCGGTTAAATGTACAGACACTTTTCTAGACAAACGCTTCTACAGTTTGATAGGGAAAGTATGAATATGACTTAATGCTTATCGAAGCATTGGCAAAGGTGGAAATGCAGTTACTTATTGTAGTTAGATAGCTGCGCAAAGAACTTAGCCTACCTTTAAAGGATCTTCACGAAAACATTTCCGACTGGATGTATATGATCGGAGGGTTTGGTTCCGCTTTAGCTTCATTGAGATAATAAACCAAAGAACACACCTTTTTATTTTGTACCTGTTTTAATGGGACTCGTTGGAAATTAACAGCCACTGACAGACAACTATTCAAATCACCAGCCAGAAATAAACCATTAGCCACAAATAGTTTTGTGTGTGAAATCTATGAAAAAGAGGTGTAAACGCACACCAAAAAATGAGGTGCAGGCAACTAATAGACGTAGTAAGGAGAGAGAGATGCCGCACACTCCGAGTTAAGAAAGACTATTTATTGCGGTAACGTTTCGGCCAACGGCCTTCTTCAGATACCATCCACTTTCGTAGCTGATGGCAATTTCGTTCCCTCTGCAATAGAACTTTTAACATTGCAAGTTTGTGTCGTTCCCATCAGAGGACACATTGCCGCAGGATATAATTGTGTTCTGGACTAGGACACACCACGAAAATGTAAGAAAAACGTTCAGTTCGATATTGCTGTTGCTGGAACAGGGGCTATGGTGGTTGTTTGCAATGCTTTTGGCAGTAGGCCTACCTTTAGAACAAAACTAATTTCTGCTTAGTGCTTTAAAGATAAGTCCGGGATCGATCCATCACCCCATAAGCAGAGAAGGGATCAGTTTTAAAGCCAGGGATAGTTGCAGATCCGCGCCCTCGGCAAACCCAACTTTCAACAATGCGACCTGCCAGTCGGTAGTCATAGTGCTATGATCGAAAGTTAGGCATGATCCGTCTAAACGCAATGTTTTTCCCTTTTATTTAATGAACACTCCCTTCATTGCCACACCTTTCTTTGGTTACATCTCTAATATATTCAAATGACCAGTCCCTCCCTGACTTTTTCAAATTAGGCTACTCTGAGTGTATTTGGTTAGTGTATTGGTCTGGGTCATAAGCTTTGGTCTGTGTGCTGTCTTTTGCTCTGCAATGTGTTTGTTTGATTTGGCAAGCTGTGTCCTGAGTGAGCAGCCTACAAAGGGTGTGTGTGTGCAGCCTGGTGATGATGGGAGTTTTCCTGTTCAGTAACTTTCCTGAAGGTGCAACAAACAGGCCATTGGATAATTTCTGCCACCCCTACCATTTGATCGAGGCTTTAGACTGTAGGCTAATGTTTCTCTCTTTTACTAAAGGACTTCTGTACCATCTGAGCATATCCCTTTCTCACTTCTAGTAAGACTAATTTTAATTTTGAATTTGGTTATAGTTTTCAAAAGACTGTTTTGTATGGAGAGATTAGTTGAACAGTCATTGTAAAAGATGAGGTTGTGATATGTCTTATTCTGAGTAAATATTTTATATACGAAATGACCACTTTGTGGTTGTGGCGGTTGTACTGATAGGATGGCAAGCAGTACCTTTAAGTTACACTCTGCGGTTTTACAACCTGCTGAATGAATGTGAGGATGAGTGTAACTTCATCATGACAGATATATTCACGTCCTAAATGTGAGTGTTTTGCATGGTTAATTTTGGAACCTTTCAAAGGATGGAAGGAAGTGGTTCACGTTTCAATACTCAGGCTTGCTCTCAATTTTTTCACAGCGAAGGACACAGTACTCCAGCACATCAAAACCTACAAAATCAAACATGGCGCGAGAAGAGGCATACTGCAAACTTATGCATGGAGTTCAGCAGCTGAATTTCAAGAAAGAGCACGTTCCCTGTGACCTGGTCCTGATTGGTGACCATGCCTTTCCGCTGGCCATGAACCCCAGAGGGCAGGTGTTAATGGCTGCCTCAAGCTACGGCAAAGGTCGCATGGTGGTTCTCGGACACGAGAAACACCTCACTGACTTTGCTGCCGTAGTGGAAAACGCTCTGGCTTGGCTAATGCAGTCGCCTGACCAAGGTGCTGTGGGTATCCATCCTTCTTGCAAGGCCGTCGTGGAGAATCTGACCTACTCCAGCATCAAGGCTGAGGTCTGTGAGCTCAAAGCTGGTCTCGGCGTGTTTGTCATCGATGCTTACAGTGTGAACACGCACGTCAAGGAGCTGGTGAGCTTCCTCAAGGCAGGGGGTGGGCTGCTTGTGGCCGGCCAGGCTTGGAGCTGGGCAGACAAAAATCCTACAAGAAACACACTGCTGGAATTTCCAGGGAACAAGGTGTGCAGTGTAGCAGGGATCTACTTTTCAGAACATTCCGGAGAGCTTGGAGTGTTCCCTGTGCCCCCTAAGATACCGTCCAGTTGGCTGTCTGTTTCGTAAGTATTGTAAACATAATCAGGAAAAAATGATGTCAGATTATTTTAAATGTATTTCTTTTTCTAATGTATGAGAAAAGAAAAGGTGTGCAAACACATCCAAAAGCTGACCAGGTGCCAGACAGAGTGTCTTCCTCAGGTCTGAGGAAGATCCTGAGGGATTAAATCTATTTTGAAAAAAAGAGAAAATGAAAGAATACATTTGTGCAAAGCTTCCTTTTGTTTTACCTAGTGAGGGAAAGACACCTTAGCGAAAGGCTTTTGCTCGGTACATGTACTAGGTCTTATGATTTTAGAATACTTATCCCCCCATCTTTTTTCAGGATTGGAAAGAATTTCAAAGATGACCTTGAGTTCGTCCTAAATGGCGTGCCAGAGTTTGACATCCAGGGTGGTGCAATACCTTCAGAGGTCCTGGTCCACGGCCCACTCGCTTTCCCAATTGGCACCACACCTGATGGCAGGGCCTTCGTCGCTGGCGCTTATTACGGCCAGGGCCGAGTCATCGTGACCACCCACGAGGGCTACATGGGCCGTGAGAGCCTTTCCAAGTTTTTCACCAACGCACTTCGCTGGCTGGACGAAGGACGCAACGGGGCAGTGGGTATCGCACCCCAGGTTAAATCCACAATGGCCGTTCTGTCCAAATCCGGACTACAGTGTAAGGTGACTGACTTCAAAGAGGACCTCAGTGTCTACGTCTGCAACTCGTACAGTGATGCTCACTGTGAGGAGATCCAGGACTTTGTTGCTGAAGGCGGCGGGCTCCTTATCGGGGGACATGCCTGGTACTGGGCTCAAAGCCATCCTGGCAGAAATGCCATGACCGAGTACCCCGGCAACCACATCCTAAATAAGATGGGGCTCTGCGTTTTGGGGGACACCCTTAGCTCAGGGCTCTACAAGGTGCCCGATCTGGAGAAGGCCTGCTCAGACGCGTACCACTTCAGAGGCTTGCTCCGGCGCTTTGCCAGTCACGTGACCGAAGGCCACAACCTCACAGCCCACGACGAAGGCTGTCTGAAGAAGCTGGGGAGTGACTGTGCTCATTACCTCGCTATGGAAGCCCACCACTGCGCCGCTTACACGTCAATGGTGTCGATGCTGACTGACATGGTGAAGAAGGCAGGCGTCCCGCAGGTGTGCCACAAATGCCCCGTAAAAAGCGCCAAAGACCATCTGCTTCTCAAGGTGGGCGCCCAGGTCTACAAGGTGTGCCAGGACCCTGATGCCCTTCTGCCCTACATAATCAAGAACCAGCCTACAATGCCACTGGTCAGTAACACAAGGGTCCGCATCAGTGTAAACTCTGGAGGTGAGTCCAGTACTGGTGCTTTGGTGTTCAAAAACAAACCAGCAGTTTCTCCATTTTGTTTTTTTCAGTTGCTTTGTAACATTTCTCAAATTATCTTTAATGTTTGCACAACAGTAATGGATTTTTAGAAAACATTTTGTGCAAGCTGCATCACATACTGGAATACCTGCAAAAGCTTGCTCAAAAGGTCTCAAAAACAAATATTTATGCAAATCAACGTCAGTGCCGTCAGAGTGAGTCACTGTTTTGAACAAGATAGTCAAAATGATAAGCAAATTTGCATGATTTATGCATATCGTCAGTCCCGTCAGTGTGAGTCACTGTTATGAACAAGATAGTCGAAAAAAATGATTAGCCTCATTGTCAATTTACTTATTCAAAGCTTTTAATCTTCCTATTATCTTAAGCGTTTATTGTCCTATTTGCCTGTGTTTGCTTTGTTCCTATACGTGACCTGGGTGTGTGCTCTAGGTGGGGAGAAGTGGCTCAGCACTGGCCTATACCTCTGCCCTGGAATGAAAACGTATATGGCCATGCCACCGGAGATCGTGGGAAAGGGTTGGAGCGTGAGTTCACCGCCTTTCCTTTTCACCTCTGTTTGCCCATGCATAATATAATGTTCTTTATGGTCTGTCATCTGAGACTGAACAAAGTCTGTATGACCTCTGAAAATCAGTAATCAAATAACCACCTATTATACATGTATGAATTGATTAATAATGATGATAATAACTGACATACTGTAACTTATCTTACTTATCCATTTATATATGAATAATAACATATGATCCTCCCTTAGGTCCAGATTGGCTGTCAGACTGATAACATTGGCAAGGCTAATGAGCTGAAACGAGCCCCTGTGGTGTGTGAGCGCTTTCCTGTCGATAAAGAGATGGTGCAGGTGTGGAACCTGTGGGGGGGTCTCATCTACCTGATCGCACCAAACAATGGCAGCGTGGAGGGGGCAGAGGTGGTGGTGCAGATGGCTGTTCAAGCACCTTACTATAAATCTGGTGAGAAAGAGAAATATTGGTTTCTAAAGACAGAAAATCATGAAATGACACTGGAATTAGTAGGATGTTTGGTTTTGAGACATCTTTGCTGCTGATTCAAGAGTTACTTTTTTTTTTCCAAAAATTGTTGATGCCAATGCTCCTGGCCTTTATTATAGACAATAAATTATTTCGTTCTACTATTTTAAGGAATTGTGAAGTGCTTTACCAGCAGAAAGGCGAGAACACCACAGACAGCAGAAAACTTTTTACCACTTTAAGTCTCTTTTCAATCCTCCTCCACTGCCATCAACTACTTTAATGTCTGCACAGTCTCACAGTTTATCCTATACAATATTTTTGTATTTTGACTATTTAGTAGATCAGACCTTATCCAATACAATGTACACAACTTCTTTTGCAGGCCATGGTGTTTTTCAAACTATTACATTTATTCGCCCTTATATTTCCTTTGTTGTGGCATCACATTTCAAGTCAATGCATGTTTGGGTTCTAATTCTGCAAAACTACACGCCCCTGCGTCATTGCCATAAACTTCAGCAAAGTTAACTCAAGCAAATCGAGCACTGTATGCAAATCATTTGATACAGTCGGTTAATGTCACTGTGTTATAATCCTTGTCAAAAAATTGTCATGGTGGAATTTAACCGACTTATAACAACTTGATGCCGCCTGCAATGGACCAAGATAAATTAAGCTTGAAATGTTGCACTCAAAATGCATTCCTTATTTATAGATGGCAACATTGTACCCCAAGATAGCAAATTAACTGTACACTTTTAATGTCATTCTTTATTTCTTCATGATATTACACAACATAACACCAGTTTACCAGGTACTGAACTGCATAATACCACAGCTCACACTGTTTTTCTTCCTCTGATCCTCATCCCGTAGGGGAGACTACAGTAGAGCAGTGGGTGAATGGGATCCGGAATGCACCGGCCCCTTGGGCTGAGCTGGAGTTTGAGAACATCATCCTGACCCTTCACTCGGACTTCATCCGAGGTCTGGACCGGCCAGACGAAGTGGCCTCCATGTGGGATGACATCATGAGGGGAGTGGCGGACCTTGCGGCCAAGCCTGCCAAGTTCCCCCGCAAAGAACGATTTGTGGCTGACGTCCAGATTTCTCACGGTCAGTTTAGTTACATGGTTGCTGTTTGGAATGTTTTCATGGAAAGCTGAAAGGCCCTACATGTGACTATCTTTATCAACATCATATATTATCCCCATGGGTATTGTGTGAGATTTATGGCTTAGTATGATCGCATACTGCCCTCTACTGTCTACTATGATGTACTGCGGAAACACTTTACCTTCGTATTAATCCTACAGCCTACCTTTGTTATCATTTCTGACATCTGTGTGACAGAAGATGTTCCCAAATAAATATATTCTTCATCCTCAAATTTGTGCATGCTTTAGTTGCATGAAGATTATGATTCCATATTTCCCATAAGGTAGGGAGGACTCCTGGTGACTACATTTTGAAATGTGGACTTTGTAACTATGTTTAAAAATCTTTAACTAAATAGTAGTCATTCCTTCAATTAACTAGAATGAGGTGTCAATTTTGATTTAATACTATAAAGAAATCTGTACATAGATGCACATGCTTACCTTCCACATGATACACATTTTTCAGTGTAGAATAATGCATAAGGGGATCACAATATTCTTTATTCTATTTTACTCCCGTGCCTTTATTTGAGACCTTTCTGTTTCTCTGAAAGGCTGGATGCACGCCGGGTATCCGGTCATGATGCACTCCGATTCAGCCGCACAGCTGGTGAACCCCAGTAAGGCCCGGATGTCAGGGTTGTGGGGCGCCATCCACGAGCTGGGCCACAATCAGCAGCGAGGAGTCTGGGAGTTTCCCCCGAACACCACAGAGTGCACCTGCAACCTGTGGTCCGTCTACGTGCACGAAACAGTGCTGGGCCTGGACCGGGCCAAAGCCCACCAGAACATGAGTCGTGAGAACAGACAGTGTCGCGCAAAGAAGTACGTCCAAGGCGGCCGAAAGCTGGGAGAGTGGAGCGTGTGGGTAGCCCTGGAAACCTACATGCAGGTAAGCAGTTAGCGTCTTCATTTCTATCGCGGTGTTATACTGTACATAGTGAATTCATTGCATCAATGGTACTGACAATGTATGGACTGTTTCTTTATGCAAATGGTCTCTAAAGTTGTAGTCATCATTTTACCCATGCAGTCTAGCTTGATGGAAGTGCATAAGGGAAAATGCAGCAAAGCAAATGATTGACCAGGACGAATAAAAAATAATATGAGGCATTCACTGGTAAAATCACTTACCGGTTGCGTCCGCAATTCCAATGTATTTTTTGGTCAAACTTAGCTCTCTGTTCTATGTGTGCATTCAAAACTCCAGTGCTTCCAGTTCACATTTGTGAATGGGAAACAAGTAGTTGGAGCTGAGTCAATTAGCCCCTTGCTTCAGAAGTATAGAAGAGATGATGAGTGTTATTTCGTAGAGGAACTGTGGTTTGGAGTGTGATCAAGCCTAGTATAATTTTTTGAAACAATTTCCTTCACCAGCTTCAAGACACTTTTGGCTGGGATGCCTTTAAGAAGGTCTTCACTGCCTACCATACCATGGAGGGAGTACCTAAAGACAACAAAGGCAAGATGAATAAGTATGCTGAGACCTTCTCCAAAGTGGTGAACAAGAACCTGACGCCTTTCTTCAAAGCCTGGGGCTGGCCAATAGAGGCCACCACTGAGGAGAAGCTCTCAAGTCTGCCTATCTGGAGTGATCATCCAATGGCCCAGTATGCCTGAACGAGGTTTAACTTGGCTAGATCTTCATAGCTTGCTGAGAATTATTAGTGAATGATTTTATAGTAAACAAAATCTATAGAAATTGTGGAAGATGTGTGGCATGGCTTCATATTTATTTTACAATCAAGGAAGTGAAGGAAGATTAATTAGAGGATGACTCTTACTCATCCTCCTCTGACACTTGATCTAAACTGTGCACTATATTCTTACTAAAGCCTTACACATACATTATGTTCGATTAATTAAAAGTGCAATTTATCTTAAATACTGTATATTTCAGAACTCTCTTATATTTGGTGGTTGCAGCTTTGCTGTTTTGATGACTTTTTTGTTCATATATATGCATCAAAAACTTAAATAAAAGTTGATTAAAGTAAAGGTGTCACAACTCTTTGGAGAGAAACAAATATAGTTCACAAAGTGTGTTATAAAAATGGACACATTAAATGTAGGAGATTGTAGGATATCAGAGAGGATTCATAGGATACTTGTTACTTTACATTTACAATACATTACATTTGGCTGATGCAAAAACAACCGGGTCTGCCCTTGAGCAAGGCACCTAACCCCTCACTGCTCCCCGAGCGCCGCTGTTGAGCAGGCAGCTCACTGCCCTGGGTTAGTGTGTGCTTCACCTCATGTGCACTGTGTGTTCACTGCGTGTTGTGAGTATATATACTATACACTACAACATATCCTGTCCTGTCTATGCACCACCTGTCTATACTTTGTATGTCACATTGCACTTGTCTGCTCTTTTGCACTTCTGGTTGGATGCAAACTGCATTTATTTTGTTGTCTTTGTACTTGTAATCCGAACAATGACAATAAAGTTGAATCTATTGTCTATGAAGCCTGGCAGCCTTCTCAGCTAACGTTAGCTTTGTGACTGCAGTTGCATACACCAACGACAGTTGCATCAATTACCACTGCTGTGGGTCAGCCAACCAAAACAATCAAAATATCTTACCACAAGGGCTATTCCTTGCAAATACGTGGCAGTTGTGGCAGCAAATCTCTAGACAAACAGACAATGCAACTCATTTGTTGTCATTCAATAATGAGGCAATAACCTGTCTGTGGGAACCAGACTGTTGGTCTGTTTGGGGGGTGTTGAAACGGATGGTGTGTGCATTGTAGGCCACATGAGTGCACCCAGGCCTAGACCCTTACAATCATCAGGTTGTACTTTAATATGTCAATTGCTGACATATCTGGTCAATTGCACATTAAATATAGGAGGCCTATTGCTATTTGCACGAAACAAATGTTTCACACTGTAGCGTCGCAACTGAAAATCTGAAAATGTCAAATTCTGAAAAATGCACTATAGATAAATAATTTAAAACTTTTTAGTTAACCCTTAAAACCATGACCCTTAAATCATCAGGTTGGATGTTGATATGTCAGAGAGCGAACCTGAAGCAGCTGACACACACACACACACACACACACACACACACACACACACACACACACACACACACACACACACACACACACACACACACACACACACACACACACACACACACACACACACACACACACACACACACACACACACACACACACACACATGCATACAGACGTGCTGCAATTTATAGTGCCTTTTCCAGCACATTCTAGCCAACTTAAACTGTCATTCAGGGTGCATTTTACTGTACAGTTCTAGGAGCTGCCATAGTCACAAGAAAAAAAGAATAATAAAAAAGAAGGATGATGATGATGATCAATATTCCATCCACATCCACTAAATTCAGCAGCTCAGAGAAACAAACATTACCACGTTGTTCTATTTAGATGAATACGTTCATGTCACAAAGTGGCATGGTGGTTTAAAAGCTTTACTTTTATTTTCTATGTCTAAGTGTTAAACTGTTTCTTGCAAGAAATACTGCTATACCATGCAGCTCAGCACAACCAACATGACCAAATTGTTCTCTTCAAAATGTATATTTTCATGGTGGTTGATCCCACATTGTGAGGGAACTAGACGGGGGGTTCACACAGTGTGAGAGAAAATGCATGTGTTGACCTAACCTGGTATCTAAGGAGAATGACTCAATTATAGACCAGTCAGAAACACACACAAACACACACATAAACAGTAGCCTATGTGCTCACCCACGGGAGGCATGAGTTACCCTCTTGTCTCTTGTCTTAGCAAGTACAATTTAAGTTGGACTTAAAATCTCAAAATACTCAGTTCTCTTCTCAATCTATTCTAATCTCTCCTTTTTTATATCCTATAATGGAGGAAGAAACAGCTCTCTCATTTTTCCAATCAGTGTTCTTCTATAAAGAGACTTTTGACATCCCACCCTTGTTTTAACTGACCCTATGCAAAAACAAGATAGTTGCATCTAGGATTACAACAATTTAGTTAGCCACAATCTTAATTAGGCTACCAATCCCTATTCTCATTCTACACTCCAATGTCAACTAAATTGTCATTTACTTAGATCATGTAGTAAATGCAGTATAGGGGGACCATTCATCTGGATTTTAATCCCGACAGTCCGGCTTTCAAGCTCTCTGTCTTGACCAGAGTGTCCTCCGTTTGAGGCATTTGTCTGCCTTTTTAACAACTGCTCCACAGCAAACAATGCTCAAGTAGCAATGACACATGTGCTCCACAGAAGAGCCACAAAAGGAAATGATTTATATGCCTCTCTCTATTTGGCCCTAAAATAAATGGAAAACGATATGCACTGAATTGCAGATGTATCTAAAAAGCTGCTGAATATTTCACAACCATTGAATTAGGCAGCTCAGCACAACAACAGATACCAATATGTTGAGGTGAGGTTCTCTCCAAAATGCTTACTCATGTCACAAAGTCGCCTGGTGGTAAACAAATGCCTTGTAAGGCAAATAAGTGCTAAACGCCTCGGAAGTACCAGAGGATTTCCATTTGCTGTTTGTAAATAGTTCTTTACTGAACTATGAGGCCTGAATTATCTTCTCTGTGAAGTATTCTTATACTTTTCAACAAATATGCATGAATAAACGTACATGGATTTGTTTTCTGCTGCTTTTATCAAAACGTTTCACTGCAAATGCTGTGTTATGTGCCAGCAAAGATTGTTGTTGTTTACGAAATACTTTAGAATGGGGAGGGGCCCTTTGCTTTTTGGGTGCTGTAAAAGTTGAGATAACAGCTGGAGCTCTCGGGATGGTAAAAGATAGGCTGGGGTAAACTGATTGAGCTGCTGCTGGCAGTTCTTGGCGATCAGAATGCTACATGGCAAGTCTAACATGTTGTGGCATGCTGCACTTCATACCCAATGGCTAGGGAGGTTGCACAGTAGCCCCAACCACCTCTTGAGCATGAAAAGTATAAAAACAGAAGTGCGGATGACTGAGGCACTAAGGAGCTCAAGACCTTTGGGTAAGCTACACTTCAATTCTGTAATTATCTGTCAGCTGTTTATGATAATATACTCTATATAGGCCTACTTCTAGCCTACTCCATGTATCCATTCTATTTAACAGTCCTTTTATGCAAACAGCACGCTCTCCCATTTGTTTCTGTGGGTGCGTGATCCAGGGAACTTGCAGAAAAGTAAACTCCAAAATATTTTATTTTCACTATAGCAACAGAAACAAAAATGTCTGCCTTATGGCCTTCGTCAGTGAGATATCGATGTGTGAATAAATCAGCAAAAAAAATACAACTTTTTGCGACTAATCTTTAATTTTTTCCCATATAACATATATAACAAAATACTTCATTAAAATTTTCTTGGTATGGCTTCCGGCTGACGTTCGACATGTAAGGCTGCGAGGTCCTGAGCTCTGCATCCAACTTTTAATTTAATCCTTTTTTTTGGCGTGCCCTATACAAATAAATATAGAAATTTATCTTCCTACGCTCTTATAACGTTAGTCGAGTCACTTACACGAGGATATAGCGCTTCGACAGGACATTTTGTTTAGTTTTAAAATAATGGCTAATCGCACGCACAAGTCAGCTAGCTCGACTAGCAAGAAGGGTGCTAGCCCTCCCACCGAAGATGATGCGGCATCACTAATATCTTCGGAATCTGTCGAGAAAATTATGTCGGCGATTGAATTGCTGGGAACAAAAATGGACACTCAGACGGCTGCCCTTAGTCAAGAAATAGCTTCCATTCGCCAAGAGTTGCATACCACCGTCAGCTCTCTACAGTCTGCTAACTCTCAGAACACTAAACGCATTGATGATCTGGAGCAGTCTGCCACAGAGTGGAGCTCAACTGTCATGACCCTCGAAACTACAGTGAAAAAATTGCAGTCAGAAGTGTGTGGCTTGACAGAGAAGTGTTTGGACTTGGAAAGCCGTAGCCGCCGTCAGAATATACGCCTAATTGGAATAGAGGAGGGGAAAGAGGGGAACAACCCGCGACAATTCTGTGCGGCTGCATTGAAGGAGATATTGGACCTGGAAGACACACCACGCCTTGACCGTGGCCATCGTTCGCTGGCACCAAAACCTCGAGACGGTGAGAGGCCAAGGCCGTTCATAATTCGAGTACACCACGGAGACGTGAAGGATCGCATCCTCCGCGTTTCAAGTCAAAAGAAGCAGCTGTTCTACAATGAGAAGCGTGTGCACATATTTCCCGATTTTGCACCAGAAGTAGCCAAGAAGCGAGCTGCTTTTGTCGAGGCGAGGCAGCTCCTTAAAGGTATCAAGGATGTCAAGTTTGGTCTTCGTTTTCCAGCCATATTTCGTGTCACGTTCAAAGGTGAGGAGAAATCTTTCACTAATCCCGAACTGGCAGTATCCTACATAAAGGATAACATCCTCCCATCATCATGATCAGGTACATGGACGTGACACATAATAGTGAATTGACTCGACTCTGAGTTGTTCGGGTGAACTTTTTTTTCTAAATGTTTTATTTGTTTTGAGCGTAAAAGGAAGATAAAAATTCAAGGCTGCACTTTTGTAGTTTAAACATTGGATTTGGGGGTAACTGTATTGCACAGCTTAGCTGTTATTACACTAGGCTACCTGAGTTTTTTTTTTTACCCATTTGTTTATGCTGTGTGCATGGTATTTGGCACTGCTATATATTTGTATTTGGTTGCTTGCTGAGCTTTGGGTCTGTTTAGGTTAAGTTAGAGACCCAAGCAAGTGATTTTGAGCATGTTTCTGTTGGGGCTTATGCACTTTGTTTGGGAAAGTGCTGGGGGGTGGGGGGTAAGTGTCTTTTTCGTTTTTTGTATGTTATTTTTCTTTTCACTTTGTCCACTTGTGGTTGCACTTTACTTTGATTATTACTGTTCCCTGAGTCATAGATGTCATCTGTTACAAAATAGATTGCCGTACTTCAATATCCACATTTCCAAATATGGCTAATTCAAATACACCCTGTAGGGGGAGTGGGCTGCCAATAAAGTTTACCAATTGGAACGTGAAAGGACTTAACCACCCTATTAAACGCACCAGAGTCCTTGCTCACCTTAAACTCTTGAAAACTGACATAGCTTTCCTCACTGAGACTCATTTATGTGGGTCTGGCTATATTGGCCTGAAGAGAGGCTGGGTGGGACAGGTATATCATTCCACATTTCAGGGTAAGGCCAGGGGTGCTGGGATTCTGATTAATAAATCAGTACCATTTGTATTGTCTGAAATCAAATCAGACCCTAATGGCCGTTTTGTTATTGTGGTTGGTAAACTACATAGTCTGCCTGTGACATTAGCTTGTGTTTATGCCCCAAATTGGGATGATTCTAAATTTATGAGTAACTTCCTGTCAAGTATACCATACTTAGACACTCATCAACTTATAATAGCTGGTGATTGTAACTGTGTAATTAATCCCTTATTGGATAGATCTTCCACTCGCATAGTCACTAAATCAAAAACGGCAGAATGCATTGAGGACTTTTTACAATGTTGCGCAATGTCTGACCCATGGAGATACCTTTATCCTACAAAGAAGGAATTTTCTTTTTTTTCACCTGTGCACCACACCTATTCACGCATAGATTATTTCTTCATACATAAAACCCTACTGCCCTTGGTAAATGCCTGTGATTATAATAGTATAGTGATATCTGATCATGCCCCTGTTACATTAGTTTTGACTCTCCCCACCCATAGACCTAACAGATTCAGATGGAGGCTCAATCCACTCCTTTTGTCTGACGAGTCATTTATTGCCTTTGTTAATACTTACATAGACATATTCTTAGAAACTAACTCAAATGATGAGACCTCCCCTTCATTGCTCTGGGAGGCCCTTAAGGCCTACCTGAGGGGGATGATTATCTCCTTCAATGGCAGTATTCACAAAGCACGTATAGCCAGACAGACAGAACTTTCTGAACTCATCTCTGAGGTGGACAAGGCGTATGCTTCGGCCCCAACCCCAGAGCTTTATAAACAAAGAATGTTGCACCAGGCTGAATTTGACAGGCTTTCAACTGGACAGGCAGAACGTGCTATGTTAAAATCTAGACATATGTCCTATGAATATGGAGAGAAACCCAGCAGAGGCCTTGCTTATAGTCTGCGACATACTTCCATTAGTCATATCATTGATCAAATTGATTCTGATTCAGGATTATTATCGGAACCAGCAGATATCAATCAACAGTTTTGTCATTTTTACTCTAATTTGTATACATCTGAACCTCCCACTGATCTGAGTCTAATGGATACTTTTTTCAGAGACCTGGCTATCCCTACTGTGGATGAAAAGTTAAGGGAATCTTTGGATAGCCCTGTTTCTTTAGAAGAGATAACCAAAGCCATTGCATGTATGCAGAGTGGGAAATGTCCAGGCCCTGATGGCTTTCCCACAGAATTTTATAAGAAGTGCTCAGCAAAGTTAGCCCCCTTACTCAAAGCTGTGTTTGATGATAGTCTAGATTCTCAATGTCTTCCACCAACTCTACGCCAGGCATCTATATCCCTTCTTCTTAAGAAAGGCAAGAACCCCCGCGATTGTTCCTCTTACCGCCCAATAAGCCTTCTCAATGTCGATGTGAAGATACTGGCTAAAGTGCTGGCTCTCCGTCTTGAATCGGTTTTGCCCACCATTGTGTCACCAGACCAGAGTGGATTTATAAAAAACAGACATTTATTTTTTAATGTCAGGCGTGTATTCAATATCCTTTACACATCCTCCACCTTTCAGCACCAAGAAGCACTTCTCGCTTTGGACGCCGAGAAAGCTTTTGACCGTGTCGAGTGGAATTATTTGTTTTATGTTCTTAAGCGGTTTGGGTTTGGAGAAACTTTTATTTCTTGGGTCAGACTGTTGTACTCTTCACCTCTGGCTTCTGTCAGAACTAATGACACCTATTCCCCATACTTTCCTCTTCAGCGCGGGACTAGACAGGGTTGTCCGCTCTCTCCTCTACTTTTTGCTCTGGTAATGGAGCCTCTTGCAACCTCCATCAGGCAGTGTACAGATATCAAAGGGATCTTCAGAGCAAATCAGGAACACAAAATTTCACTGTATGCTGACGATGTCCTTCTTTATATATCTGACCCACTTGTATCTATTCCACATATTATCAATATCCTTAAAGATTTTGGCAGTTTTTCAGGGTACAAACTCAACCTTGGAAAAAGTGAGCTCTTACCAATTACTACAGTTGCCACTCAGACCTCACTTCATTCATTACCTTTCAAAGTGACTAATAATAGATTTAATTATCTTGGTGTGTGTGTAACAAAGTCCCACTCTCAGCTTCTGAAGGCCAATTTTACCCCACTCATAGAGCGCACCAAACAGGACCTGACCCGCTGGTCCACCATGCCCTTGTCTTTGGCTGGGCGAATCAGTATAATTAAAATGAATATCCTTCCCAAATTCTTGTTTTTGTTTCAGTGCATCCCATATTTCCTTACAAAAACTTTCTTTACAAAGCTTGATAGTCTTATTTCATCTTTTATTTGGAATAACAAAACACCTAGGATCAGGAAACTGTTTTTACAAAGACCTAAAATACAGGGCGGGATGGCTCTACCAAATTTTCAAATGTATTACTGGGCTGCTAATATCAAAAGCTTATTGTGCTGGCGGTGGGATATATCAACCCGGGATCTGCCTGGCTGGTTACAAATTGAGTCTAGTTCTTGCAGTCCAACCTCACTTTCAGCTCTTGTGTGTTCATCTCTTCCCCTACCTTCACCCCGGTCTTGTCAGAACCCAGTAGTTCTTCACTCCTTAAAAATCTGGTCTCAGTTCCGAAAACGTTATGGGCTAGTTTCTATGTCAGTTTATTCTCCTATTACAGCCAACCATTTATTCCCGGCCTCTTTAGATAATACTTTTACAAGGTGGGTAAAAAATGGAGTCTTAAATATCAAGATGCTATATAAGGATGGTGTTTTCATGTCATTTGATCAGGTTAGACAGGATTTTTCTTTACCAACTAGTAACTTTTTCAGATACCTACAAGTCAGACATTTTATACAGAATCAAATCACTCAATTTCCCTCACTCCCACCAAAATCTTCACTTGATTCCATCCTTGAAACCCCTCCTGAGGCAAAGGGAACAGTGTCAAGGTTATATGCAGCGATATTTGAAATGGAAGGTTCCTCATTGTCTATAATAAAAGAAAACTGGGAAAAGGATATGGATGCCAACATAACTGAAAGTCAATGGTCTGACATCATTCAAAGAATCCATTCTTCCTCCATTTGTGCAAGGCATAGTCTTATTCAGTTTAAGATTGTACATAGGCTTCATATGTCCAAGGTTAAACTATCTAAAATATTTCCAGGGGTTGACCCTATTTGTAACAGATGTAAGCAGGCACCTGCCACTCTGTACCATACATTTTGGTCATGTTCTAGTTTAACAGCTTTTTGGTCCTCAATATTTGAAGTATACTCTGCAATTTCAGGTTTAACTGTTGACCCCTGTCCTTTCATTGGACTTTTTGGTATTCCTTCAGAGGATTTCCCGTTACAAAAGTCACAACTAAACTGTATAGCCTACTCCTCCCTTTTAGCTCGGCGACTCGTTCTTTTAAATTGGAAGAATGACAAGCCCCCTTCTTTTGGCAGATGGGTCTGTGATGTCATGTTTTTTCTTAAGGTAGAAAAAATCAGATACACACTGAATGGATCAATGGGGAAGTTTGATGTTGTATGGCAACCTTTTATCTCACATGTGGAACAACTTACAATGCACCTTGGCTCTGAATAGCGGTTGTACAAGATGACTACTACTATGTGGACTTTCTCTGTGTACTGTATGATTTATTTTATTTTATTTTATTTTGTTTGTTTGTTTGTGGAGTTTTTTGTCTCAAGTGTTAACTGTATTTGTGTATTATTTTATTTGTGTAAATCACAATAAAAAAACATTGACCAAAAAAAATTTTTCTTGGTATTTCATACAGTAGTTTACTTCCATTAGACATCTTTTTGTAATGATGTACCTTAACATATTTCATAGATTAAGACCATAAGTTAAAGTAATGTTTTAATGGTCACATTCAATGTGGCGTATCTGCATTACATGTCATTTAAAGATGCAAGTGTTTAGGAAAGAATAAAGATTTTTAAAAAAAAAATGCAATGTCAGGCCTGTGATAGTTAAACAGTAAGTAGGCAAAGCAAATGAATGTTGAGGAATACTGAACTTAAGTCTTCATCTTTACATCATTGCCATGACTATGGATGAAGGTTTGGGTTTTACATTTGATTGTACCCAAGAGAAAACATCACAATGTGGATGAAAAGTATTAACTTTTTTAAAGTATGGAACGTATTTACAATTAGCTGTACTGTATACTGTATACATTATGTGACATCTAGTGATAAACAGGAAGAGAAACTCGCACATGCACAGATTAAATCATTCTCCTGATTCCTGGGGTCTTACGTATCCTAGTGGTGGACGTGCGTGGCCACATCTGTCCCTCTGACAGCAACAAGAAAGTATGGCTGGTTGTATATGAGCAAAGTTAGCAGTAATTGTCAGGTGTCTGTTATAAGACAAAACCAAAATAACATAAAATTGCAAACCTGTCACTATTACTGTTTGAGTTTGATGACCATCAACGATACAGTATTCTATTATATTTGTAGTTGAACAGGCCTCAGTCATGCTGCTCTAACATGTCTTTTCAACTGTATGTCTTTGTTACAGTTTATGGTGCTGCAAAACCCCAGACCAAGCTGCACAGAATAGGCTACAGTACATTATAACAAAAGGGGCTACAACAAGATATTCCTACTTACTTTTCCTATTATAAAAGTTAAATCAGTTCAAAATGGCCCAAGATGAAGCTTACTCCTCCCTGATGCATGGAATACAGGAGCTCACATTTAAAGGGCCGTCGGTACCCAGTGAGCTGCTGCTGAATGGTCATCATGCATTTCCTCTGGCTGTGAACGCCCAAGATCAGGTCATCATAGCTGCCTCATGCTATGGCCTTGGCCGCATAGTGGTGATGGGGCATGAGGCGTACCTTCAAGACTTCCCAGACCTAGTTAAGAATGCCCTGGGTTGGCTTCAACCCTCCTCTGGGAGGGCTAAAGTAGGTGTCCATTCCAGCTGCCAGCGCATTATGGGGAATCTCTCTTCAGTTGATGCTGATGTCTGCCGATTCAGAAGTGATCTTGGAGTCTATATCACTGATGCTTATAATATAGATCCATTTGCTGAAGAGATGGTGCGCTTCCTCAAGGAAGGAGGAGGGCTCCTCATTGCTGGCCAGGCCTGGCACTGGCAGCATACAAATCCCCATGCAAATGTAAAGCTCCAATTTCAGGGTAACAAAGTGTCTGGTGTGGCTGGTATCTACTTCACTGAGACCTATGGGTCTCATGGATCTGTGGCTGTGCCATCGCGGATGCCTTCCAGTTGGTCGGCAATGTAAGTATGACTTTTTGTGCAGTGTTGTTATATAGTTTGAAGACTTGACTGTACAAATATGTCCTAAATACTACATGTTCGATTATTTACCACTAGCTGGGTTTCCAGACAACGTTTTCATGCACATTTTAACCATTTGAATAAGAAATCCTGTCTGGAAACGTGTGATATGCATAACATTTTCTAATGCAATAGAGGAGGATGGGTTAGTTCTAGACTTCCTCAAAGTTATAACTTATAATACTACTAAGGTTGATGGAAATGACCATTGACCATATTCTCATCAATTTTATAGCAAATTTAAGAATTATATGTCAGGTTAAATAATTTGACTTCTTTACTGTACGCACTGTAATTGTTTGCACAGGGCGTTAGAAGGAGCCTATTCCACCCTGATGCATGGAATACAGGAGCTCACATTTAAAGGGCCACCGGTACCCAGTGAGCTGCTGCTGAATGGTCATCATGCGTTTCCTCTGGCTGTGAACGCCCAAGATCAGGTTATCATAGCTGCCTCATGCTATGGCCTTGGCCGCATAGTGGTGATGGGACATGAGGTGCACCTTCAAGACTTCCCAGACCTAGTTAAGAATGCCCTGGGATGGCTTCAACCCTCCTCTGGGAGGGCTAAAGTAGGTGTCCATCCGACCTGCCAGGCTGTTGTTGAAAACCTCTCCTCCTCAATTGATGCAGAGGTCTGTCAATTCAGAAGTGATCTTGGAGTGTATGTTACAGATGGCCATAAAGTGGGTCCATTTACTAAGGAGCTGGTGAATTTCCTCAAGGAGGGAGGAGGGGTCCTCATTGCTGGCCAGGCCTGGTACTGGCACCAAGTGCATCCTCAAGAAAATGTTCTGCTGAACTATACTGGAAACAAGGTGTGCAGTGTGGCTGGTATTTACTTCACTGAGCACTATGGATCACATGGACAGACATCTGTCCAACCACAAATTCCCCTCCGATGGTCCTTTAAGTCGTAAGTGTCTTCGGCATTTCCTATTGGCCTAGTACTGGTACTGTATGTGTAGTTTACTGTTTTGAATTTTTTTTTCCAATCCAGGGTGAAGGGATATTTAAAAGAAGACCTTGACGTGCTGCTGGATGGAGTCACGAAATTTGATATCCGTGGTGATGCAGTACCTTCAGAGGTCCTCGTCCATGGCCCTCTAGCATTCCCCATTGGTACCACATCTGACGGCAGGGCCTTCCTTGCTGGATCGACCTATGGGCAGGGCCGCGTCATCATTGCCACCCACGAAACCTATCTGAGTCATGAACCTTTGTCCCGCTTCTTAATGAATGCTGTGCTCTGGCTGGACAAGGGACGCAAGGGTCTTGTTGGTGTTTCACCCAAACTTAGCTGGGTAACAGATCTCCTAAGCAGGTCAGGTCTGCAGTGCCAAGTGACTGACTTAAGTGACAACGTAAGTGTCTATGTCTGCACCTCATACAGTGATGACCATTGCAATGAAATCCAGAGGTTTGTTGCTGAAGGAGGAGGGCTCCTAATTGGAGGACATGCCTGGTACTGGGCCGCCACCAATACTGCCGAAAAAACACTCATTAAATACCCAGGCAACCACATTCTCAACCAAATGGGTCTCTCCCTTCTGCCAGGGACGGTGAAGAGTGAATTGTATCAAGCTCAATCAGGACGTGAATTCTTAGAAGCGTACCAGTTCCGTCAATTCCTGCAACTTGTTACCAATTATTTATCTCAGAACCAGAGTTTCAGTGATGATCAGCAAGAATGTCTGAAAAAGATGGGACAAGATTGTATGAGTTACCTCTCTATGTCTGCTCATGGCTGCGCCTCTTACTCTTCAGTGCTGGAGATGCTAGCAGACTTACTCAAGACAGGTCAAGTCCCACAGGTATGTGAAAGCTGCCCAGTTAGAAGTGGTGAAGACCGTCTCCTTCTTGGAGTTGCCCGGCATGTGTGTAAAGAGTGTCCAGATCCAGAAGCTCTCTTGCCCTACATCATCAAGGATATCCAAGCTCTGGCAACTGTCAGTGACACCACAGTGACCATCAGTGCTAAAACAGCAGGTTAGTCTAATTACAGCCCATAGTTTGTACAATTTCTGTGATTCATTAAAGGGGACTGACCTCTCCTTTTCCCCAAACTATGTTTGACACTGTATTGCGGTGTATGTATTTATGTCTTGTGTATGTATGTGTCTTTGTAATGGAAAAAGATTCAATATTGGTACAGACCGTCACCCCTCTAAAATGGTTTAACCCGGTCTTGATTGGGTAATTGGCTGGCTTATTTAAGGCTGGCTCATTTCATGTTGAGAGAGTCTTGAGAAGTCTTGTGAGAGAAGGCTGGAGAGTACAGAGTTGAGAATGGTGACTCGTAGTGATGGGCAAATGAAGCCTCGAGCGCTGCTCGGCACATTTCCCTAAAGGTGCCGAGTAATGTGTGAAGCTTCAAAACAATGAAAGACAAAGGAAAACATAATATGGTCACTGCTTGATGTTTTGGTAGAGCTATGGTTCAGTTGATGGTACGGTCTCTCATCCACTTACCGACCATAGTAGACCTTGCTTAGCTTCTGAAGCAGGATGTAGTAATCCACCTCAACACACTATAGCCAAGAGTGAAGTGTGCATGACCAAACGTATAATTAAACCATAGTCTATTGCCCGACATGGCCTCGACGATTCTTGAATCCAGTTTTCAATAAAGGAAAATATGAAGTCAAGACAAGAGACAAGATTGCAACACAGACCCGTCTCAGTGTCACTGTTCTAAATAGCCAAACTTTATTTCTTGGTCAAACTGACTCTTGCAATGCAATACAACACAACACAACACATTCTCACAACACTACAACGCGCGCCCTGGTTCACGAGATTCCGAAGCAGTCATGTGAGTGTGTTCAAACGTCAAACTCACAAACCGAGGCCTCGTTTGTCATCAGTCACGTTATTTTTATGGAAACGACACAAGCCTCGAACCGGGGCTTCATGCCCCTTTTTGCTCGACACAAGCTCCGAGGCCTCGCTTCATTGGGCACATCACTAGTGACTGGTATTGAGTTAAGTAACCTGTTGGTTAATTTCTTTTCTGTTTTCGTCGGAAGTTCTTTTTGTTTTCTATTTGTCGGGTCACTATTTTTGCATTGTGAATAAATCTGCACCAACATCCACGTTTGCTTGCTGTGTCTTCACCCCATCACCACTTCACCTCAGTGAGTCCTAGCCGCTCATCCTGTGTGTGAGTATGGACCACAAGGGCCATATTTTCACAGGGACTTAGTTCTTAATGGGATTTGTAACACAATTTACAAAAAAAGGACATTATGATGAGAGTTCATCTTTCATGAAAGCTTACAATAACATGAAATAGCAAATAAGCAAGCATCAGCAGCTAATAATTCAGGCTACACCTAATCCAAGGTTAGCAGATGAAATGTGAAAGTGTGGGAAGAACTATTTCCTGAGCACTTAAAAGCAACATTTCAATTAAAGAGCCGAAAGTAGCGTTATGAAGACATGCTCTGTCAAAGAATGTTGCACATTCAAAATGATAGACAAAGAGAGTTTTTTGTTTGATTGGGCATTGAGTATGACACCATGTGAAACAACTCTAGCCAAATGAACGGTAGGCTAAACAATGTGATAATAATGCTTGTCTCTCTATGGTGGCCATATTGCAGGTGTCGAAGAATGGATCAGCACTGGTCTGTACCTGTCCCCTGGTATGAGGACAGATATCGAGTTTCCCTCAAATATTGTGGGCAAAGGTTGGAAGGTGAGACAAAACAAATTCTACAAGTGTTATACCCCTGCTAAGACTCACTGTAATGATTTAAGATACCGTGTCATATTACTATTTATTTTATGCTTGTTACCTCCGCCAAGGAGGTTATGTTTTCATCGGGGACCGGCGTATGTTTGTTTGTCTGTCTGTCTGTTTGTTAGCAAGATAACTCAAAAAGTAATGGATAGATTACAATGAAATTTTCAGGGAATGTCAGAAATGACCCAGGGAAGAAACGATTAGATTTTGGGGAGTGGATTCGGGATTCTGGAGCCGTTTATGTTTTTCGGTTACTCGTGTAATGGCATGGTATGGCCACGTGGTGGCGATCTAAATAGTTTAGGCTCAAATGTATGACAACCTAGGAGGAACAATACAGGCGGAGGTCTGCGCTCTCTGAGTCCTTTTCTAGTTGTTTGATATATCTCCTTTATACATTAATTACATTTATTAATTTGGTGGATGCTTCCAAAATGACTTACAGTTATTATCCATTATCCTGGAAGCGACTTGGAGTTAAATGCTGTGCTCAAGGGCACAACGGTGGAAGCTGGGAATTGAACCCATCACTTTCCAGACTACACGCTATCTCAACTCCTTAACCACCATGATACATTACCCACTAAAAATGTTATCTATTCTACATCTGTCCCCAGGTGCAGATTGGCTGCCAGACTGACAATATTAAGCACTTAGATGAATGGAAACGAGCACCAGTGGTAGTTGAGCGTTTCCCTGTGGATGGTAACACAGTGCAGGTGTGGAACCTCTGGGGAGGTTTAATCTACTTGGTTGCTCCACCAAATTGTCACGTGGACAATGTGAAGATATTGGTGCAGAAGGCTGTTCAAGCACCATACTATAAATCTGGTAAGGATGGCGTGTCTTTACCATCACATTTTAGGACCCGTAACTGGAACAGGACTTTCTTTTCATCAAATGTTGACAACATTGACTTCAGTATATTATTTCTCCTGGTAACTGAAAGTATGACATGTCACACAAAATTATGAAGTTTCAAAGTGAGATATAATTCAATTCAATTCAATAAAAAAAAAACTTAATTTATTCCAGAGGGGCAATTTCTCAAGCAATAAGGCATGTCTGGATCAAATATTTATATACAATGCTACCATCTAAGATATCTTTGTTTTGACACATTTTGAAGGTAGCATAGATGTATCCTTCACGCTGCCTTCAACGTTCAAAATTCTATCTCATCATGATCAGCTGAACAGTAATAAACAGCTGACAATTCTATTTTTAAAAGCTGTGCAGGATAACTAGAGGATTGCTTTTACTGTGTACTTAGAGAGAGTAGCCAGCAAATAGGGAGGAAATATTCACTGATTTTGCTTTAAATTGCTTGTATCATATGTGAAATTTATCTGTAACATACAGTATACAGTATCAGTAATTGATAGATAACTTTTTTAAGGTCACATTAATGTATGCTTCTACCAGAACAGAAATGTTTCATGTAAGCTTTTTATCAGTGAATATGTACTGTGATGAGGATGCACATTGAATTAAAAGATGTTGCACCCTTCATCACCTGATTCACAGGGGAGACTACAATGAACCACTGGCTCCAGGATATAAGGAACTACCCTGCCCCCTGGGCTGAGCTGGAGTTTGAGAACCTAGTTATCACTCTCCACTCTGACTTCATCCGAAATTTGGAACGGACGGATTTGCTAGCCGAACAGTGGGATGCCGTCATGAGGGGTGTTGCTGAGTTGGCAGCCAAACCCGCCAAGTTCCCACGCAAGGAGCGATTTGTGGCAGATGTACAGATCTCAGCTGGTGTGTGAGATGATTTTGTGGTATCATTACCTATGTAGAATATTCTTGATTCACTAAATGGATCGAAACAAATGAATGTATTTAAGGCTTGTTTTTCTATTTTACAGCCATGAAATTGTGCTATTAAACTATTTTTTTTTGCCTTAAGGATTCATGCACTCTGGCTACCCAGTTATGATGTTCACTTCATCAGCCCCTGACCTTCTGAGGCTAAAGGGCAAAAAAGATCCCTGGGGGCCAATCCATGAACTAGGCCACAACCAGCAGCTCTCTGTATGGGAATTTCCCCCTCACACTGGTGAGGCCACCAATAACCTGTGGTCTGTGTTCATCGGTGAGACGGTGTATGGGCTTGAATGGGGTGATGCCCATGGGCATCTGAAACCTGTCCGCCGGCAAAGTCGGGTCCAGGAGTATATTAAGGGAGGCCGTAAACTGGAAGACTGGAAGGTCTGGACGGCGCTTGAGACCTACTTGCAGGTATTTTGTGTGTGTGGCTGTGTCTGTGTCTGTGTCTGATCAGAGTCAGAATCTTGGCTGCAGAGCCTGCAAGGTTGAAAATCCAGACATACCTGTAGACCCTGATATGCTGTACAGATTATGGCCAGTTCAACCACAACCCAGTCAGGTAGTAAATTCCTTTAAAACAGTCATCAAAATGTAGATTGTCTGACATTTATCATTAACAAGGTTGTTGTGTTTAGACACAAAACACGTTAATTAGTGGGCTTGCTGCAAGGCAAGCCCATATTGTTATCCGTTGGCCGTTTTTTTAAAATGCCTCTTCTCCTAGAGCGTTTGAGCCATCGACGCGGTTCAAACACTAAAAAATCAGGCCCGATCCGGTGTTGTCGTTTTTCCGGTATTCCCGTTTTTAGACACTTGTAGTTCCGCCATGCTCCACCAGAGGCGTTTCCCCATAGAAATGAATCACTGCCCCCTGGTGAGCAAGCCCACTCTTGCAGCTCCTCCACGGAGATGCACATTTCTAGTTGTCCAGTGTTATGTGATAATTTACATCTTTAAAATCTGTTTTGCCAGCTCCAGGAGAAGTTTGGCTGGGACGCCTTTAAGAAGTTCTTTGGTGCCTACCACAACATGCCTGAAGTGCCCAAAGATAAAACGGGAAAGATGAACACATTTGTGAAGACCTTCTCCAAAGTGGTGAACAGGAACCTGACATCATTCTTCAAAGCCTGGAACTGGCCAGTAGAACCTGCAACTGAGTCGAAGCTCTCAAGTCTGCCTGATTGGAGGGATCATCCAATGGCTGCATATGTCTAAGAGAGTAAACTGAGATTTATATTAGGTTCAGGGTGCTATGTGGGCTATCATCACCATATCTATTTAGCTTATTTGTATTGTACTGAGCAGAAGCAAAGGTTGCTATGAATATAACTGGCATCTAGTAATTATGTCCCTCACTCTAGATACCTGCTTGTAAATGACTTCCATAACCCTATAAAACATGTGGACTAGCATTATGTTCACTTTGTACCTTTATAACAGCTGTTATTTTCATTCTGCTTTCAATATCATCATTATCTTAAAATATATTCATCATATCACTGCTGAAGTTATCACATTATCCGTAATCTGCAATACTAGTCATCACAATTAAAATAATGTAAGCCTACAATGATAATTATAATCACTGGCCATGTAAGCCAGGTATTCAGTGCAGATGACAAGGCTTTATTTAATTATTTCACTGATATGGAAGGATGATATTATTGAATACAGGAAGGATATTCATGTGATAAATCAAGAATTGAAATATTTTGATGATATTAACATCACTGCTGATGTTCATGTAGTCTTTGACCTACTGACTGAAGTGGTCTTAAATCTTTGTAATCTTTTGTTTTGTCTTCTTTGTCTTCTGTTTGTTTGGCAGTTTTTTTCCCGATGGGTTTTCTTACTGCAACTCTAAATCAATCTATAAAATGCATCTATATTAATAGCGTAGGCCTACATAAGTAAATTAACTGGGACTCTGAACATGAAGTAAGGTGTAGCCAAAAACGGAAGTGTTGGTTTTTTTTCTCACAAATAAACTATTTGCCTGTCATGAGTTAAAGGGATAATCCGGAGTGAAATGCACTTTAGATCAATTTTTCGGACTATTGGGAGTACATACGTTGAGTTGACACCAAAATCATGTCATTCGGATGTATTTTGAGAAAGTTCGAGTTCACCGTTTTTAGCCAAAATAACTCGTTAGCCTGGAAGTGACCGGGGCAGGTCCTTTCGCCACTACAAAACGCTATTTTTATACCTCTTCTACTGTTCCAAACAACACTACACTTACGTGGTAGTGAGTAGAGAGTCCCTAAAGCCAAACCGAAGTATCCCCACGTCTTTATGTGGTCGGATAGAGAGTCCAGAATGAATTTAATCGAGTCAGTACCTTTCCGGAAATGTTAGTAAAGTGTTGTTGAAGCGTTGCGCTGCTGCCGCCGCGACATTTCCGGAAGGTACTGACTCGATTAAATTCATTCTGGACTCTCTATCCGACCACATAAAGACGTGGGGATACTTCGGTTTGGCTTTAGGGACCCTCTACTCACTACCACGTAAGTGTAGTGTTGTTTGGAACAGTAGAAGAGGTATAAAAATAGCGTTTTGTAGTGGCGAAAGGACCTGCCCCGGTCACTTCCAGGCTAACGAGTTTTGGCTAAAAACGGTGAACTCGAACTTTCTCAAAATACATCCGAATGACATGATTTTAGACAGGTCATTTGCTCAACTTTTTGGGCCTAGTTTTCTGTCAAAGTTTTCTCAATGGATTCCTGGTCAGAACCCCTATTGAAACAGATTAAGACTTGGGGCATGTTAAATTTTGTCCAAAAATTCAAGATGGCCACCTTATGGGCAATTCCATATCAGTTGGAACAGGTCCGACACCATGGTCCTCAGTTTTTCCTGATTTTTGGTCAAAATGTTCCTCCATGTCTCATTAGAGGAAAACCAAAATTTTAGCTTGGTATCTTGTTTAGTTTCTGAGATATGGCTCTTCAAATGTGGATAGACGTGTCCTAAAAAAAGGCTGAAAATGCCTGTATTTAATGAGCACCACTTTTTTTTAAACCCCTCTCCTGTCTTAAGCCTACCATATTATTTTCTAAAAATGTGAACACTGGGGCAGTACCCTGTTTAGTTGTCCAATATCACAAAGGAATTATAGTCCTTCCCACCATTGAAGACTTATTCATCGAAACAAACCCTTTTTTTTTTTTTAAAGCAATGAAAAACAAAAAACCTGTTTTTGTTCTCTTATGGTCATGAATGGATAGCACTCACATTTTTAAAACTTTACATATATATAGTCCATGAGTAAGAGAACATGTTGAAAAAAAATTGAGATGGTAAGTTTTCGTATTTCGAGGCTATGGGCCTTCAAAGATGGCCAAAATGGTGTTTTTTCCTAAAAATGCCAATTTCATTGCCTTTTTTCAAGGACAAGATGAAATGCAAATCCAACATTTCTTTTTTCCTGCTATAGTATGCCACTTTGTAGACCATGTGAATGTGGTAGATCCGACCTGTCCATTTTAATATCCCCTCAGTACATGTCTGAAGTTAGAAAAAATGAAAAATTGTCTTGGCTGAAGGAGGTGTTGGTTTGATTTTTATGAACCTCCTAGAAGGACATTATGGGGTTTAACCCCATTTTTTATGTTTGAGGGATCAGATTGCCATCCGGTAAACAGGAGAAAAATGTTATATCCCATTTTTACTCTTTATTGATCCCTTAGAATATGTCCAAAAGTTGTCAAAAATGAAAAAGGCGACTAAATTGAGGGGCCAAGTGGATCAAGTCACACAAGGCTAAAAATGTAATATAAGACAGATGAGATACTGAGGGAGAACACTGTGAAATGTATAACCCCTGTTACGATGGCCTTTGAACCCACTGTGTCCCTAACTGAGGTTAAGGGCTAAAAACCACCAACCACCGATCCAGTGGTCTCCAACTTTTTCATATCTCTTGATAGAAAATTTATAGAGACTTAAAACTCATATATGTTGTTCATCTCTTCAAAGTTTTTTTGAGACCATCCATGACTTCCTGTGATAACCGGAAGTTGGTTTAAAACAGGAAGTAAACTTTAAAAAGGCTGTATCTCTGGGGGAAAAAAACAAAAAGCTGTTGGGGCCAAAGTGTTGAGGCCAAAATCATGGTTTGAGAGATTGTGTAGGAGTATGTTTTAGACCATTTGGAGTTGAGTGGTACCCACTTTGTATGACATAAAAAAAATCGCCCTTAGGGTTTAACTTTTTTTTCCCCCAGAGATACAGCCTTTTTAAAGTGTACTTGCTGTTTTAAACCAACTTTCGGTTATCACAGGAAGTCATGGATGGTCTCAAAAAGCCGCTTTGAAGAGATGAACAACATGTATGAGTTTCAAGTCTCAAATTTTCTATCAAGAGATAAAAAAAGTTGGAGACCACCAACTTGGTGGTTTTTAGCCCTTAACCTCAGTTAACACAGTGGGTTCAAAGGCCATCGTAACAGGGGTTATACATTTCACAGTGTTCTCCCTCAGTATCTCATCTGTCTTATATTACATTTTTAGCCTTGTGTGACTTGATCCACTTGGCCATTTTAAGCCCCTCAATTTAGTCGCCTTTTTCATTTTTGACAACTTTTGGACATATTCTAAGGGGTCAATAAAGAGTAAAAATGGGATATAACATTTTTATCCTGTTTATAGGATGGCATTCCGATCCCTCAAACAGAAAAAAATGTGTTTAAACCCCATATTGTCCTTCTAAGAGGTTCATAAAAATCGAACCAACACCTCCTTCAGCCAAGACAATTTTTCATTTTTTCTAACTTCAGACATGTACTGAGGGGATATTAAAATGGACCGGTCAGATCTACCACATTCACATGGTCTACAAAGTGGCATACTATTGCAGGAGAAAAGAACTGTTGGATTTGCATTTCATCTTGTCCTTGAAAAAAGGCAATGAAATTGGCATTTTTAGGAAAAAACACAATTTTGGCCATCTTTGAAGGCCCATAGCCTTGAAATACGAAAACTTACCATCTCAATTTTTTTCAACATGTTCTCTTACTCATGGACTATGTATATGTAAAGTTTTAAAAATGTGAGTGCTATCCATTCATGACCATAAGAGAACAAAAACAGGTTTTTTGTTTTTCATTGCTTTAAAAAAATATGGGTTTGTTTCGATGAATAAGTCTTCAATGGTGGGAAGGACTATAATTCCTTTGTGATATTGGACAACTAAACAGGGTACTGCCCCAGTGTTCACATTTTTAGAAAATAATACGGTAGGCTTAAGACAGGAGAGGGGTTTAAAAAAAGTGGTGCTCATTAAATACAGGCATTTTCAGCCTTTTTTTAAGACACGTCTATCCACATTTGAAGAGCCATATCTCAGAAACTAAACAAGATACCAAGCTAAAATTTTGGCTTTCCTCTAATGAGACATGGAGGAACATTTTGACCAAAAATCAGGAAAAACTGAGGACCATGGTGTCGGACCTGTTCCAACTGATATGGAATTGCCCATACGGCGGCCATCTTGAATTTTTGGACAAAATTTAACATGCCCCAAGTCTTAATCTGTTTCAATAGGGGTTCTGACCAGGAATCCATTGAGAAAACTTTGACAGAAAACTAGGCCCAAAAAGTTGAGCAAATGACCTGTCTATTTTGGTGTCAACTCAACGTATGTACTCCCAATAGTCCGAAAAATTGATCTAAAGTGCATTTCACTCCGGATTATCCCTTTAAGCCTTTCAAGTTGGATTTGATTGATTCTTAAGCATGTGGACCTTTGCCCAAAACAATATTCATATTTATAATGCAATTATTACACCATTAAGTCTGTCTTGCAAACTCTATTATTGAATTTAATTAAAGCGGTGTTGCTGGTTAAGCATTACCCCTTACTTATTATTAATGGGTAGGCCTACATAAAGCACTCAAGATATGTATATAATGTTTAAAAAACATCTCCAAATGTTGTTAAATATAGTCATTTTCCATCAACCTACTCACGTTATGACTTAACATTTCTAAAGGTTATTCAACTTAACCCCTGCTTTTGGGAAATGATTCCCAAAAATTGTAGTTTAAAGTTTAAGCATTAAAAAGTTGGGTGGAAACCTACAGTACAGTAGTTAGTGGTAAAGAAAATCTATCGTGTAGTTTATTGAGTCACAATTCAAATCTTCAAAGTACAAAACTACACAAAAGGCAAATCAAGTTTATTCATATAACCATTTCAGGGTAATTCAATGTGTTTTACATAAACAAAAGCAAGTAAAACATTAAAGGGCTATAGTTTTAAAATAGCATAGAAAAAACAGATGATTAAAAGTCAGATTCAATATGTGTAATTCAGTGTGTGTGTGTGTGTGTGTGTGTGTGTGTGTGTGTGTGTGTGTGGTCATTCCACGTGCTTTACATAAACAAAAGTAAAGAGTAATAAAACATAAAAGCATAAAAGGGCAAACATTTTAAAAAAAAAATGCTTAAAAAGTAAAGTACATAATAGAATTAAACATAAAAGACACAAGGTAGAATAATTAAAAAAAAATAACTCTGGTCTAGATTTAAATCTGAGCTGACAACAGTTAACCGGTAACACTTTACATTACGGCTCGCTAATAAGGTGGTAATTGTATGGTCATTTCTATGTAATTTCATGGTAACAATCCCTTGTTACCACTTATTACCAGTAATTTCTATGCAATTTCTAGTGCAATTACTCTGCTGTTTCTAGGTAATAGCAATGCAAACAGCATTAATTAAGGTGGTAAATATTTTGTGTAATAATATTGTGGTGGTTATCCCCCCTCTTTTATTTGTTCTGGTTAGCAGACGTAGCTTTTTGTTACCCTGAAATTGGAGCTTTACATTTGCATGGGGATTTGTATGCTCCCAGTGCCAGGCCTGGCCAGCAATGAGGAGCCCTCCTCCTTCCTTGAGGAAGCGCACCATCTCTTCAGCAAATGGATCTATATTATAAGCATCAGTGATATAGACTCCAAGATCACATCTGAATTGGCAGGCCTCCGCATCAACAGAAGAGAGATTCCCCATAATGCTCTTGCAGCTGGAATGGACTCCAACTTTCACCCTCCCAGATGAGGGTTGAAGCCATCCCAGGGCATTCTTAACTAGGTCTGGGAAGTCTTGAAGGTACGCCTCATGCCCCATCACCACTATGCGGCCAAGGCCATAGCATGAGGCAGCTATGATGACCTGATCTTGGGTGTTCACAGCCAGAGGAAACGCATGATGACCATTCAGCAGCAGCTCACTGGGTACCGGTGGCCCTTTAAATGTGAGCTCCTGTATTCCATGCATCAGGGTGGAATAGGCTCCTTTCAATGCTCTGCACAAATGAGGTAAAAGTATGTACATTAAGGTTCATTATTTTAATTGACATATTATACAATTATTTCACTGAACATTTCTGTCACAGTCCGGCCCATTACCTCCACTTCCTAGTCTGTGTTATGGATACTGTACACAGGGATGAGCACAAATGCATCAAAATGTATTTTCAAATAAAATACCAAATACCCACCTTTAAAATGTATCAAAATAACAAAATGTAAATTGTGTTGTGAGTGCAATATGCCTAAAGTGGCATCACAGGGGCTTGACTATGTGAAGGTGCCACAGACAGAGACAGAGATTTGGTGCTACTGTAACTTGCATTGTGTTGAACCACTGCGGTTCAGCCCTGCACACGGCCAGACTCGAACCCGCGAAACAGCAGCACTTCGGATCAGGAGTCGAGCATGCTAACAATCCAGCTAAAAGCCCAGGCTACTAGCTTTCATACCAGCAGCATTTTTGAGGCGTCGGGGAGTGAGGTTAACCAACGTTCTACACGTACAGCTAAGCAAGCTGGCATCCGTTACACCACACTATATTGGTGCACAGTCATGTTGGAATAGCTGGGCTTAACCCCTTAGTTCCAGTGAAAGGATGTCTGAATTCTCTGAAAACAGTCTAACACTCAGTTCCTTCCCTGTTCCAACATGACTGTGCACCAGTGGACAACGCAAGGTCCGTTAAGACAGAGTTTGGTGTAGATGAACTTGACTGGCCTGCATAGTGCAGTACATCAACCAAATACACCTTTGGGCTGAATTAAAGCGGACACTGAGAGCCAGTCTCCTCGTCCAACATCAGTGTGTGACCTCACAAATGCGGTTCTTGAAGAATGGTCAAAAAATCCCATAAACTCTCCTAAACCTTCCCAGAGGAGTTGAAGCTGTCATAGCTGTAAAGAGTTGACTGACATCATATTAAACCCAATTGATTAAGAATGGGAGGTCACTTTATTTCATATGTGAGTCAAGGCAAGTGACCCAATACTTTTGGCAATATAGTGTATTGATAGTTAGATGTCATCACATCGTCTCACAGAAAGTATTTGACAGTATTTTGAAAATACAAAAATACACAACGCTGAAGTAGGCTATTTTGATACAAAATACAAAGGCATTTTCATCATCTCAATAAAATACAAATTACAAAATAGTATTTTGTATTTGAAATACGTATTTCAAATACATGTATTAGAAATACAGCCCATCCCTGGGTGAGGCATACTGCGGGCACTCAACTAACGGAAAGTGGTTTGAGTGCCTGCAGCCCAAAAACGAACATCATCACTCTCAACGACCCTATCTGGGAGATGTGTTTTTCCTCACAAGTTGTGTAACAGTAACACATATTGTGTAACAAATAGCAAAATAATATGTTGGAAACAGCACAAACTGTGTTGTCCCTATCTGGACACAGAGATATGTTGTTTTCAACACGTTCATTTTAAGGATGTAGGGGCCCCGATAGACAGAATTGCTAGCCCTCTGCCAGCCATTCAGAAAATAGCTTTTCTTGTCTCTTGGGGATATGTTGTCAATAATATGTTTTGTAGTTTCTTTTGTTGGTACCATGATTGTGTGTGTATTTTTATGTTTTCAAACGACTCTCATGAGCGCATGTCTTTTATAGCCACAATAGTAATTTACTGTAAGCAACGGCATATTTGGTTGGCTTGCAGAGACCCAGTGATTTTCCTGTCTGGCCCACCTGGTAATGAAGTTGAATAGCCCTGGTCTGGGGGGTGGAAATTAATGTATGGATGGATGTGTGTTGGTCATGTGTAAGTGAGTAGAAGTGGTTTGCAGTGCGGTGTGTCAAAAAGACGTCTAGGAACGGGGAGATATATACAGTACATTCCTTACCCTGGCGCCAGCTAGATAAGGCCAATCTCCCTTAATTCGTCTCCCCACTGCAAGCCGGCAGCCTCCCCATGTGGCCACCACAGAAAACAGCAGATGGCCCATAGGAGGAGCAGAGGGGCATCACACCTCCTCTCCCAGAAAGGTTTACACTCCGGAAATGTGTGATGTGCACTTAAAACACGTAAGTAATTTCATATTAATTTTCATTAATGTAGCCTACTGAAGTAAAATTGTATTATTTTGTATTTCTTGTAGTTTTACCCTACTTCCAGTCAACCATTAAAACAATGTTGAAGTAAGCATCCTCTTTAGCGTGGTGATTGGAGGAGGAGCTGTCTATCTTTCAGCTTGTGCAGGGCGTACTCTATAAGGGTGCCCGGATATAACAAAGATCTGCTTTAACCCTCTCTGGATATAATTACCATAACAAACGATACTGGCACACTTTTTGCTTAGCTTGCACGCAGTTTCTCAGTTGTCTGTAATGAAATCATTTTGATTTTACTGTAATTGTCATTGTATGCCTTTTCTATTTGAACTGTATAAAGACTTCAATCTATTGCAGTTCATAGATAATGTGACAACTTTCGCAGTGATATAATGAATATATTGAAACGTAATGATATCACATTGAAAAGTAGAATGCGTTGGAAAATAATGGAGCTTTATTAAGGTACAAAGTAAACATAAAGCTACCTCAGGTCTCATAGGTACTGCAAGCAGGTACAGTATGGAGAAGAGTGAGACGCACAAGATGCAGGTTATATTCATAGCAACCTTTGCTCCTGGTCAGTACATACAGTATACTGTATATTATACAAATATACTAAATAGATATGATGGTGATGGCAACCCATATACTGTAGTACCCTGAACCTAATATAAAACTGTTTACAGTACATTCTTATGCAGCCATTGGATGATCCGTCCAATCAGGCAGACTTGAGAGCGTTGACTCAGTGGCGGCCTCTACTGGCCAGTTCCAGGCTTTGAAGAATGATGTCAGGTTCCTGTTCACCACATTGGAGAAGGTCTTCACAAATGTGTTCATCTTCCCCGTTTTATCTTTGGGCACTTCAGGCATGTTGTGGTAGGCACCAAAAAACTTCTTAAAGGCGTCCCAGCCAAACTTTTCCTGGAGCTGGCAAAACAAAAACAGATTTTGAGGCTGTAAATTATCACACTGCAGAGTGAATATTAAAAATATGAAATCCAGTCCGATATACATAGCAGGGGACAATTGTAGTGTTAATGAAATTTGACAATTAACAATTAAATGTGCTTCTAAACAACCACCTGTTTAATCAGATGTACCACACATGTATACATATGTACCACATATATTTATACATATACTGTACATGTATAAAATATACAATATACATGAATGTGTCATAAACATTAACAAGTCATTATAAACATGTAGGACATGACTCTTCTGTCATTAATTGTCATTCAGTTTTTGTCATGATGGGTTAGGGTTAGGGTTAGGGTACATGTGTCATGACGGTGTCATGTCACTAGATACCTTAAAGGGATAATCCGGAGTGAAATGCACTTTAGATCAATTTTTCAGACTATTGGGAGTACATACGTTGAGTTGACACCAAAATCATGTCATTCGGATGTATTTTGAGAAAGTTTGAGTTCACCGTTTTTAGCCAAAACTCGTTAGCCTGGAAGTGAATCGGGCATGTCCTTTCGCCGCTACAAAACGCTATTTTTATACCTCTTCTACTGTTCCAAACAACACTACACTTACGTGGTAGTGAGTAGAGGGTCCCTAAAGCCAAACCGAAGTATCCCCACGTCTTTATGTGGTCGGATAGAGAGTCCAGAATGAATTTAATCGAGTCCGTACCTTTCTTTTCTGTAGGCTACTATGCACTATTTTGTTTAGTTGGAGTTGATCTCTCAATTTTTGCCACTGGAGTTGTCACAATGGGCTGCTGCTAGACTATCATCAAAAAAAAAAAAACATTGAATAGACACTACAATCCAAAAATATAGACCCTTTCACGGATCACACAGAATGTATGCGTGTGTGAATTGACTGACACGTCAAGGAAACGTCAAGAAAAATGCTTACTTGTACTACTTTTTTGCAAGTATTCACACTGGGCTTGTCAACCAGATAGCCTAATATCTTGGGCTAATGAATCTCTGGCCACATGCTAACCACCGTCTACCCATTCTGTTATCAGCTCAGGATCATGCTGACAATCGCTATTAGCCAAGACTAGTTTATTAAGGTATGGTTTGCGGCCCTTGGATAACAATGACAGTGCGAACCTTGACAGCTCAACATGCCAGTGCATTAGCTGCGCCATTTTTCTGACCCCACCCATGCTGCGTGTGCATCCAACCTAGCTCTGGATGATTACAAACATTGAAGGGGTCTATTGTTGTGAGCTAAAAGTAAGTCTGTGATTACATTCTACATTCTAGACATCAGCAGGCTAACTGGATTGCAATCTTGATGGGGCTGTGTTTTTGCTTGATTGTTATTAGTTATGCTATCTTTAACAGTATCTTTGCAAATGTTTAATAGTCATTTAATCAAACATTTACTGTAATAGGCAGCCTGTTTTAAAGGAATTTACTACCTTCATGGTCTGTGGTAGCCTAGAAATCTAAACGCCCCTAGCGGCGGCAGTAAATCGGGGTAGTCTAGCAACTCTAAATTGAGTTGGGAGCTTGCCAGTTTCAACGAAGGCCAGGCCAATCACATCGTGTATAGAGTCGGTAGGCAGGCTTAACATAATGCTATCCTATTGCGTGGAGAGGGAATTTGAAATACAGCCCTTTATCCAACCCCTCCGATTGAGCCCTGCTGTGGTGAGTTTCTAGACCCTACATCTTGATGTGGGTCTAGCTTGTTAGGCTAGGTCTGTGGTTGAACTGGTCCTAATCTGGACTTGCTCTTAGGGTCTACTAAGTATGTCTAAATTTGCACCCTTGTAGGTTGTCACACACAGACACAGACATAGACACTGATAAACACACAAACAATACCTGCAAGTAGGTCTCAAGTGCCACAAACATATGCCAGTCTTCCAGTTTACGGCCTCCCTCAATATAGTCCCGGATCGCTATTTGTCGGTGGGCAGGTTTCAGAGACACTTGGGCATCACCCCAATCGAGCCCATACACCGTCTCACAGATGAACGCTGCCCACAGGTTATTGGTGGCCTCACCAGTGTGAGGGGGAAATTCCCATACAGAGAGCTGCTGGTTGTGGCCTAGTTCATGGATTGGCCCCCAGGGATCTTTTTTGTCCTTTAGCTTCAGAAGGTCAGGGGCTGATGAAGTGAACATCATAACTGGGTAGCCAGCATGCATGAATCCTTTTTTCAAAAAACAAAAAACAAAAGTTGAATCAGACTATGGTTTCAATAGGGCAATTTCATTGCTGTGAAATAGAAAAGCAAGCCTTAAAGTGTAACTCGAAAACTGACCTCAGGCTCTTTTCTGCATGAAAACATATCAAACAAATCAACTAAGACGTGGAGACAGTATTTCTTGTTGATAAAGCACTACAGAGCTTGAACATTGTACTGACACTGGATTTATTCTTTATTTTTTTATTAATTAATTTAATTAATCAAGAATATTCTACATAGGTATGAGCATGGGCAGAGCTTTCTTCTACTGAGCACCCCTCCACTGGAATAATCTCCCTCCCTCAATTTGATTAGCAGACACCCTCCCTATTTTTAAGTCTAGACTTAAAACATACCTCTTTAATGTTTCCCATAGTTACAGTATGTGTGGAACTTCAACCACCTGAGGGTTTTATTGGAATGGACCGCCTCTGCTGTGTGCCCGTGTGACTGTGATCTTTCTTCTAGTCATCTAGTCATCAGCCATCCTTGTGTCTGTCTGTTTGTACCCTCTTCACACCTGAAGTCCCATCCCTATGATTGCCCTACCATCACCTGCTGCTGTTCCCTTGCCAGGATTCTTGGCCCTTGCACCCTAGCAACCCACTACTTGCCCTATGACAATTCCTATTCCCTATGGACAATTAATTTCCTATACTGTATATGTTCTGACAGACCTTACTGTCATGTAACTGACCCTAGGCACATGGGTTAGACCCTTGAGTCGTGGATCTGCCCGAGGATTCTTTCCTATGTATGTATTTCCAATTATAGGGATTTTTTCCTCGCCCCTGTTACTCTTAGGCTCTCTTTGAATGTTTAACACTCTGTAAAGCGCCATGAGACATGTGTAATGTTTTGTCGTTCTGTAAGCGAAATTAAATTGAAAATTGAAAATGTAATGATACCACAAAAGCATCTCACACACCAGCTGAGATCTGCACATCGGCCACAAATCGCTCCTTGCGTGAGAACTTGGCGGGTTTGGCTGCCAACTCAGCAACACCCCTCATGGCGGCATCCCACTGTTCGGCTACCAAATCCGGCCGTTCCAGGTCTCGGATGAAGTCAGAGTGGAGAGTGATAACTAGGTTCTCAAACTCCAGCTCAGCCCAGGGGGCAGGGTAGTTCCTTATATCCTGGAGCCAGTGGTTCATTGTAGTCTCCCCTGTGAATCAGGTGATGAAGGGTGCAACATCTTTTAATTCAGTGTGCATCCTCATCACAGTATTTATTCACTGATAAAAAGCTTACGCAATCAGTCAGTCTAATGGAGTGATTATTGTGTGCCACTTGAAACTGAATATGAATATGTTGTATTAGCATTATTGCTAAAAAAATAGCAACTGTATTGAAAACACATTTTTAAATACAACAGTATACGTATTTGGAAATTGAATTCATACGTTTGTAAATTAATCAAATAGGCCCATTATCTTACTTTGATTAAGATACTTCATCATTTTGTTTACTGTTTCATGTTTTCAGTTACCAATAGAAACAATATATTAAAGTCAACATTGTCAACATTTGAGGATGAGAAAATCCTGTTCCAGTTACATAACAGATGGTAAAGACACGCCATCCTTACCAGATTTATAGTATGGTGCTTGAACAGCCTTCTGCACCAATATCTTTGCATTATCCACGTGACTTTTTGGTGGGGCAACCAAGTAGATTAGACCTCCCCAGAGATTCCACACCTGCACTGTGTGAACATCCACAGGGAAGCGCTCAACTACCACTGGTGCTCGTTTCCACTCTTCTAAGTGCTTAATATTGTCAGTCTGGCAGCCAATCTGCACCTGGGGACGAATGTAGAACAGATAACATTTTTGGTGGGCATCATGGTGGTTAAGGAGTTGGGGTAGCATGCAGTAGTCTGAAAAGTTGTGGGTTCAACTCTCAACTTCCACCGTTGTGCACTTAACCCCAAGTTGCTCTGGGGACAAAGGCCCTTTTAGGTGCTGTGTCCACCAAACGCGTTTTTTGTGCCGACGGCGACAATTTTCAATGTAAAGTCTATGTAGCTCAGCGCTCACAGCGCTGAGCGCCCTCGGCGGAAAAAAGCTCAGAGCGCTCAGAGCGCTCAAAGTTGAAATCTGTTCAACTTTTAGAACAGCGCCGGGCTCGTCAATGGCACTTCTCGTTATAAACCGTCTCTGGTTTTGGTAACTTAGCAACAATAAACACTTATCGAAGCGCCGAGAGAAGGAGGTTGAGGGTGCTCTGGCTGTTAAAAACGCGTTTGGTGGACACAGCACCTTAATGTCATTGACAAAATAAGTCGCTTTGGAAAGAAGCATCTGCTAAATTAATACATGTAATTAATGTATTTGGAGATACATTAAATAATACTTACAAAATAAATAATAATATGACACAGTATCTTAGCATTACAGTAAGTCTTAGCAGGGGTAGAAAAGGCAGAATTTGTTTTGTCTCACCTTCCAACCTTTGCCCACAATATTTGAAGGAAACTCAATATCTGTCCGCATACCAGGGGACAGGTACAGACCAGTGCTGATCCATTCTTCGACATCTGCCATATGGCCACCATACAAAGACAAGCATACAAACATTATTACTACTTAGCCTACCGTTCATTTGGCTACAGTTGTTTCACCTGATGTCATGCTTATTGCCCAATTAAAAAAAAACATTTCTACTTTGTCTTTCATTTTGCATGTACTACATTCTTTGACAGTAGTCAGCAAGCCTTCATGTGTAAACTACTTTTGGCCTTTTAATTGAAAAGTTGCTTGTAAGTGCTCATTGAGTCCTTCCCATCGGTGCACACTTTCACATTCCATCTGCTAACCTTAATTAGGTGTAGCCTGAATTATTAGCTGCCGCTGCTTACTTTTTTGCTATTTCATGTTATTTTAAGCTTTAATGGAAAATGACTGAGCTCTCATCACTAATGTCTTTTTATCACTTTTTATTTTTTGTTAAAAATCCAACCATATCCAAATATATCTACTTCAATAAATCATAGAAATTGTATAAACTATGAGGTGTGATGAGACTAACCTGTTTTAGCACTGATGGTCACTGTGGTGTCACTGACAGTTGCCAGAGCTGGGATATCCTTGATGATGTAGGGCAAGAGAGCTTCTGGATCTGGACACTCTTTACACACTTGCCGGGCAACTCCAAGAAGCAGACGGTCTTCACCACTTCTCACTGGGCAGCTTTCACATACCTGTGGGACTTTTCCTGTCTTGAGTAAGTCTGCTAGCATCTCCAGCACTGAAGAGTAAGAAGCGCAGTCATGAGCAGACATAGAGAGGTAACTCATACAATCTCTTGCCATCTTTTTCAGACATTCTTGCTGATCATCACTGAAACTTTGGCTCTGAGATGAATAATTGATAACAAGTTGCAGGAATTGACGGAACTGGTACACTTCTAGGAATTCACGTCCTGATTGAGCTTGATGCAGTTCTCTCTCCACCATGCCAGGCAGAAGGGAAAGACCCATCTGGTTGAGAATGTGGTTGCCTGGGTAATTGGTCATTGCAGTTTCAGTAGCATTGGAGTAGGCCCAGTGCCAGGCATGGCCACCAATTAGGAGTCCTCCTCCTTCAGCGACAAACCTCTGGATTTCATTGCAATGGTCATCACTGTATGAGGTGCAGACATAGACACTTAGGTTGTCACTGAAGTCAGTCACCTGGCACTGCAGACCCGACCTGCTTAGGAGATCTGTTACTCTGCTAAGTTTGGGTGAAACACCAACAAGACCCTTGCGTCCCTTGTCCAGCCAGAGCGCAGCATTCATTAAAAAGCGGGACAAAGGCTCATGACTCAGAAAGCTTTCTTGGGTGGCAATGATGACGCGGCCCTGCCCATAGGTCGATCCAGCAAGGAAGGCCCTGCCGTCAGATGTGGTACCAATGGGGAATGCTAGAGGGCCATGGACGAGGACCTCTGAAGGTACTGCATCACCACGAATATCAAATTTCGTGACTCCATCCAGCAGCATGTCAAGGTCCTCTTTTAAATATCCCTTCACCCTGGATTGGGAGAAAATACAACAAGATTATCCCTAGAGCGCAAAGTAAATAACACATACTAGGCCAATAGGAAATGCCAAAGACACTTACGACTTAAAGGACCATCGGCGGGGAATTTGTGGTGGGACAGTTGTATGTCCATGGGGTCCTTGGTGCTCAGTGAAGTAAATACCAGCAACACTGCACACCTTGTTTCCAGTATAGTTCAGCAGAACATTTTCTTGAGGATGCACTTGGTGCCAGTACCAGGCCTGGCCAGCAATGAGGACCCCTCCTCCCTCCTTGAGGAAATTCACCAGCTCCTTAGTAAATGGACCCACGTTATGGCCATCTGTAACATACACTCCAAGATCACTTCTGAATTGACAGACCTCTGCATCAATTGAGGAGGAGAGATTTTCAACAACAGCCTGGCAGGTCGGATGGACACCTACTTTCGCCCTCCCAGATGAGGGTTGAAGCCAACCCAGGGCATTCTTAACTAGGTCTGGGAAGTCTTGAAGGTACGCCTCATGCCCCATCACCACAATGCGGCCAAGGCCATAGCATGAGGCAGCTATGATGACCTGATCTTGGGCGTTCACAGCCAGAGGAAACGCATGATGACCGTTCAGCAGCAGCTCACTGGGTACCGACGGCCCTTTAAATGTGAGCTCCTGTATTCCATGCATCAGGGTGGAATAGGCTCCCTCTAAAGCCCTGTGCAAATGGAGTAAAAGTCAAGTGATTTTATTTAACATATTGTTCTTACATTTTAAATGAACATGAATGTATGGGAACCAAGTCGTTTCCATCAACCTTAAACACAGTATACCTTATATGGAAGTCTAGAGTTAACCCTTCCCCCTCCATTGCATTAGAAAATGGTATGCATATTACAAGTTTCCAGACAGGATTTCCTTTTCAAATGGTCAAAATCTGCATGAAAAAGTCTTACAAAATGCAGTGAAATCTTCCAACTCTACAACAACGACACTAGAAGTCACACTTACATTGCAGACCAATTGGAAGGCATATGTGATGGCACAGTCACAGATCCATGTGGCCCCTGGGTTTCAGTGAAGTAAATACCAGCCACACCAGACACTTTGTTCCCTGGAAAATGGTGCTGTACATTTTCTTGGGGATGCATCTGGTTCCAGTTCCAGGCCTGGCCAGCAATGAGGAGCCCTCCTCCTTCCTTGAGGAAGCGCACCATCTCTTCAGCAAATGGATCTATATTATAAGCATCAGTGATATAGACTCCAAGATCATCTCTGAATTGGCACACCTCCGCATCAACAGAAGAGAGATTCCCCACAATGGCCTGGCAGCTGGAATGGACTCCAACTTTCACCCTCCCAGATGAAGGTTGAAGCCATCCCAGGGCATTCTTAACTAGGTCTGGGAAGTCTTGAAGGTATGCCTCATGCCCCATCACCACTATGCGGCCAAGGCCATAGCATGAGGCAGCTATGATGACCTGATCTTGGGCGTTCACAGCCAGAGGAAATGCATGATGACCATTCAGCAGCAGCTTACTGGGTACCGGTGGCCCTTTAAATGTGAGCTCCTGTATGCCATGCATCAGGGTGGAGTAAGCTTCTTCTTGGGCCATTGTGAACTGATTTAACTTTTATGATGGTAGGAATATCTTGCTGTAGCTCTTGTCTGAGGGTTTGCAGCACCATAAACTGTAACAAAAACATGCCCAAAGTTTAAAAGACATATAAGAGCAGCATAGCAGAGGTAGACTTGTAACAAAATTTTGCCAGCACAATGTGCAAGCATGTCCAAGATTGTGTTGGATTAGCCACATACATGTACAGTGTAGGCCATATTGTCATGCCATCTCTTGCAGTAGTCACGTGCAACAGTTCAATGGAACTTGCTATGCAGCAGACAAGCTGAGGTCAATAAGCAATGCTTATTAATGCACATTTCAATGCGTGCACTCCAAGGCTTTGGCGCACGGCGCTACTTTGACAGCACTTAGCTAGCCCAGTTAATTCATTAGGATCCAAACAGAGATGAAGTTAGAAGCGACCAAACACCTTCATGTTTTCCCTATTAAAATACAGTTCCACGAGTCACACGACCAAGTATGGTGAGACAAAATAAAAGGTGGTGCATTTCTAAGCGGGTAAGAGGGATAACTATATTTTGTGGCGGAATAGCACTTGGGAGTACTTTGACTCTGCACAGTAATATCATCACACTTGCACGTTCAGTTTCACTTTGGACTGAGGATATTACTGCACCGAGTCGAAGTGCTCCCAAGTGCTAGCCCTCATTTTCTTTTTCATTTAAAGGGATATTCCGCCATTTTTGGAAATACGCTCATTTTCCACCTCCCCTCGAGCACAACAATCGATATTTACCTTGCTCCCGTTCATCCAGCCATTCTGTGAGTCTGGCGATACAACTTTTAGCTTCAGCCTAGCATAGATCATTGAATCGGATTAGACCATTAGCTTCTCGCCTGCTAGCTTCATGTTTAAAAGTGACTAAGATTTCTGGTAATTTTCCCATTTAAAACGTGTCTCCTCTCAAGTTAGAAAGTGCAATAAGACCAACTGAAAATGAAACCTGGCGTTTTTCTAGGCTGATTTGACATGGAACTACACTCTCATCTGGCGTAATAATCAAGGCAACTTGCAAACTACTGGCACTACTACTGCTTGTTGTCTATGGGGACTATTTTCAGATGCTGCGTACGATATCACTGCGCCTATGGTACGTTTGCAAGTTGCCTTGATTATTACGCCAGATGAGAGTGTAGTTCCATGTCAAATCAGCCTAGAGAAACGGCAGGTTTCATTTTCAGTTGGTCTTATTGCACTTTCTAACTTGAGAGGAGACACGTTTTAAATGGGAAAATTACCAGAAAACTTTTAAACATGAAGCTAGCAGGCGAGAAGCTAATGGTCTAATCCGATTCAATGATCTATGCTAGGCTGAAGCTAAAAGTTGTATCGCCAGACTCACAGAATGGCTGGATGAACGGGAGCAAGGTAAATATCGATTGTTTTACTCGAGGGGAGGTGGAAAATGAGCGTATTTCCAAAAATGGCGGAATATCCCTTTAAGGCACTAAGATCAATTTCTAAAAGATGATTTTATATTGTAATCTTTAGCATGTGTTCCAATACTTGCACTGTAGTTCCCATATACACTATGCTGGGCCACCAGTGGATAGTGGTTGGCACCCCCTGGTCTGCTGTGGGACTAATATCTAGTTAGCAAGCACATGCTTGGTTATGGGTGGATTATGATCTGCAGCGATTTGTTTTGACTCAGTCTGATCATATCATGGCATGCCATAGCCTATACACATTCGGATACATTTGTATTGAATTAACTTAATTTAAACAGCAGTGTTACAACTAACCCACCCATGAGGCAAATTGTAACATTTCATCTTCCGATGGAATTGTGCAAGAACGGTCCTAGAAACAAACTTCAAGTGCAAGAAATGTGTAAGAAATTTGATGCCTCAGTATAATTAATGAAACTGAAATGGTTTAAATATTTAGCCAAAACCAAAATCTGTTACTGTGTGCCCCATTCTCCAGTATATCTTAGTCTCAGTTCTACATTGTGCATGTCAGAAATGGTAAAGCCTATATACAATAAAAATTAATAGTCCCAGTAAATAAACATAATATATAAAGCTGGGAGCCACTGAAGCAAGAAAATTCAGTATCATGCAGACAAAGGCAGTTTCAGAGATCGCAAAACATGGTTAGACATTTATTAGCTAACAACAGTTTCAAGACTACGACCGGAGACTCAGCGTGAGCGCATCACTTAGGGTGATGGTCTATTGAGCCTCCTGCGCTGTGTGTTCTCTCTGGATTTAAAGGCCTTGCCGCCTCTTGATTGTGTCAAGAGGAAAGGCCTCATCAACAATGATCAGTCACATGGTCACAAGGCAGTTGCATCATCAACAAATGATCAAAAGGTCACATGGGTCGATCGTTGGTTGACAAGTTTTGGCGTGATCAGAAGCTGATGCTCATGTTTAAAGTAAATTATAAAATAGTACTACTACACCACGGGAAGCTATTATACATTGCTGTGGATAAAAAGATGTATGAGAAGCAGAGGGATGCATGTTAGACTCTTTCCCCCTCACAACTGATTAAAGAATTGGTACGGTCCCAGGCTTGACCATGTAGGCTGCTGTAAAAAACCCAGGCTAATGTGATTACAAAAAAACATGCCTCAAACAGTTTCAACATAAATTCATAATTTGCTTTAAAATAAAATTGCTAAGTTGGTGCAACAACACTGCAGATTGCAGAATCAAGTAAAATCATGTCATAAACATATACTGTATAGCTTTGTACAAAATGAAAAGACCACTGCACATTTTTTCTGATGTCATATGCTGTGTCAACTCATTCAACAGTCATATTCAAATTTGCAGTGGTCTCTTAATTTTGAATATGACCGTCAGCTCATTTGAATGTCTCTCAGCAACCATAGGGTGACATCAGAAAAACGTGCAGTTGTCTCTTCATTTTTTTACAGTGCTGTAAATCTTCCAGCATGGTGTCATGAACATAAGCCTTCCGGCATGGTGACAAATGTGTCCAGACTCGGCATCTCATCTCAAGCACTCGTATAATCTTACATGTTGTATAACATGAAAAAATTGTATGATTGCTGTTGATAAAATAACGTTGAACGTTGTTGTATGATTAAATGCCTAACTTGATTCAATTAAACAAAACAAATGGTAGAAATCAATTGAAACATAAATTAATCATTGAAATGAAGATGCCTTCTCTGTTCTCTCTCCTTAGTGATAATGTACGTCTGGTATTTGGCATTGCTATAATTCCACAAGAGAAAATGCTGTGCAAAAGCCCCTTCCTTTCTATTATAAATCTTTGGTAACACTATGATAAAGGTACAGTACATGAATTACCATGAATTCATACATAAATGATCTATATCTCCTATAATCTTACGAATCATCAGGAATTTACATGAGTTCATAGTCTCTCATTCATGACCTCATGCATGAACAACACATCAACTAAAGCGTTAGGTAAGATGGGTACATCATTAAGAATTATGATTTCTTAAGCATGGTCATCATGATTACATGAATTTAAGGTTAGTGGCTCATGAGTTCATCATGTCTGTGCTCCCTCAACTAAAGTGGTGAATACTGACTTGTGTTCAGAGAACTGCAAAGTTGTGTTCAAATCAGAATTTGAGCAGTGGTTGCCACATTTTTGGCAGAAAAAGAAATAATCGTGATCATGCTTAATAAATCACGCCTAATGTTTACATATTTTTTTGTTAGAACTGCATGCATATCAACACCTAAGGAACACCAACTCAACATAGCCCCTGTCTTGTCATGTCAGGACAAGTCTGTAGGCTGGATGACATTTCCTCTGCACAGGTTTGCAATTCTCTTTGTGCTGTGTGTGTCTCTCTCGCCCTCTTTTTGTTTATCACTAGATATCACTTTCTGTACAGTACAGCTTATTGCAAATAAGTTCCATGCTTGCAAAAGAAAAAAACTTTTCATCCACATGTTTTCTCTTGGGTGTAGTCAAATTTAAAACGCAAACCTTCATCCATAGTCATAACATGAAGATAACATGAATTAAATATTTTGTTATATAGAATGGCTACACGGAGTATATAGACTATGGGTATGGAGGAGTATTATGATAATGAACAGCCATCAGATCATTACAGAATTGAAGTGTAGCTTACCCAAAGGTCTTCAGCTCCTTCGGTGTCTCAGTCATCCTCACTTCTGTTTTTATACGTTGTATACACTCAAGGTGGCGTGGTGTTCTGTGCAAGCTCTCTAGCTATTGGATAGAAAATTGCAGCGTTCCAACGTGTTCGGCAGGCAGCTACAGTACTGTATGTCTTGCCCAAAACTGCCGGCAGCTCAACCAGTTTACCCCCAGCGTATTGACAGACCGTTATTACTAGCCTGAGACCCTCAGGTGTGTTCTAAACTTTTCCAGCTCCCAAAAAGTGCATGGCACCTCCATCCCTTCCCCCTCGATCATCTCCCCAATCAGAAGGATCTCTTGAGCAGCATTTTAGTTCATATTCTCATGAGACAGAATTTGCAGTGAAAATACTGAGCAGTTACTGTTTGTTCTCTGCTACTGTAGCAGAGAACAAATCCACATATTAGTTTTATTAAGTTTATTCATGCATGTTTATGAATCTCCTGATCCTGTAAGAAATACCATGACTTACTACCATAACATATAGCCAGGGAATACCCATATAAAACTTTGTGAAATTTTAGATTCACTCTGCATGTCCACCCAGGCGCGCGGGAACATCTTTTTGACCAGGGGTGCTGAATGATAAAGTAGGCCTATAATGGATGTCCAACTATTTCTCCCCCAACATGACGTTTCGAATTCAGACAGGTCTTTATTGCCTCCGCCAAGGAGGTTATGTTTTTCATCAGGGTTTGTTGGTTTGTTTGTTGGTTTGTCTGTCTGTCTGTTTCTTCGCAAGATAACTCAAAAAGTTATGGATGGTTTTCGATGACATTTTCAGGGGCGGTCTGAAATGACCCAAGTAAGAGACGATTGCATTTTGGGAGTGATCCGTATGGATGCAGGAGGCGGTTATGTGTTCGCTTGGCAGAGGTTTGCGCTCCCTGAGTGCTTTTCTAGTTGTATGATGCGTTTTATTGCAAGACATGCGTTTTGTTTGGAGCGGGTCTTCTGTGCAATCTCTCTAGCCCTTCTGTTGTGTTTGGGTCAAAATTGATCCGTTTTCAAGTTTAACTGTGTAAAAAGTACACTTTTCTTTTTTGTCCTGGAATGAGGCTTCATCTAATCCTCAGACACACCTATTTAAATGCAGCAAAATTAATTTTCACAATTTTAGTAAATTCTAAAAGTCTCAAAAAAAAAAAGTTACATCTGTGGTGTTACGGGTCCAAAATGACCCGGCATAGAATACTGGCTGTTGTATGCATCACTTAAAAGCTATGGGTTGCTCTGAGGATCAATTATGGCTCACATCACCAACACACACACACACACCCACACACACACACACACCCACACACACACACACCCACACACGCGCACACGCACACACACATGCACGCACACACACACACATGCACACACACACACGCGCGCGCACACATACACACACACACACGCGCGCACACACGCGCGCACACACGCGCGCGCACACACACACACGCCGAGCGCACACACGTGCACGCACACACACATACACACACACACGCACACCCACACACACACACGCACGCACACACACACGCGCGCACACGCATGCACAGACACACACACGTGCACAAGCACGCACACACACACACACGCACACACACGCACGCACACACACGCACGCGCACACACACATACACACACACACGCGCGTGCACACACACACACACACGCGCGTGCGCACACACATACACACACACACGCGCGTGCACGCACACACACACACACACACACACACATACACACACACACACATTCACACACACACACACACACACACAGGCCTCTTTCACATGCACAGACAGAGACCCACAGAAACACACGCATACAGGTGCACACACACACCACTCCCCACGTGAACTCAAACTTTCTTGCAGCATACATTGTTTATGAACATTCGCTCATATAAAGATGGTTTGGGTGGGATATTATCAGTTGAATTCTGTAGGAGTATCAGTCAACATGAGCAAAAGGTATACTGTTTATGAGGTGCTGGATCATATCTTTGGTAATGATGGTGATCCTGAGGATAGAGGGCAAAGTGAAGCTGAGGAGGATGTGTCTGAGGATAAGGATGACGTTCAGTATGACCCTGAACAAGACCAAACATCTGATGAGGAGGACCCAGATGTCACAGATGATCAAAGAGAGGTTTTCAAGTCAAGAAAAGGTGACATTTCATGGTTATCAAGCCCTCTTCAAACCCAATCCAGGGCACCGACAGAGAACATCCTCAGAATGACTCCAGGGCCTACTAGATACGCTGTATCACACGCCCAAGACATCAAGTCAGCGTTTGAACTGTTCTTTACACGACCTATTCAGAATATCCTACTTGAGATGACCAACATGGAAGGGAGAAGAGTGTTTGGTGATAGCTGGATAGAGAAACACAGCTCGATGCCTACATGGGACTGTTGCTTCTTGCGGGGGTATACAGATCCTGTAATGAAGCTACGGCCAGCTTATGGGATAGTGGTAATTGGTATGGTTAAATAAAAGTTGGTTTTATGGAAAAAAAAAATGACTTGCTTTCTTTATCCTACCATTTATCTATGCGGGTCCGTTTTGACCCGAAACACCAAAGATGTCACTATTGTTAATAATTTTAAATAATAATAATAATAAAAAATGTTTTTTTTGGTAGGTGTACTCTAATATTAGTTTATAACACATGTACAGTTTATTATTACTCATTCTATAAGAAAAAGAAATATATTTAGTGAATTTAAACAGTTTTTGCAATAAAAAATGAGTGGTATATTTTAAAATAATGTGTCTGTGGAGCCAACTAAAAACAATTCACACACTGATTCCATTTATATGAATACATACTAAGCCAGCAATTAGCTGAAAAACAACATTTGAAGACTGGTGATTTTAAGCGTTTGCAAGCATTTTAAAATCATGGGTCCAAATGGACCCGCTAACACCACAGGTGTAAACAGCTTTCTAACACAATACAAGGGCTAGCCATTGGATAGAAAATTGCAGCGTTCCAACGTGTTCGGCAGGCAGCTACAGTACTGTATGTCTTGCCCAAAACTGTCAGCAGCTCAACCAGTTTACCCCCAGCGTATTGACAGACCGTTATTACTAGCCTGAGACCCTCAGGTGTGTTCTAAACTTTTCCAGCTCCCAAAAAGTGCATGGCACCTCCATCCCTTCCCCCTCGATCATCTCCCCAATCAGAAGGATCTCTTGAGCAGCATTTTAGTTCATATTCTCATGAGACAGAATTTGCAGTGAAAATACTGAGAGCAGTTACTGTTTGTTCTCTGCTACTGTAGCAGAGAACAAATCCACATATTAGTTTTATTAAGTTTATTCATGCATGTTTATGAATCTCCAGATCCTGGAAGAAATACCATGACTTACTACCCTAACATAGCCAGGGAATACCCATAAACCTTTATGACATTTTAGATTGGCTCTGCATGTCCACGGCCTGACCAAGAGGCCATTAAAGCCCATTTCCAATGTTCCTAAAACAAGGACATGCAATCCGGCATGGACATGTATTTCTTGCAGAGCTGCCAACTCTCACGCTTTCGGCGTGTGACACACGATTTTGCCTGTTTGCACACGCACTTACGCCATACATCCATTTTCTCATGCAAAACAAAATCTGATCTTGGGCTGAGACTCGTTCGTTCCTTTTAAAACTCCCCAACGGCGCCACTGTAGGCTAATAGTCAGGTTCACTATGTCTTTTTGTGGGAATTTTTGGGGGATTTGCTAAACTATACATTTTTGGAAAGGTTATTGTATAAGGAGTCAGAAAATCAATGTTTGCTCAGATGTCTTTATGGCGGCCATATTGAAGTTTAAAAGTTATATTGACGAGACACTACAGTTGAATAGATTTTTAACTCGCAAATATCATTATGAAACTTCCCCAGTTGATTACTTACATTAATATAAGAAAATAATGTATTACAAGTTTTCAAGAATGTTATGTTTCAATATGCAAATTAGGCATTATCTAATTATATGCACTAATTTGCATACAACTTTCATTTGTAATATCTCAGCTTCTGAATAAGCTAAACTTTTAATTCTAACTGCTAAACCATGAAATGGTGCCAGTTACAAAGCTCCAAGACTTCACCACATTGACCCATAGATGCATAAGTGGGTCAAAAATCACCCGGTGTGGTTATTTTCTTGCCATTTCATTGTAATAAAAATGCATTTGCATGCATTTAATATTCCATGATCCTCCTAAACAATGTTTAATTGATCTTCCCATTGAAATACATCCATAATATGGGTTAAACAAACTATAGCAGTGGGTCAGATAACTCAGAGTTCCTTTTATTGAAGAGTTCAAAATTATTTAACGTAAAACTTAAATGTTCTGGAACTATCGACATGCACATTTAGACCACAGAATGATTAAGCAACCTTTTTTAAGTGGACAGTGTCTATAGATGATCATAATCAAGAAGACACCCACATATCATAAGGCCAGAACTGAGAGACTCAGGAGAAGCTTCTATCCTCAGGCCATCCGAATCATAAACTCTACACTATACTGAAATTGCACACATTCACTCTCCAGCACTCACAAACACATTTTAACACTACACACACAGAGACACTCACATACCTACACCTGACTACAGGACTTCACACACTTCTCCATGCACTCCACAACACTCACAATACTTCTCAACTTTTACACAAACACCTGACTGCCCTCCTACCCCACCTTAGGATTCCCCGCCGCTCACACACACACACACACTTACAGGCTCCTTCTGCTAGCACGACCCCAGTTGGGTTGGCCCCTTGAGCCGTGGATCTGCCCAAGGTTTCTTCCTGGACAAGGGAGTTTTTCCTTGCCCCTGTTGCTCCTGGGTGTCCCTTGGTGCTCGAACACACACACACACACACACACATCATTCACCCCCTGCAGCTCTTTCTCTTACTCCCCCCCATGCACTTACCCCCCTAATGCTTTTTGCACTTATACTGCCCCTCTCTACTACTCCTGGGAGGGGGCGCGGAGGACCTCTGCAGTCACTGGTTTGAGCATGCCATCCGAGTGTTTGAAGTATCCGTTTTACAGAGGATCCAGCTGTGGATCCTGCACAGCAATGCCTGTGCCCATATTCTTCTTTGGACATGAACTCTGTGGATGCACTGCTTCAGAGCACCAAGTGTTGGAGGGAGCTTGTTATTTTCTGCCCAATGTTTGCAGAAGAGATGGCATTGCAGTTGAGGGATTGCCATGATGTTGGCAATCTTGTGGTGGGCTATATGTTGTCTGTAAGGAGTGTGGCTTTCTATGATGCGGTGAAGTGGGGGAGTTAGGTTAAGGTGGGGTAGGAGGGCAGTCAGGTGTGTGTGTGTGTGTGTGTGTGTGTGTGTGTGTGTAGGTGTGTGTGTGTGTGTGTGTGTGTGTGTGTGTGTGTCAGAGGGTAGAGTTGGAGCATACACACTTAGCAGAGTGGCATAGCGGTTCTTCACCAGGGGAATACGGAGGGACATCAGTCTTTCACTGATGGCGACAGGTGTTTCGGTGAGTCTTGGCAGTAGTGTGTTCTTGATAGCCAGTCCCACACCATGCAGATGTTGTCCACCAGGGGGATAGCCTTTCCAGTAGAAGGTGTAACCCATGCCCTCCTCTGTTAGAGACCCCTCATCAAGGAGCCTGGTTTCACTCAGGGCAGCAATGTCGATATTGTATCGGCTCAGCTCGGCTGCGACCAGAGCTGTCCTTCTATGGGGCCTTTCAGACCTACCATAGGAGTCCAAGAGAGTTCTTACGTTCCAGGTTGCCAGTCTAAGGCTGCAAGATTTATTTCTTTTGTTTCGACCGCAGAAGTGGAATGCCCGACAGGCGCGGTATCCTGTCCAGGCGTGAGTTGAGTGGACATTTTTTAGGCCACCTTTTCTAGGCCCTTCCTCAGCTTGAGGTGAGCAGTGCGGTCCCTAAATAGGGCTGCTCAGTCGCACAGGGGTCTGCCGAGAACAGCTGCCACTCATTCCCAGCTGTTAGCGACCTTTAGCCTGTGCCGCTGACGTGCAGGACTCTGACTAAGAGCTCCCAGTCTATTCAAACCTGCCCCCGTCATCAGACACCCCATCGCCGCCAGACTTCAACCAGGTGTAGATCCAGGTAATGTTCACCGTGGTCAGAGGTGGATACCTGCGCAAAGAATTTTTTAAAGTGCTATAGGGGGTGCGCTCACCCCAGTAGCACTATCTTCGCCATGATGAAGTAGGTCTGGTGGCATGGGTGGGCCCAGGACGACCAGCTCCCCATCCAGGCTGCAGGAGGCTGCCGGGACCTAGTTTTGTTTAGGCCCGTCTATTGCGCACCGCCAGCGCATTGCTTTTCTGTTGGGGTGTGCTCCCTTAGCCTTGGCTCAAGAAGCTACCCACAAGGCAATGGGGCTATTTACCCATAGCTGGGGCAGTGGTTGATGGGCGACAGGGCGTGTCCACCGTATGGTGGGCCTGTACACCACATCTCTGGGGCCCACTGCTGCTCCGAGATCCCCTGCAGTTTAGCCTGGGACTGCAAGGTACCCAGTTACCATGTGTGGCCACGAGGAGGCACTGCAAAAGTCTTGGTGGTGGAGAGGCTATGTACTGGCGGAGGAGACTTACACACTCGGCTCCTCTTTTCACCCCTATGAGGGGGCTAGCCAGCGGCGGTAGCTAAAAGCAGAAAATTGCAAGCAGAAAGCAGCATGCAGCATGCACTAACTACAAGCATCTCCACACTACTGCACTAGACGCTTCACACACACCCTGTGCGTAAACACACACACACTGCTAAGTGTGTATGCTCCAACTCTACCCTCTGACAAGGAGTCTAAAGACTCTTTTTACCAGACACTGGATGAGGCTCTCCACCAGATCCCCAAAAACGACAAGATCCTCCTGCTTGGGGACTTCAACGCTCGTGTTGGGAAGAACAGTGAAATATGGAAAGGAGTACTTGGCATGGGGTCGGTCAGGCCAACTCAAATGGCATGAGGTTACTTACCCTCTGCTCTGAGCACAACCTGACCATAACAAACACCATCTTCCAGCAAAAGACCAAATACAAAACATCATGGATGCACCCTCGTTCCAAACATTGGCACCTGATTGATTATGTCATCGTGAGACGTTGTGACATCAGAGACATTCTCATAACCCGTGCCATGAGAGGGGCAGAATGCTGGACAGATCACCGCATGATCGTGACCAGGGTCCTCCTTCAAGTGCGCCCCCCCCTGCGAAAACGTGGACCCAGCAGGAGGCGTTTAGACTGTGTCCGCCTGGAAGACACCACTACAAGGAGTGAGTTTCGTCGCTCCCTGGCTGAGAAACTAGGGGAGCTAGAGCTCCTCCTGAGGGGTGCAAATGCCACAGAGCCGCAGTGGACCTCTATTACTGCAGCCCTTCATGAAGCAGCAGCCCAAACAATCGGCTATAAGAGCAAGAACCATCAAGATTGGTTTGATAACAACTCAGAGTCCATCCATAATCTATTAAGCAACATGCACAAAGCACATCAGCAAACCCTAAAACAACCCTTATCCAGCACTGCCAGACAGCAATGGCAGAAAGCTCGTCGGGAAGTGCAGAGAACTCTGCGGACCTTACAGAACAAATGGTGGATGAAGAAGGCTCATGAAATTCAGACATTCGCTGACAGAAATGACATGCACAACTTTTACAATGCAGTCAAATCCATCTACGGCCCAACAAGTCACTGCATCACTCCCCTGAAAACAGCAGATGGGCTCATAATCCTGAAAGACCAGAATAGCATTCTGGAGAGATGGGCTGAACATTTTAACACCTTACTAAATCAGGACTCTGATGCTGACTATACCATCCTGGATGAATTGCCTGAATTTCCCATCATTGACAATCTCAGCCAACCTCCAACCTTCCTGGAGGTTCTGTCAGCTATCCGCTCCCTGAAGAACAACAAGTCTCCTGGCTCTGACAATATTCCTGCAGAACTGCTAAAACAGGGAGGGTATCTCTGCACAAGAACACTACACCAGTACATCACCAAGGTTTGGGCTGATGAGAACATCCCACAGCAATGGAGAGATGCCAGTATTGTTACCATATATAAAAACAAAGGGGATAGGGCCATCTGTGGAAACCATAGGGGCATATCACTTCTTGCTGTGGCAGGCAAAGTCCTGGCCAAGGTGATGCTACAGAGGCTGATCAATAACATCACAGAGTCTATGCTACCAGAGTCACAGTGCGGGTTTAGAAAGAATAGGAGCACAGTTGACATGGTCTTCACAACCCGGCAACTTCAGGAAAAGTGCAGGGAGCAACATGAAGACCTGTTTATGGCGTTTGTGGACCTCTCCAAAGCCTTCGACACTGTGCAGAGAGATCTCTTGTGGGAAGTCCTCCACCGGATTGGATGCCCCACAAAGTTTGTCAACATCCTCCGTCAGTTTCATGATGGAATGACTGCTAAGGTAACAATTGGAGGTCAACAGTCAACCCCTTTCCCGGTGCGCACAGGGGTAAGGCAGGGGTGTGTACTGGCACCAGTGCTTTTTAACATCTTCCTCATATGTGTCACCCAGCTTCTCCACAAGGAGATTGAAGTCAACAGCGGGGTGACAGTAGCATATAGACTGGATGGTAACCTCTTCAATATCAGGAGGCTGCAGGCAAAAACCAAACTGCACAGAGAGAGGGTACTTGAGCTGCAGTATGCAGATGACTGCGCCCTCATATCTCACTCTCCACAGGACCTCCAGACTGTCCTAGATGCAGCAGTGAGGGCATACAGCAGGATGGGGTTGACCATCAACACCGCCAAAACAGAGGTAATCTGTCAATGGAGTGGCAGCATCCCACCCACACCACCCATTTTCACTGTTGCAGGTGAAAAACTGTCAGTTGTTCCATCATTCAAATACTTGGGGAGCATTATCTCTGAAGACAATAGTATCGACAACGAAGTCCAAAACAGAATCAATCAAGCATCAGCTGCCTTTGGGAGACTCCGACGGCGAGTTTTTCAGAACAAGAACCTTCATCTCAACACAAAAATCTGTGTCTACCAAGCGGTCTGCATCACCACCCTCCTCTACAGTTGTGAAGCCTGGGTTACTTACAGCCGCCACATCAAGTCCCTGGAACACTTACATATCAGCTGTCTACAGCGCATCCTGGGGATTACTTGGCGTGACAGAGTGCCTCACACTGATATACTCAGGAGAACAGGCTGCAAGAGCATTGAGGCCACCATCACCCAGCACCAACTGCGGTGGCTGGGGCATGTGATAAGGATGCCCTACAACCGTCTGCCCCGCAAAGTTTTATACGGCCAGTTACACCAAGGCCAGCGCTCTGCTGGAGGCCAGAAGAAACGCTTCAAAGACCAAGTGAAGACAGCGCTTAAGAAGTGCAAAATCAATCCAGGGGACCTGGAGAGCATGGCTGCTGACCGCAACATCTGGCGGCAGCTATGTCTAGATGGGACCCAAGCACTGGAGGAGGAAAGGACAGTCAGGAGACAGCAAAGACGGCTCAAGAGGAACACATCCACGAATGCCAGTGACACCAACACCATGTTTACATGCCCCACCTGCAATAGAGCTTGTGGATCCAGGATTGGACTATTCAGCCATCAGAAAACTCACCGTTAAAAGTCAGATGTGGACGTCATCATCGGATTCGATGGACAACCACAAGCAAGCAAAGCAAGTGTGTGTGTGAAAAAGTTGAGAAGTATTGTGAGTGTTGTGGAGTGGATGGAGAAGTATGATATGAAGCGCTGCAGTCAGGTGTGTGTGTGTGTGTGTGTGTGTGTGTGTGTGTGTGTGTGTGTGTGTGTGTGTGTGTGTGTGTGTGTATGTGTGTGTGTGTGTGTGTGTGTGTGTGTGTGTGTGTGTGTAAAGTGTTAAGATGTGTTTGTGCTGGAGAGTGAATGTGTGCAATTTCCGTATAGTGTGAGTTCATGATTCGGATGGCCTGAGGATAGAAGCTTCTCCTGAGTCTCTCAGTTCTGGCCTTATGATACGTAGTCTTCTTGATTATGATCATGTATAGACACTGTCCTAAAAAGGTTGCTTAATCATACTGTGGTCTAAATGTGCATGTCGATAGTTCCAGAACATTCAAGTTTTATGTTAAATAATTTTGAACTCTTCCATAAAAGGAACTCTGAGTTATCTGATCAACTGCTATAGTTTGTTTAACCCATATTATGGCTGTATTTCAATGGGAAGATTTAAAAAAATTGTTTTGGAGGAATATTAAATGAGGACAACTTTTCATTACAATGAGATTGCAAGAAAATAACCGGCCGCCATAAAGACATCTGAGCAAATGCAAACATTGATTTTCTGACTCCTTATACAATAACCTTTCCAAAAAATGTATAGTTTAGCAAATCCCCGAAAAATTCCCACAAAGGTTAAAATCTGGACATAGTGAACCTGACTATAACCCTATTCGTTGCATAGACATCCAAGTTTGCGACGGAGACACCCGCGGGAGAAAATCGCAAACTGGTCAGAGACTAGGTATGTTGACAATGTCACAAATCATAGGCCTATCGTTAATTAAGAACTCAGTCTCTTAAACTTAACATCTTGAAAGAAATCAGTTTGTGTGGATGAACTTGATTCCCTAGCCTACATGTTAACTTTAGACTAACTTGTTGCACTTTTGTTGCACTGTTTTGTTTGCTGGAATGTGTGGATAAATATCTTCTGGAGAGAGCTAAATCATAGTGCTCACTAAAATCATAAAGGAACATTGCAAGACAGTCTCTTATATGATCCCTGAAAGATTTTCTTCGACTTGTTAGTGTTTTGAACATGTATTTTATCTAATGACACAGAAAGCAAAATTAATTGCATCCATATATCCTTGTCATGCAACTTTTATTTCACTTGCGTAAAACCATGAGATAGAAAGCTACCTCACGTATTTCTTAAAGCGACTGGCACTCAATTACACACACCATAATGCGCACTCAATTAGACCTAAGCCTACACACCATTTAAAAATAGGCCTATGAGTAAGTGTAATAGTCTTGAAATCAGTAGGCTACACAAATGACTAAACATTTTTAGCTACTAATAATTATGCAGATTGTAAATACTAAACATTATCAACAAAATATGTACAGTTATATGAATTCTAAAATATATTATATAGAAACATATGAGCCTATCATTTTATGTGTGTGTAGGTCGAGCAGAATCTTAGATGGCCACTGGTGTGAATGATCACACAATATTCCATTTTAGGTTACTGATGATTAAATCACCAAATAGGCCTACACTAAAATAGTTTTTAAAAAAGCATCGAAAAAGTATCAAAATCACAATTCTTGACTTAGTATCGGGATCGAAACAATAATTTTGGTATCGTGACTGGTGCGGGACAAACTTTTGGTCACCCCCCGACAGAATCTCACTCCAAGGTTTTTTTTAAAAGTTGGCAGCTGAGTAAACAACTGCTGCCCTACAGTACGTCATCAAAGATCAGCCAGTAATTCCAGTTGTCAATAACTCAAGGGTCTATATCAGTATAAACATGTGTGTAATTTCTTTAGTCATCAAGCACAAAGCATCACTGAATAAAAAGTGACATGTAGTAAGTACTGTAAGTGTTCAATGCAACAGTGCATTTAAGTAAATATGAAGAGTTTGGGATGCTGTGCAGGGGTGTCGCTGGGAGGGGGGTGGGGGGGGGGGTATTCTGAAGGCCTAACACTAACAGGGGTCCCAAATTCTCTAACAGCTGATTTGTTTGAATGTTCTGATGCTGTGGCAATAGAGGCTACAGCATCCATACCACACATGGGTCCGAGTGTCCCTTTCTGACCGACTGACTGACTGACTGGTCTGAGTGATACCAAATAGGGGTTCATAAAAGATAGTAGACATACAGCAGACATAAGGAATGAGCAGGGAATGCCATATTACAATTCCTTTTTCAAACTAGAAAAGCACTCGAGAGTGCAGGCCTCCGCCTCCTGGATCCAGACGGGGATACGAATCACTCCCAAAATGTAATAGTTTCTTCCTTGGGTCATTTAAGATCTTCCATGAACATTTCATGGAAGTCCTTTAACACCTTTTTGAGTTATCTTGCGAACAAACAAACAGACAAACCAACAAACAAACCAACAACAAAACAACCCCTCCTTAGCAGAGGTAAAAATTCTAAACCCAACTGGCATGTCTTACATATGTTGTTTTACAGCTGCTGCACCTTCCCCTTTCATCTTCAATATATTTTAACCTGTTGTTCTGCTAAGATGATAACTATATGTGACAAATCAAGCCGTTGTTTTTTCTGGGTGTGATGATAATCCGTTATGTTAGGTATTGTTTGCCTCTTGGGCTCATAGAATTTGACCACGTAAGAATGTGCTTCAACGGCCCCAGCTGTGGCGCGGCTGGCTGGGGCACCTGCATCGCACGCCGGCGACCCGGGTTCGGTTCCCGCCCCGTGGTCCTTTCCGGGTCCCATCCCCGCTCTCTCTCCCATTCTCTTCCTGTCGTTCTCCACTGTAACTATCAATAAGAGGCATGAAGCGCTCAAAAAATACACTTAGAAAAAAAAAAAAGTATGTGCTTCAGGGTAAACTGCCAAACGCAGTTTGCAAATGCAAATGCAAATGTTTCACAGGAAATAAATTACAAAAGAGCCATATGTCTTTCAACATCTGTCAAGAAGAGAGAGATGACATGGTCCATGGAAGCTGCAGAGTTGTGCTTGTTGTGTGTGGGGGGGAGTATTACTTGCTTCAGGCTCATAGCAGGGTATTCTCTCTGCATGGTTGGACAACTTAACTATGCTGCAAATATTAAAATGTACAGGAAATAAGTCACAAAACGGTTACTGTAAACACTGTTTCTACTGTATTTTTATTTTCTTCAGCAAATTTGTGTCCACGATTCTTGGGACACTGAAAGATGGGGCTGCAAGAAACTTGGTGGGCATGTAGCCCCACAAGAATGGCATGGACAAAAGCTAAATCATATAATATAACCATAATTAAGAATTGTTGTTATTGTTAATATTATTATTATTATTATTATTATTATTATTATTATGCTATTAAAACAATATGCTACACTTCCCAAACAGTTAGCAGTTGGTTCTAGCAATTAGTTCTAGAATCATTGCAATGCAGTTACGTGTCATAATCCAACAATGCGCAAAGTTCTATGGGTGTCATGGTGACCATGGTAACATTTAAAAGGGGATTCCAAGAGCTTCAGATCTTCATTCTACAGCAATCAGTCAAGAAGTAGGCTACAGGTGATTACAGGTGAGTGTAATGTAACAACTCTTTTGTTGTGTCTGTATTTTTAAGCATATTACAATAGCTTAAATAAGATTATGTTCTTATTACATATGAAAATATTTCATGACAAACAAAATACTAAAAGGAAGAGACTTTTAGAGAGAGTCTTAAGCCCAACGCCCACCAGAAACGGCGTTCAGCGGTGTTCGACGGTCTGGGCTTGCCGCGCAGGATTTTAGAATAGTTTTCTATCTCTGTGCGGCTGCTGCGCGGCAGACGTTTCCAGTGGGCGTTGCTCCATTGAAAACAATGGAATTCTATTTTTTTTCGTGGCGCGGCGCGCCGCTTACGCTTCTGGTTGGCGTTGGGCTTTACCTGGGTCAAATTATGTATCTCTTCCACAGAACAGTGTTATTGATACAGGGCAAGAAAGCCAAACAGCAAAAGACTCCAGTAGACCACAGGGCCTGGTGATCCAACCATGGCCGATCGCTCTGTTAGGATTCCACGTGTCCCCTCTGAAGGGCAGCTGGACCCCAACTTCCAGGAGGGGAGGCTGAGGAGGCCGACCCCCAGCAGAAGAGAGCTGGAACAGTGTTTGGAGGAGCTGGACAGAAAGGTGGCGAGGGACAGTATGAAGGATGAGCTGCAGCGCATGAGAGAGGCTGTAGACAGAAGGTGGCGAGAGATTTGGGCAAGACAGCGACAGTGTTAGTATGTACACACTCATAAACTGATACTGAAATTGTATGTACAGTACAAGCAAGATACTCATATTTCACGTTGAAGGGCAAGTTGTTTATTGCCATGTACTCATAAAAGGAATTATGAGTAGTGCCATGTGCTCAAGAGCCAACTCGACTTTAAAGAATAAATTAGTTAATTAAAAAGGTATATTGTGTGAGGGTATGGGGGAGTATGGTGTGTGTGTGTGGGGGGGGGGGGTTAAAGTGGTGTGTGGGGGGGTTATTGGTGTATATGTATGTGTGTGGGGGGTGTAATGGGGTGTGTGGGAGAGGGGGTATGTTGTCTGTTTGGGTGGGGGTTATGATTATACATTATTTGAGATTGCCAATCATTTTAGTTAATTTATAATGTATGGGTTCACTCATTAACACAGTGTTTTTAAATCTACAGTATCCATCAGGAGACAGTGGAGAGGGGGAAAACAATGGAGGAGGAAGAAACGTTGAAAGTAAAAGTAAAGGAGAATGAAAGACAGAAAAGGGAGATGGGAGGAGAGGGAGAAAAAGTCAAAGAGTGTGAGAGAATGCAAAGAGAGATGGTGAAAGAGCAGGAAAGAAACACAAGAGAACCAGAACCAGAATTCCAGAAAGTTGAGACAGAAAACATGGCAAAACTGAGAGAGAAGAGGAAAGAGATGGAGGTGAAGAAAGAAAGGATGACAATGCTAGAGGAGAGAGTGAAAGAGCAGCAGAGGATGAGGAGAGAAATGCAGAAAAAAACAAAGGAATTTGAAATGAACATGAGAGAGATGGAACAAAAAGCCAGCGAGCAGGACAGAATTTTGAGAGAGCTGGAGACAACGGCGAAGGGCGAGGAAAGGAAACTGAGAGACATGGAAGAGAAAGCGAGAGAACAGGAAATGATTTTGAGAGATGCTGAGAAAAAGGTGAAAGAGAGAGAGTTACAGATAAAAGAGGTGGAAGCAGAATTGAGAGAATGTGAGAGTAAGAGGAGAGAGAAACTGAAAGAGAAAGAACGACAGAGGAGGGAGATGGTAAAGAAAATGGAGGAGGGCATTCGTCGTGAAATGGAGAATAGAGCAAAGAAGGAAGAACAATTAGGGAAGGAGATGGTAGAAGAAGAAGCAATAAAGCCGACGAGAAAACCAAGAGAGAGGGAGAATAGAGCAAAGGAGAAAAAAAGAGGAATCAAGGAGACGGTAGAGAAAACAAAAGAGCAGGAGCGAATGCACAGAGAAATGGAGAAAAAAGCAAAGGAAGAAAAACAAATAAAGGAGATCAATGGAAACACTAAATATGAGGAAAGGAAAAAGAAAAAGGTGGAAGAGGAGGAATTGAGGAAAATGAGAGAGAGGAAAGAATGTAAAAAGGTGGCTGAAAAAGTGGCCGAGCAGTATTCCGAGGACTCCGACACAGAAAGTGACACCGATAGGTACACGGACTCGGACAATTCTTGGATGGAGGAGGATGAGGAGAAGAAGAAAGCACTCGAGAGACAAGAAGAAATAGCCAAGTTTAAAGAGGAGACCTTATTGGAGGTCCGCAGGATAGCACAAATAACTGACAAGAGAAAGAGAGAGGAGGAGAAGACAAAGATGAGTGAGGAGCTCCAAAGGATACCAGAAGTAACTGAAAAGAGGAAGAGAGCCAAGGAAAAGGCAAAGATGAGAGAGGAGGAGAGAAAGAAGAGAGAGATCAAACAAAGAGCAAGAGAGGAAGAGAAATTAAGAAAGATGAAGGCAAGAGCTGAAGAAGAGGAAAGGGAAAGGAGGCAATGGGAACAGCAGCGACTGGGAAATGAGAGGAGGAGGTGGATAGGAAGGGAAGTGTTTGAGAATTTCTATTCTTTTTGCATGGGAACATTTTTACTGCGAATGAGGAAGAAGAGAGAGAGATGAGAGGGATGAAAGAAGAAGTGAGAAAGGAGGAGGAAAGAAAAATGAGATACATGAAAGAATGTTAAAGTAGGGTGTTAAAATAAAAACATACAAAGGCAAACAATGAATATACAGTATGTGTACATTTAGTGACCCCCATTGGCCTGTAGATGGTGGTGTTGAGCAAAGGGTTGCAAGTACAGGATAATGAAGTTGAACATTTTCTTGAACATTTTTAAGGCAGGACTGTCTCTCTCTCTCTCTCTCTCTCTCTCTCTCTCTCTCTCTCTCTCTCTTTCACACACACACACACACACACACACACACACACACACACACTCACACTCACACTCACACACACACACACACACACACACACACACACACACACACACACACAAAGACACACGCACATGTGTGTGTGTGTGTGTGTGTGTGGCGTGCCTGCCAGTGTGTGTATGTCATACACACACTGGCAGGCACGCCACACACACACACACACACACACATGTGCGTGTGTCTTTGTGTGTGTGTGTGTGTGTGTGTGTGTGTGTGTGTGTGTGTGTGTGTGTGTGTGTGTGTGTGTGTGTGTGTGTGTGTGTGTGTGTGCATGTTAATTAAATGGACAAATTGGATCATAATTCAAATGAAGAATTTCATTATCATCCATTTATTCATTATTTTATGCTGGTTTTTGCCATCACTAAGATACAGACAGCTAGACATACTACTATGAGGCCAAATGTAAGTCAACATTTTCCTGTCACTCTCCTGACATTCTTCAGTGTTTTTGATTAGAACTGACAGCTTTGATTGCTCATGTTATTCTAGAATGGGCTGAAGTGAAACAAGCACGCAATACTTCTATCAATCATTAGCAAACTAACTTGTACAAAGACTGCAGGCAGTCTCACTTCTGGTAAATTGTGCTTGTACAGTATCTCACTTCTGGTAAAATACACATACTTTTTGCACAACTATAAGGCAAGGCAAGGCAATGCAATTTCATTATATTTCTTACCAAGGCAGTTCAATGTGCTTCACAACATCAGTTAGAACAGTTAGTTACAAGTCCAGTGTAGGCTACAAGGGCACTGTTCCAATACTTATGACCCCTGTATTTTAAGGAAAACATTTATTTATTTACAATACATCATTCATTCACAAAGAAAATTGATGTCCTTAAAGGTTGGATATATCCTCATTTTTTATTTAAGGCATTAAGATCGATTTCCAAAAGATTCACGTATTCACTTAGTTTTCTAGCCATCTTCCTTAAGTCAATAGGCTAAGAGACAATGAGTGGAATAAAACATAAAGTTTATTTTTTACACAGGTCATCGGTTTGGCAACATGCGCTACAGCAATGACAAGGAATGACATGTCAGACTCAGTCAGCTGTTTCCTGACAAAAATGAAAATATGTACAATATGTAATATGTAATCAGGGTGTTAGAATGAAATCATCAGTTTTGGCATATTTGATATATTCAGGAGCAGTGATGCCAGTAACGCGTTACTGTATTTTGACCACTTTTTTTCGGTAACGAGTAATCTAACGCGCTACTATTTCCAAACCAGTAATCGGATTAAAGTTACTCATCAAGTCTCCGTGCCTTACTATTTTTGTCATTTTCATTTTGCTTTCTTCTTGTCGTGAGGCCATGCTCAAGTTTTCAGCATGAGGACAACTCATGTTTAGGCTCCACGCAGCGACACAAACGCAAACAGCAATGCAGCCTGCATTATGCAGGGAGGAGAGAGGCGCGTTTCCTATATGAAAATACAGTCACATGACAACATTAAGGTATCTACACATGACAACATTAAGGTACGTTGTACACTCTGTGTTGGCGACAAAGTGCTAGGCCTATCTAGCCAAACATCCCGGGTTCGCATAGCGCCTCCCTGACGCACGCAACGGAGAGGGAGAGAGGGAGAGAGAGGGTGCTGTGTGTGCCTGACGCGCATCCAAAACAGAGCACCCTGACTGGGTTGTTTCGTTATATCATTATCAACCGATACGTTTTCAGTGTAGGTGGGCTTTTATCTCTTTTCTCCCGAACGAAATTAATCAGTTCAATATAGTACAGTAGCGTCAGTCAGTGCCCCCCAAAAAGTAACATTTAAGACCGCATCTAACTCCAGACAACGCGAAAGTGTACTCTTGTCTCATAAGAGTAAAAAATAGGCTAATGATAGTCTTGCGCACTGCACTGTTAGTAGGCTAACAGTGATTTTAGCATCGCCCATGGTGGATTAAATGATTGCAAAAGACTTGTCGAGGTGAGTTTAACAAGTGCAATTTAATTGGCATATTCTAAATGGCTACATTAGAAGGATACACGAAAAGCCCAAAATCTTCATATTGTATTAGCCTACCACAGTTTCTATCTATAGCCCTAACTTATTTAGTATACTGACTAGACATTATTGAACAAACATATTCATCTGTAGGCTATTTCAGTACCTCAGTAGGTTACAGTATTTTTAGATACCTCCCTGAAATTACTTTAGTATTAATTAATTAAGTATTAATTAATACTGTAACACTCGTAATGTTGCTGTTAATGAGTTATACACAAAATAATAATAATAATAGTAATAATAATAATGTTTGTTTTGTTTTGTGTGTGTGTGTGTGTGTGTGTGTGTGTGTGTGTGTGTGTGTGTGTGTGTGTGTGTGTGTGTGTGTGTGTGTGTGTGTCTGTGTCTGTGTCTGTGTCTGTGTCTGTGAGTGTGTGCGTGCGTGCGTGCGTGCGTGCGTGCGTGCGTGCGTGCGTGTGTGTGTGTGTGTGCTGGGAAAGGGAGCTTGAATTTCACAGGGAGATGCTGGGCCTTTCCTCAAGATAGATAACTTGGGCCTCTGTTTCCTCCACTAGCTCCATACTGAACTGGGTCCCCATTGCACCTGAACAATGTACAGCATACTGTACTCAGGGGCAATAAATTCATCTCTCCCTGCAGAGGTGGTTACAGAAAATGTACAGAAATTTGTTCTCTGAAGCCCATAAAAGGAAAAAAGGATATCCACATAACATTTGATTAATCAACACCCAACTGCATTCGACTCTTTTTAAGTTCTCTCTCAAAGGCTAGGCCTACTGTATGTGCAGGAAGAGAAAAATAAGTAGGCCACTTAGCCAACATTTTAGCTTGATATACAGTACATAATACATCCAGAGAAAAACATTTTTGAACATGGTACCCCCCTTCTGATTTTTGGCACATTTGCACCCTCATCTAAATCTGCAGCAAAGTTCAACTTTTAGATGAGGGCGCAATGACATCATCAAGACTTCAAATTTTCTGAAAAAAAATCTGCAATTTTTCTTCTGATTTCACAAGATTGTTACAGTCAGTATCAACACATATGGCTTACAAATTTTCATGTGAAATCTATAGGTAGCATTTGAGATAATGACATCTGAACTTTGCTGCAGATTTAGATGAGGGTGCAAATGTGCCAAAAATCACAAGAGTCACTTCTGGTAAAATACAGCTTTACTTTTTGTGCAACTACAAGTTCAATGTACAAGGGCACTGAAATATTGGGCAAATGTGCACTCAGTCAAGTCAATAGTAATCTGAAACTAATAAACAATAAAGCAGATGTTAGAATAGTGCTCTGTGATGGAAAAGTGATATCAAGACACCTATGTCTGATATGAGGTGTTGAAATGGAGATTTGTTCTTATTTTCACAACATTGTACGTGCAGAAATACCACACAAACCCACAAAGCACCATTTAACCAGCAGAATAGGCCTAGTGTCGCATGTGCAGAGTAGAGTGCTTATTAAAGCACTGTGTAAAAGGAACTGCTAAAGGTTTGTCAAACTAAAGCAAACAATTGTAAAAAGAAGCTGTTGAGATAAGGATGCAGTCTAATGACTTAAATAGAGGAGGCTGCAGAAACACATTAAGTAAATCATTACTAATTTATTATTTCAATGAATACAAAAATAAGTAAATAAATGCCATTTTGCATGCAAAGGCACCTACAGGCCTACGATAAATCAGAATCAGCTTTATTGGCCAGGTTTGCGTAAACAAACAAGGAATTTGACTCTGATTAACCGTCCAATTCCTTGTTTGTTTATGCAAACCTGGCCAATAAAGCTGATTCTGATTCTGGTTTATGTGTATCGTAGGCCTATACAGCAGGTATAAACATACAGTATAAACATACATATTCATTGACTGTTACAATTCCATGGTATGTTTCGCTATCCAGATTGGAATTAACCCTCTAGAGTCTAACCCCCCCCCCCCTGGATTTGAAAAACTGTTCCAAACACATCTCAATCTCTGATAGTTATTGTCCCATATAGTATGAAGATGTGATGATTACCAATGTATAGTATGACGATTGTTTACATTACGCATAAACAAGAGCGTAGGTTTTGTTTCTGCAGAGAGTCTTGATAACGTACTGTTGTCGGCACACTTGCCTGCATCCTCTGTGTTTGCCACTAATGCAACAAGTATGCTGTCAGAAAAATTCCCATCAGGTCGCAGCGTCCCAGCTTGTCTAACCTGGCTGCCCTGGAGACATAGCCCACACTTAATACAAACACGTTGGAATGAAGATGACTACGCAACAAAAATAATACCAATGAGTTCGCTAAGATATCAGTATGGACAATCACGTCATCCCAAAATACTGGCCGTGACATATCCCCATGATCCATATGCAAATCTACACCCTTTACATAAATAACCAATCATCAAGGTCATCAGAAGAATGTCAAAACTGAAAGGCCACTCAGATCTATTACACTAAGAACAATTCTCAGCTGCAACAGTCAACATCCCCGTCTGCTATACCAGACACTTCAGATCAGAATCAGGCCAATCAAAAATCATAATCAGGTTTTTTTTCTTTTTCCACACAAAAAAAAAAACAAGGAATTTGACTTGGTGAAAAGGTACAAGACACATAAGAAGTATTGGTAACACTTTATATTCAGACACACATATTCACCATTAGTTAGCTGCTTACTAACGTGTATTAGTAGCATACTAATTTGTTAGTCATTATAAGTCACTAATTGATACCTTATTCTGCAATGCAATTCAAATGCAAATTAAGTTGAATGGGCTTTTTGAATGGGCCTGCTGCAGGTGAGAGGACTGAAATCCTAGGATTTTCTTTTATTGTTTTTACAAAGTGCCATTGATAGCCTACATTCTCTTTTAAAACATATACATTTGGAAACTAGTTGAGTAAAGGTTTCTAATGGTGTCACTTATATGTTTCTATAGGTCCGGGTTCTGTTCTCCTACTGGGTGTCTGACCTGTCATCAGTTCCTTTTTATAACTATTTATATTGCCTCAGGTGAAACATATAATGTTAGGATATTTACCTGACAGCTGTAAAGTGTACGTATTATTTATCCTATCAAGTGATTAATCTAATTTGGAAAAAATGTGGCCCCTCATCCAAGTACTCGCACGCAAGCCTAGAAAGCCAAGAAAATACGGCGGGGAATGGCCAAGGGCTCACGGCGGGGAATGGCCAAGGGCTCCCCGCCGTATTTTCTTCTGTAGTGAATCTGAAGAAGACCACATGGTCGAAACGTCATTATTCTGTGCTAAAGAAAAGAAAAGAAAACTAAAAAGAAGAATTTCAAGTGTGCGAACCTTTTTCCATGCTTTATGATTTACCCTTGTTCTGCACCTTGACCTGGGATGTGCACAAACATTTTTACTATAACTTGTTCAAAAGAAAGAAAAAGGATTCTGAAATTATATTAAATATTCCAGTATTGGTTTTGGTTTGTAATTAAGCCTTTACTTTGCATTCAAATATATGTAGGACTATGGCATATACAGTATATATATATATATATATATATATAGAGAGAGAGAGAGAGAGAGAGAGAGAGAGAGAGAGAGAGAGAGAGAGAGAGAGAGATAGAGAGAGAGAGATTATACTGTATCCATAGGACATTTTCATCATGGTGCATTCATATGAAGAATTATGTTCCATAAAATAAGTATCATTCAAATCTTGCCAAAAAGTTTTGAATAAACACTGAAGGCTTGATCCAGACCAAACCAAACCAAACCAACTGCTGGCTACCCTGGAGTTCTGGCGAGGGTCTGGTTTACTACCAGGCCAACTGCTGGCTGCAGAGGGACCGAATTAGTCTGCCTGAGCAAATGATTCACCTAAAAGTAAAGATGAGCAAATAGTTCTAAAATCATTTTTTTTGTCTCACACTGAAATAAAAAAGAATGGAAATGTCCCTTCAATATATGTTCAAGTGAAGCAAATGTATTGTGCTGTGTTTCCCCTTGTCTATATTGTATATGGTCATGAGTTTGGGCTGAGGTTAGGCATCCCTTCAGATATACCTTCAGTACACAAGATTTCACAAACAGTAGATGACAGACCCACCCAGGAGAACAATATGTTGAGGTTCTCCTCTCTCATCAACATGTGAGGCAGACATGCTCTGCAATTGATATAAGGCAGACATGTTCAGTGGTTGATGTGTATTCAGACAAATACTTTTGAAGGATGGCAGGTGGCATTTTTTCTCTCATGGACTGCACAAAAGGTATGCTAATGGTTTCATATTGATATACAGTATATTCCAGGAATGCAGTCTGTCAGCTAAGATGTCTACGCTCCCTGATGATCAGGTATACTGAGAGTAACAAGGCAAGTGAAATACATTTCTATCTAAAATAAATATTCTGAAAATAAATCTTTCCCAGACATTTATTGCATGGGAAAGCTGACAAATTCTGTCAAGTTTCAATCAATTGTTACTTTCTACATTTCACATACTGTAGATCAGTTCAGGTGTTGTAATAAATCCTAGCTGCCACAAGGTGGCAGTAAATCACCACTTAAGTCACAGAGAGCTTCTGACCTCTGTTCTGAAGTCTGAAATGCTGTGACTACGTTTGAAAAATCCTAATTGTTTGGTTGACAGTGAACTGCTTCATTGCCTCTGGTCAAATGAAGATGTATTCTGTCCTGTCATGCTGTGGCCTGGATCATAACCCCCCATCACCAGCAGTTAAGTGTGCCTCTGTTATCTGTATGTGGAAACTTTCACATGACAGGAAGTGTCTGTGTGTGCATTTGTGTGTAAGAGAGAGAAAGCTTGTGTTACTCATGTGAGTAGGTACAACAAAAGCAGCGGCAAACTTTACCCTGTTTGTTTTTAGAGAAATTTACTTATTTTGTTATATATATGTTATAATGTTATATCTATCTATGTGTTGTATCTATGTATCTATGTCTATGCATTTTTTTTCTACTTAGTATATATATGTACCAAAGATTTCTGTTTTTGACCGAATAGCCAGTAGCCTAATTTATAATGGCATGGTTCTTATGGCCTGCCAGACAGCCCTCTTACTTGCGGCAGTATTATTTTAACATAAGAGTTGTTCTCCATTGCAAGAAAGGGAAAAAACTCAGCTCAAGTGATCTTCAACATATGATAACACTCTGCTCCCTCTGGAATGGATAACTCTTATATTGTAACTATTTCAATCTGTAAAGCATGTTGTGTAAACCTTTGTGTGCTCTCAATCTTTCCAGGTGAAAACAAGCTCTTATATATGACATTTGGCATTCTTACAGTATATGCTAGCATATCTCATTAATGTCATCCTTTGGGATGTGTTTAGTCAACCCTCAGAACAGAGCCATTTTGGATAACAGTACTGTATGTTTATAGTGGACCATAAAGGTCACTGAGTTTGAATCACTAACAAAGACACAGGATAATGTAAGGCCATTTAATTGTTTCAGCCAGGAGCCAATTACCATATCACATACTGAGCTCTACTGCTGTCAAAGCTAGTATTTGATTCTCTACTTAACACACCCGGAACAGTTCCCCCACAGGTGTGTTGGAGTGCTGCTGGAGGAACTCAACCATCTCCTCCAGAGTACGTTCTACTACAATGTTCTGCTCCGTGTTGAGGGCCGTTGCACCGCCGCTGAACTCAGCCCAGCCGTTGTGGCCCATGCAGCAGTAGGCGTTCCAGATGTACTCTGGGATGTTGACACGGTTGACGTTGTTCTTGACAATCCAGTTGTTTTCGGAGGGGATGGCGCCTACCAGGACATGGGCCTGGTAGGGGCAATTTAGAAACTTCTCCGTGAGCTTGGTCTCATAGATTCGCCAGGCATTCTGGTTGAGTTTAGGATTTTGGGGAATTACATTTGTGAGGGTGAAGGTGGCGTTGCGTCCTGGAACTAAATAGTAAAGACAAGGACCACAAATTATGGTTATTTTGGGATACATGATGACAAAAGCTACAGTATATCTTATGTACTGTATGCGGTGAGATCTTTCAGAAGTCATACGGCCATTGTAACCACTATGCCAGATAAGTCAGGAAAGTCATACATGGTGCGTGTCACAGAATGAGTCCAGTGTGGAGTTAGACTTACCAGCATGATGACCGTTGGGGTTGAGGTGTCCTCGGTCAAACCCAGAGTGTGTGTAGTCTTCATTCAGAGCCTGCTTCTCGCCCAGGTAAATATCAGGGTTGTCCTGCCCAAGCCAGTAGCCATCTTTCATTTCCCCACTCCATGAGGGATCCACCAGCTGGAAGTTAGAGCGTATGTTACAGTATAAGCACTTGAGACTGAGTCCATAAGGGGGAACACGTTATAATACTGTATGTTGACATCTGTTAAATGTTAAAACTTGACTACTGTGACTGTATGCAAACTGGACAACACAGTGGGATCCCCAAAGCTAGATTAATCATTGCCTGTTCCCTAAAGATATGTAATCAAACATCAAACGTCAAACTGATCTTTAAGGACAATCAGATCTTTTTGTTTCAGAAGTGTAAGTGTTTCATCTCTGACATCTGATGCTGATTACGGCTGGTGGGACTGACCTGTGGGTCTCACCTGCAGGACTCACCTGAGGCTCAATAAACCAGCGCTTCTCCCTGCCTCCTCCGTTGCTGGGCTCAAAGATGTAGGCCGAGTAGACCGCTATGCGGTGATATGTGTCGTACAGCGTGGCAAAGTGGTACTGGTTGTTGAAACGGTGGCAGAGTTTAACCACCTCGGCCCTGTCCTTTCCCAGGTCAGGAATCCAGCCCTTGTGGAAAGACTCGTAGCATTCTGGGATGTCGTAGAAGTTGGTCACCACATCCCCAGCCACCAGGCACAGGTAGGTGGTCACTAGGACACAAAGGGCAAGTGTTTTCTGCATGGCCAAGTCCCTCACTGTGTTATGCAGCAGCTCTCAGAGGGTATGTGTGCATTTTATAGCTTTTCTTTATCTCCCCTACTCCTCCCCTATCACTGTTTTCCTTACATGGGAAGGTCACCAGGCCGGACTAAAATTA
>NC_085006.1:16584677-16589677 GCF_963854185.1 Sardina pilchardus | reverse complement strand
TGGAGTGCTTAAAGGCCTTAAAGTTTTCAGGCCATTTAAGATTTGAAAGTAGGCAATTATATACTGTACAGTATGGCTTCAAATCAGTCTGATAACTTCTGGCTCTGGAATGTTCCCTGCTTTAAGCCCAGTGGTAACACTTGAGGAGCTTCCCTGAAGATTTTTGGAGACGATGGCATTGCGCTTGGCTTGGTTCTGAGAGGTGCTTGTTGTCAGACGGTAAGAGAGCCTAACTGACAGGTACAGTGTGAGTACCGTCAGAGCCAGGAGCATCTTGAGATGAAGGGGATGCCTAGATGCAGTCAGGATGGCTGTGTGCCATTCAGCCTTCCCTTGGAGGAGTAGAGTGTGGAGAAGGCCACATTCACACCCCATTCCTCTCCTCTGTTAACCATGCCTTTAAAGTCAATGCGTCTCAGATTTATTCATACATTTCCAATATATTTATGCATGAGCCCCCCCCTACCGCCACCGCCACCACCACCACCCACCATCTCTTCAAACACACACACAGACACAGACACACACAGACACACACACACAGACACACACACACAAACACACTTCTGTCTTCCTCAACACACCCCATCCCATTACTGTAATCCATCACAGCAGCATCATCCGCCATGCAAGCAGCCGCCGGAGTTACCATAGCAACCACCTCAGGCCCCAGCTCTGTGCAGCTCTCTTCCGATTGGCTGCCAGGCTCAGGCAGTCTGAGTCTGTCTGGTAGATGTGGTAATTGGCTTGGAGTCTCCAATCACTCCCCCCCCCCCCCCCCCTCCCCTGCAACACACACACACACATACACACACTGCATGGCATGACGCACACAGTCATGTAATCACACATGCACACAGGAATCTGCGGAGCTGGAGCAGGAAGATTGAGGTCAGAGTAGTGATCTTTTTTGGGGGGGGGAGTGGGGTTTGTGCGGACTGTGTCTGTTTGAGGAAGAGGGTGTTGGGACATTTGGTTGAACAGCCAGAGGGATTTGGGATGGGCCAAGGAGGGTAGAGACAGGATGGACTGAACTGTTTTTCCCGTTTTTGTTTTTTAGAATCCTGCAGTGTTGCAAAAGAGGACATTTGCCAAACAAAAGCCCTGAAAATGGAAAAGAATAAACGTGCTTGGACAGCCACGCTCGGGTAGGCCTCTCCATCACGACTCCTGTGTCGTGACTGTTTAGGAAATTGTTGCTCTGCTGAGAGTAAGAAGTCATCTTTTCACAGTCTACGTTTATGAGCCTCATTGGAAACGATATACAGTACACTTGGGTTGGAGACAAATATTCAAATATCATTTGTGAGCACAGGGATGTGTCAGAATTTCACAAAATATGCTTATCTATCATATGCGACAAGAGACCATTCAAAAAGCTATTTCTAGATGTTGAGACATTGCAGACAGAAATGTAGACTGATTCACATCCAGCCTTTTTTTCATCGCAGTCACTGAGTGCTAAGTCAAACGGGTGTGAGGAGAGATAACAGGGCATACGTCACAACAGCTTGAGATCAGGATTTAAGACTTTTATTTCTTCAAAATGTCGGCAGAATTCAACAGGAAATTAAAAAAAAATAATAATAATAATAATAAGCAGTTGTCTCCTTGCGTTGTATGATGGCATCAGCGGTGACAGCTAAACATCTATGGTCTTTTGTTTTTCTGAGTGTTGTCAAGTGAAAAAAAAAAAGAAAAACACATTTACGAAAGAATCAATCAATCAAAAATGAAGTCCCCCTTTCTCTTCCTGACAAGATATTCACACATTATTTTTTTTGCTGTTGATCAACAGAACAGACAGAAACTGTTCACACACTCTCACACTCACAAGATTTATTATTATTCTCTTCTTTTTCAAAAAAGGAAACCAAAGAAAGAGTGCAAGCACGGTTCACAGCACAATGATATATAAGAGGAGACCCCTGCCTCTGTCCAAACATCGGTCACACCCCTAGTGACCCCTGCTGCCCGACCTCATCGCCCCAATTCACCTCTAACTCTCACCTCCACTCAAAAGAGTAGGAGCCTGGAGACTCCCAGCGGGGAGGGGCTGAGGACTGGGGGGGTCAGAGCGGTCAGATGTGAAGGTGTAGTCCATCCGAGGGGCGGAGGGTCCCTGGTTTGCCCAACCACCACTGACATCAGGAGGGTGTGTGTGTGTGTGTGTGTGTGTGTGTGTGTGAACACCCAGTAATTTCTGATAGCAAAGCCTTTCTTGGCCCAAAAAGCAGCCACAGATCAGAGCAGACTGTACACGCTAGATGAACACTGTCTCCGTACACATTGATCCTTTGGCTCAGTCGACTCAGCTCCGAGACTGTATCACCTTTATACAATCACTCCAGTCTCTTCCATGTCTAAGTAAAAGGCAGAGGAGCGAAAAGCTCAGCCCTGACGAGAAAAAAGAGAGAGAGAGAGGGAGGGGGTCCAAATGCCACTTCAGACATCACACCCTGATTATGGAATCGGTGTAGTAGTAGTACACTGTTTACATTAGTTATCAGTTAGACCAGGTCCTGTTTCCTGGTCTCCTCCTGAAGAGCCTGCATGTTGGATATGCAGTTTCTGTGATACAATCAGGAAGACAAAAACACAGGGCCGGAACATTCCTCATGTTGTCTTTGTGCAGCCTTGGGTGACAAACAGGAAAGGTTGTAGTGTGTGTGTGTGTGTGTGTGTGTGTGTGTGTGTGTGTGTGTGTGTGTGTGTGTGTGTGTGTGTGTGTGTGTGTGTGTGTGTGTGTGTGTGTGTGTGTGTGTGTGTGTGTGTGTGTGTGTGTGTGTGTGTCTTATTCCAAGAACAATAAAAAAAGCCCACACACATTTGTGTGAAATGTTCAAAGAACACAACGGAGCTGGGAAAATTATCAAAATGTGAAATCAAAGCATGTTTCTCCTTGGTTTATGGTAAGCTAAGTGATTTTGACATAAATCTAATGGCATACTGTAGGCATACGTTTCATAGATACCCATTGATATTCCAGTATGCACCACATAATCGTATTGGTCATACACTGACATTATCAAAGACTACTGTTCAATGCTTTCCTTGCTTTCTTTTAAACCTTTAATTTAAAAGTAGCTTTCATTTCCTTTGAATCAAAGTCTGCCGAAATGACTTTGTTTCCACATTTTGATGCATAATGAAACACACTAAAAAGGCAGCCATTTGCGATGAGACAGTGAAACGTAACAATCTATTTACAATGTGTTGCCTAAGTTTTAACAACAGAACTCTTCGGGAAGAACTGCCACTGAAGTGGACGTGGTGGGAAGGATGAAGGTGTCATTTTAGGTACAGTAGGCCACACATGGAGGGGACTTTGGGTTAAAACAAGTGCCAGACCACAACCACAACCAAGTATGATCTGGCCATTTAATTTCACTACCAGGACTTCCCTCCTGCATTTCTACTTCTCCTCCATCATTTCTTTCTTTCTTTCTTTCTCTCCAACATATTTTTTTATTTTTAAAGCACACTGTAATTTTTAAGTCTTTCAAAACAGACACATAAAGACTTCATTCAGCGCAGGGAAAAAATTGCTTAAAATATGCTCCAAATGTCTCTTTGGAACATGTGATTTTAATCAGGCTACTTAGAAAAATGCCTCCATCTCATGAAAAAGAGCTTTCTATAGCCTGTGCCCTTGATCTCACGTTTGAGACCAACATCCTCTTTACGTCTTTAGCTTCTACCAATCACTGTTGGAGGAGCGAACCTCGCACATCTCCACTTCAAATTTAAGAGCACAGTAAATAGACATACAAACACGCTCACTCGCACACGTGCACACACACACACACACACACACACACACACACACACACACACACACACACACACACGCACACACAGATATATATACACACATAAACTCAGAATCAACCTCTCTCGAGGGCACAGAACATTATTGCGAATTAAGTGTGCTTCTTAAACATTTTTATCTGTATACTTCTTTTAAAAAAAGACAAAATGTTACATGCAAACAACATTAACAAATGGTTAAAAAAGATGAACCGAAGATTTTGCCCTGTTTTATTTTTAAACGGAGCCAAATTTTACTCATAAATATACAGACACTCAAAACACGCACGGATGGAGAGTAAATTTCTGTTGGCTGTTTTTTTTTTTTTTTTTTTTTTTTTTTAAATAAAAGTTGTTAAGTACATTACGTTATGGCATAGACGTCCCATTCTAATTATCATTGTTGTTGCTGGAATTTCCGCCAAGCGATAAGCATGCACCTCTACCTCCCGCATAGGTTGAGCTGTCAGTCAGATGATGTATGGCCAAAAGGTATAGTCTTCCTGTCAGTGACCTTACACTGACCACTTCTCTGTGAGACCAGGCAGGTGTTCTGCAACAAACATTGGTCCTCTGCCCGTGCCAAAAACCCAGGCATTATGTACAGATCATAATTATATTCAAGTTCCTCCATCAAAAGTTCCCATACTTTCTCAAAGATTGTGAGTGAGGCTGGAAGGTGGGGTTGGTTGGTCACAAGAACTTGCTGAAAACATGGACTCCACTTTGGTGAAGGTGAGTGTTTTGTCAGATGGCTTCCTACTTGTCCACATATTTTTGCTGATGTTACCACGAGTGGTGGTTATAAAATGGCTGCTGGCTTTTTCTCTCATCTCAGGGCCTTTCAGACCCCCTCTAAAAAAAGAGACAACCCCCCTCCAAAGAAGTTCCTAAGTCCATGACCCCCTTTTCCTCACTATACCCTCAGTAAAGGGAATCCATGATCAACAGTTTCAATGAAGGAATGCTTTTAAGTAGTCTTTTCCTCTCTGAGCACTCGCAGGCTCCACACCTGACCCCGCTCTGGACAGACCAAACCCACCTGCGGCCAGAGAGTGACCGAGAGAGGGTGGCGAGCCTCGGGGTGCAGCGGCCGAAGAGGAGGCGAGGGAAGGGAAACGGAGAGAGAGAGAGAGAGAGAGAGAGAGAGGGAGGGAGACGGGCAAAAAGGCAAACAGCTCAGGGGAAGA
>NC_085006.1:16577177-16579677 GCF_963854185.1 Sardina pilchardus | reverse complement strand
TAATCTCCTGAGAAATGAAAAAAAAGAGAAATGAAATTAAAAATCCCTCAGATGGGGAGGACCACTAAAAAAGAACCAGGCAGCAGGCAGCAGCAGCAGCAGCCCCGTGCAGTAGAGCCAAGGCATAGAGACTCCACCGTATATATAAATATACAGGACGTACTGTATAATTAATGCAGAGGAACCAGTGGAAAATAGTGCAGTGTCCAACAAAAGAAAGAGCTGAAGGTCTCACAGTCAAAGGGCCCTAACAAAGGCTCGCTCCGCCAGCTGGTTCCCTTTTAATTGACCTCCTCCATACGTTTTTTCTCTCCAGTATGAAGCAGCCATGTTCATGCTCCGAGATATAAAAAAAATACCGAGTCGAAATCAGAACTCTGAGCTCATTAAATAAATATGCCTTATTTATGTGCTGCTGGAGGGAAAAATGGGTCAGCCCGCCCAGCATACGGTACAGTGTTCGTGGAAAGGAGAGAGAGAGAGAGGCGCTGTCCGTGGTGCTGACGGGCTGCCCGAGTGTGCAGTTTTCGGGGGGAGCTGCATAAAGAGCATCCAGACCAGAGCAGAGCATAGCAGTAGCAGCAACAGCAACAGCAGCAGCAGCAGCAGCAGCAGCAGCAGCAGCGCTCTATACTGACTGTGCGAGGCTGGCTCCTAGCCATTAAATCACAGTCATTATATGAGCAACAGTCCGGCCCAGTGTGTCACATAACAATGCCGCTTCAGTCCATTACTGGCTACCCGACAATAAGGCTGCGTGTTCTGCGTGCTGCCTACTTAAAGAGTTTCATAGTACACAGTAGGATTTTTTATGTTAATTTTTTTTCTAAACGCGTGCTGTCTGTTTTTTTGTTTTGTTTTTTTTGAGGAACACAATAAAGGATAAATAAAAGACGTATAAAGTCGAATCAAAACATAAATATGATCGCGGATCGCCCAGCGAAAAAACGCGCACGAACGTTTCGGGGTGCCGAGTGACGGGGGTCTGAAGAATAAACAGGATTAGATATCAAATGAGTGGAATGAGTTTGACAACGCACATGGGAGAGCGAGAGCCCCCTCATTATGGAGGCGAATAAGCTGGGATTCTTCAAAGGCCGCGGCCAGCCCCGCGTTTAATGTCTAATCCGCGCCAGGGCCCGGCCGCTTCCGCTGAGAGACCGGAGCAAAGACAGCCGGCTGGAAATCTGTTCTTTTGTCCTTTCTTCCTCTTTTCTATTTCATCTCGCACTCGCAGGCTACACTCGAGATTCCCCGCGGAGTAAAACGCACACATAGGCGCAAGAACGCGCGGGCGCGCGCACACACACACGCGCTGAACACACACGTACACGCACACACAAACACACACACACACAAATTCATATGTGTGCACCCACATGCGCTTACAAAATGTACATTCGTGTATGAAACGCATCACAAAGTAATGAAATGCATGCGCTAATCATGTGAGCATCAAAAACCGATTCCAGCCCTACGCCCAGACACATATCACGCATAATCATCGCATTGTGACTATATTCATTATGAAGTCCACAAACAGGCCTCAAAACATGTATGTTTATCTGTGTGTACTGTATGTTTGTGTGTGTGTGAGTGTGCGTGTGTGTGTGTGTTTGTGTAGGGGGGTGCGTGTGTGACTAAGGAAAGTCTATGTGTGTATATGTGGGGGTTGGTGTCTTTACTTCTCAGTGAGAGAAAAATCGGCCCTCCGGCCTGTTAGACATAAATAGGAAAAGCCCATCAATGATTAAAGACTTACAGCAACAGCACACAGATTTCCTCCCACTCCCAGGAGACATGCAGACAGACAGATGGACAAACAAACCCACAAGAAACAGACATACAGACATACAGACAGACAGACAGGCAGGCAGGCAGGCAGACAGACAGGCACAGGTACAGACAAACAGAACGACAGACAGTTGGACACAAGAAAAGACAAAAGACAAAGCGACAGACAGACAAAACAAAACAGACCAATAGGCAGAAAGACAGACAGACAAAGGCAGACAGGTAGACAGGCAGACAGGCAGACGGCCAGAGGCAGACAGACAGAAAAGAGGTGTCTTGAGGTCGTGCCGTCAGGGTGTTAGAGCTCTCAACCATCCCCCACTACCCCCCCCCACACACACACACACACACACACACACTCCCCACACACACCCCACACACACACACACACACACACACACTCCTCTCCTCACCGCCTGTCCAATTACGACAAGAATACAGGCAGAACAGCACACTTCACAGCTTTCAAGTGTGTCTGCCACCCCACAGGGAATTAACAGACAGAGAGAGATAGGGAGAGGAATCCTCAAATACCCCGCCTCCTATCTCACAGCGCTTTCTTTTCCTCCCTCTCTCCCTCGCTCCTTACCTTCCTTCCCTCTGCACTATTCTGTCTATACAAACAGAATCTAGTCCTTGAGATACCCACCGTGTATTTGCAACTGTTCCTCACCGATACTCTCACTCCTGCATCTCTCTCTCTCTC
>NC_085006.1:16557177-16572177 GCF_963854185.1 Sardina pilchardus | reverse complement strand
CTCGGCAGGAAGAGGCTACAGCAAATTCAGTCTGACCAGCTGTCAAGGAGGATTCCTGTAGAGTTAGCAGTGATGCTTCTACATCAGCTACTATCTCTCTCTCTTCCTCTCTTTCTCCCTCTCTTTCCCTCTCTCTCTTCCTCTCTCTATCTCTCTTTTTCTCTCTCTCTGCTTTCTGACTCTCCATAACTCAAAAAAACTGTCTGGCCCAATCCACCTCTCCAGTAATGACAACAGGCTTTCTCTTACTATGTAGTTGAAACCGCAGAGGCATCTTTTGTGCGCCTGGATTCCAAAAGAATAATGGAACTCCCTCTCAGGATCAAACACGGCGGCAGCAATGCTACCCAGTGAAGCTGCTATTTACTGATAGTATCGGTTCAGCTCTGAGCTTGGACTAGTTTCCTGGGTGGCTCAGTGAAAATGGTACCAGATTCCCTCAGCCGACAAGCGGGGGGAAAAGGGGGAGGGAGACAACAAGCTAGTAGGGAAGCCATTTTAGGCTCCCAACCAACATTTTGTTTCCCAATGATAATGCCTTACACATTAGAGGCAGGGTGGGTCTGTGGAGGAGTGCGTAGTACTGTCGTTTGAGTACAGTGCACTTGTGTGCAGATGGAGGTAAAGTATGAGGGTGTGTGTGTGTCTCTGTGTGTGTGTGTGTGTGTGTGTGTGTGTGTGTATGTGTGTGTATGTGTGTGTGTGTGTGTGTGTGTGTGTGTGTGTGTGTGTGTGTGTGTATGTGTGTGTCTGTGTCTGTGTGTGCATGCACGACAAATAGTCTGAACGAAACCAACAAACAAACAAACACGATGAAAGAACGCTGACCTTCAAAGCCCTGTCCCCAGCAACCCCCCCCCCCCCCCCACACACACACACACACCCCACCCCCAACCCCCTCAATCACACCCCCAGCCCACACACATCCCCATCCCACCCCACCCCACCCCACCACGGCCTCACCGCCTCCTGGCTGTCTGTCTGTCTTGATAAAGTAGCGGCTGAATCTCAATTTGGAAATCAGGGTGGGGTAGAAAAGAGTGGTGGTGGTGGTCTATGTATGTATGTATGTATGTACGTATGTGTGCGTATGCACGTGTGTTTGCTGGTTAAAGTTGACAAATAAATAAACAATTCTCAGGTAGAGATAGAGAGAGAGCTGACCTCCAAAGAAAATTGCAATTCTTTCTGTCCACCACACGCACACACACACACACACACACACACACACACACACACACACACTGAAAGCAACTGGATTCTGCCATGCACCACCCCACCCAACCTACGAAAAAGAATATGAAGAGACATGAATTTTAATGTGTCTGCTCATTTTCAGTCGACTGATTCCACTTCAGCATTGGAAATAAATAAGGAGGGGAGACGAAATATGGAAGGCTGATGGAGGAATCTTAAACCGAGAGGAGAGGAGGGAGAGAGAGGCAGCCCACGAACAAAGAGAATGAAAAACAGGGGGATAGATAGAGAAAGATGGAAAGACGAGTGTGGGGGAAAAGAGAGGGGGAGAAGAGAGGCAAATAGCAAAACCAGAAAATAAGGGTGGAAAAATACTGAAAAGAAGAGAGAAGCTTTCTAGAACAGAGAAACCAGGGAGTCATAGAGAGAGAGAGAGAGAGAGAGAGAGAGAGAGAGAGAGATGGTGATAGTGAATGAGCAAAAGAGAGAGAGTGTGATAGAGAAAATGAGATAGAGAGGGAGAATCTCATCTCTTGGCAGAATAATCTGTCATTTATCAAAGTGATTGAAAAAAGGAAAGAAGTACAAGGGGGAGGGGCGGAAAAGCATCTGAGAAGAGAGAGAGAGAGAGAGAGAGAGAGAGAGAGAGAGTGATAGGAAAAAAGAAATAAAAAGCAAAAGAATTTGTAGAAGAGCAGACTCCCATATTTCACGCTAGCATTGCAGCCAGCCCTGTACTGCTATTGCTGCTGCTGCTGCTGGGGAATGGAGGAGGCTCACATACGCTGCTGCTGGTCTAGACGCTTCCTTTTTGGGCTGGATATTGCATGAATTATGTATGGGCCAGGTTTCATTAAGGCCCCCTTATTAATAATATTACCCACACTGGAGGAGGGGGTGGGGATTGGGGGGGTTGGGTGGGGTGGGGGGGTGAACACACATGCCAGCAGATTGCTAGGATGTTGAGGGTGTGAGCTGAGCCTACACACATACATACATGCACACACACACACACACACACACACACACACACACACACACACACACACACACACACACACACACACACACACACACACACACACACACACACACACACACACACACACACACACACACTTACTGTAGTATATAAAACACACGCTCATATTCAAAAGTATGAGGGCTCATACATAGTCTGAAATGTGCTGTAGGCACCCATATGTGAAAGACACTTACAGAAATGGAAAAAATGAAACACACACAAACACACAGTATACAATATATGCCTGGAACATAAACACAATACACATGGACACAATAAACACAATAAACAAGAGAGACGCAGCACACACACACACACACACATCCAGTCCCATGCACAAGCTCCACATTTTGAAAATGACTTGCGCATAATTACAAAGGCACATACACTCTCAAACACCTGGGTGAGGCATTCGCCAGCGCACGATTTCCCCTCTGCAGACAAAAGAACACAAACAGACACACTCTCACTGCATGGACACACACACACACACACACACACCTACACACACACACACACACACACACACACAAATGCTGCACAATCCACCAGCACTTGGGCGGCAGGCTCTCCCTGAAAGTCCATTTGCTTGACAGACAGAGGGACAAACAGACGCATTCACAGCGGCTCCCGGCCAATTAACTCTCCAGTAGGGCAATTGGGCATTTCTACGCCCGGCGTGTCATAGGAATGACATCCCCACAAAAAACACCCCAATCCCCCCCCCCCCCCCTCCCTCCCCGTGCTGAATACAGTGGCAGGCCACAGAAACCCCCACTAATAACATCTCCTCCTACAAACACACGTCACTGTCTGGCAGGCACCAGTTTTCAGTGTGTTTCCAGTGTGTTTCCAGCATGTTCGTGGCAGGACACACACACACACACACACACAAGCACACAAACACACACAATGTGTACACACACACACATACAGTACACACACTCACACTGTACACACACTCACACACACACACACATACACACACATACGAACATATGAGTCATTGTTGTTGTTGCGGTCAGCATTGTACCAGCTGTCCCCAGCTGTGAGGGTTTATGCGCTCTGAGTACGGCGTCTGCAAGTGACGGTCCAAGGTAGCCTTTGAGTCTTGAGAGGATGGGGGTAAAGCACTTGTGTTTCTCCCTCTCTCTGTATGCACTGTATATGTGTAGACTGTGTTCATGTGTGCACGTGTGAGAGTGTGTGTGTGTGTGTGTGTGTGTGAGGGGGTTACACTTACGCTTGTGGTGCATGTGTGTGTATGTGTGTGTGTGTGAGGGGGTTACACTTTGTGGTTATTCTTGCATGTGTGCGTGTGTGTGTGTGTGTGTGTGTGTGTGTGTGTGTGTGTGAGGGGGTTACACTTACGTTTGTAGCTATTCTTGTGTTTCTATCTGTGTGAGGGGTTTACACTTACGTTTGTGGTTATTCTTGCATGTATGTGTGAGTGTGTGTAATGAGGTTACACTTACATTTGTGGTTATTCTTGCGTGTGTGTATGTGTGTATGTGTGTGTGTGTGTGTGCGTGTGTGTGTGCGTGTGTGTGAGGGGTTCACACTTACATTTGTGGTTATTCTTGCGAGTGTGTGTGTGAGGGCTTTACACTTACGTTTGTGGTTATTCTTGCGTGTGTGTGTGTGAGAGAGAGAGGTTTACACTTACGTTTGTGGTTTTTCTTGCATGAGTGTGTGTGTGTGTGTGTGTGTGAGAGAGAGAGAGAGAGAGGCTTACACTTACGTTTGTGGTTATTCTTGCGCTGAAACGGTAGCGTGTGGCGCTCGGAATCCTCCTCTCCCTCTTCGTCTGCCAGATGTGTGTGAGTGTAGTGATAACTCAGGCCTGGACGGTTCTTATACCGCTTACCACAGACTGACACACACACAGAGAGAGAGAGAGAGAGAGAGAGAGAGAGAGAATGAATGATGGCAGAGGAAAGAGGTCAATATTCGGCTTTTAGATCAAATTAAACTTGAAATCAATTTCATGGATTTCTCTTGCCATGACAACCAAGAATGTCATATCAAATCATACATTACAGTATCACTATACACTGCTGTTTGATTCTGGTGGATATAAAGATATTTGACACTTACTGTCACACACGTATGGCTTGTCCCTGTCCTCTATGGAGGTTGGCTCCTGCCTCTTTCTCATGCCACCAACACCACAGGCCTACAGAGAGGAATCCACAAGAGATTTCAGCCAGCATTCATGCAAACACACACACACACACACATTTTGACAAAGAAATTCAGACAGACAAATGAACACACACACACACACACACACACACTCTCTCTCTCTCTCTCTCTCTCTCTCTCTCTCTCTCAAACACATACACACACACACACACACACACACACACTTCTTATACCTCCATTATACATAAACGGCAGGCAGTGCAACACCTGTTGGAGAATTTTTATGTGCTCCAATTAACGTGTAAGAAGGTGTGAGCTCTGTGTTGCCCCTTCAGGCAGGAAATCTCAGAGTGCGAGAAAGTGAGTGCTCCCTCAGCACACACACACACACACACACACACAGACACACACACACACACACACACACATTCTTTCTCTCTCTCTCTATCTAATACACACACATACTGTACACACACACACACACACACACACACACACACACACACACACACACAGACACTTCACATTGTGGCATAATGTCAGCATCTGCTCTAAAGCACTATGGTGAAATTGCATACTAAATTGCGTCCTCCCCCAAACTCTAGAAGCTGTCTATTATTCCGAAGCTCAGCGGCTGTCATCGCAGCATCCAACCGAGCTTCCCACTCATCGCATTTCCATTACAAAATACCGACAAAACTGGCTCCATCCAATGCAGGATCATAAGAATGAAGGCAAACCTATCAATTCACACTCGATGGGCTGACCAGACAAGCGGGTTGTCAGCAGCAGAGCCAGAGCATGTGTGTGTGAAATAGCCGCCGCAACAACAACAAAAATGCTGAAAAAAGACTCAGAGTTTTGCCCTTGTGAAGGTCGTGCGGTGGCATCTGGTGTCTTACCCGGCCCTTGGTGCGGTTCTTGCGCTTGGGCACGTCGTCCTCCATCTCCTCCACGTCCAGCTCGTGAGGGAAGTCCCCCACCAGCAGCTTCTGTTAGAGGGGGACACACACAAGGTCACACACACACACACACACAGAGAGAGAGAGAGACATCAGACGGGTTAAGTTAGCAACAAGATCATCGCAGACAAAAAGGACAGACACGGCTACGGATGCTACGGCTGTGGCTACGGCTACAGAGCGAGTCCAAAAACACAGTGTGTGTCCTCTCTGCGGGACATCTCGGCCACTTTCTCGCTAATCAAAAGTCCTTTTTTTTTTGGGGTGGGTCGACCTTTCCGTGTGGTTACTGGTGATTGGCTGGCCGTCTGAGCAGGCTTTTTTTTCTCTCTCCCTCTCTCTCTGTCATCTCCTCGGGCCGAGCAGCGTGTGGGGAAGTTACCTGAGCCAGCGCATCAAAGACAACGAGGCGCACACGCACGTGCTCATGATCAATGAGGACGGACTAGAAAAAAAAAAGAGACCACAGGCTTCTAGATTCTTCTTTATCTGTGCTTGCAAATTGATGGTGAGCGCTCCTTGTTTTTTTTTCTCTCTCTTTCAAAAGCACATCAAGTCAAATGTGGTTCAGTCTCTAATGATGTTGAAACAAGAGGAATTGGCTCTATTGTCTTCCCAGTGTGTTTTCAGAAAATGTGAACCATTACAAAAAAAGTTGCCGCAGACTATAATAATAATTCCAAACCGTACAAATTGGCAATTTCAGACCCATTGTAAATGTAATGAACAACACTAGTCCAAAGACTGCATCTGGAGATGCGATATGAGTAATGTGTGTGTGCGTGTCTGTGTGTGTGTGTGTGTGTGTGTGTGTGTGTGTGTGTGTGTGTGTGTGTGTGTGTGTGTGTGTTTGTGTAGATGTACTTACATGCGTGTGTGTGTATGTGTGTGTGTGCGTATGAGTGTGTGTGCGTGTGTGTGCGTGTGTGTGCGTGTGTGTGCGTGTGAATGTGTGTATGTGTGAGTGTGTGTTCATGAGAAAAAGAGACAGACTGCAATGAAGAAACTCAGACAGAGCCTGGCCACATTCGGAGTGCACTGCAAACGCTGTCTGGAGAGGAGCCCCAGGAGACTCACAAGGCTGTGGCCCACAAGGCAACACCACCTGCCAGGGTGTCCACCCAGGAAAGTCCCAGGATCACAGGCCTTCTCCCACTGGAGAGGCAGGCCGGCCATGTGGAGCCTAATTGGCGTGTTAAAAGGCTAATTACCAGCCGGTGGGATCCATGTCAGGCGTGTGGGTGAGGTGGAAGGTGGACTATGAAGGGAGAGTAGATCAAGATGAGGTACAGTATATGGGCAGAAACACACACAAACACACACAAACACACACACACACAAACACACACACACACACACACACACACACACACACACACACACACAAACATACACAACCATACATACATACACACACACACACACACACACACACACACACACACACACACACACACACACACACACACACACACACACACACACACACAGTACGACACTGTAGCTGTTTTCAGACATGACCTCCGGACAATGCCCAGACAGGTCCTAAACTTAAATGGCGTTGGGTGTTGAAACATGATCCTCACATGGAAATCTCACGGGTGGGACGTGTTCATACCTGGAGCAAATACTCTGAGTGCTTAGTGAGGGGAGGAGGCAGGGTTGGAGCACAATACATTGTTGTGGTATGATGATGCACACAATATATAAATCAATAGTGATAATTGATAATGGCCGCCTCCTAAGAAGATCTTAGCACTTAAGAGCTTCTTAATGAATCCGGGAAACGCGGCCAATGTTGATATGCCAAGTCCAGCTTGTTAAAATGAAATGATCTCGAAACATGTATTTTTATTTTCCCTTGAAAGGTCAAAACATTTCCACTATCCTCAGAATGTACTCGCAATAAGATTGCCACAAGTTGTTACCACAAGTTGCCCTTTTAAGACCATCTTTTCTTTTTACTGTAATGGAGGCTAATTGGTGTAGCACCTAAGTTATCATTCTCTTCTCAGTTGAATCCGAAACCTTGTCTGCATAAAGGCTGTCTTGACAATCTGCCCTTGTATAGTCCATATTTAAATCACTATGCAATGGCTATCTTGGCTCATGAAACAGTGTTGGCATGCTTTTTAACGTAGTACATGTGCGTCACTTACAGGAAGAATGGTAGCCTAAAATGGTTACTTATGGGAACTTTCTGTCTTCACAAACTAGCGCCAGTCTGTCATGAATGAACTTGATTATGACAATGTCATAAACTTATAAACTACAATTAAGCCGAGAGGACACCATCAGCTGTGCACGGTGCGTCATCACCCGTACCCTCTCACTAGGTGAATCTACCCGCACTTTAACTACCTGTGTTCAGATATGCACCCACCCATCATGTGACCTCCAGACTTAGTACCAGGGGGCTGGTCGGGTCGGACCCTGGTGATTTTGAGGTAAAATAATTCAGACATTTTTGTTCACACATACAGCTCGCCCGTTTGATTCACCGATCATGTCCAGAGTCCAGTGCATGTCTGAAAGGGACTTCCTATAGACGAAGATGCTCTGGGAACTACTGTATGTGCATACTAATATCCCTATTGGTACGTCTCAAATGGACACACACACACACACACACACACACACACACACACACACCACACACAGTTCTCTGTAGTTACATGAGTTCTGGCAGTGGCGATGTGTCCTCACACTGGGTGGAAAGTGTGTCACTGCCAACGTTGTGAGCCACACAGAGCACATGATAGAGAGAGAGAGAGAGAGAGAGAGAGAGAGAGAGAGAGTGAGAGAAGGAAAAAATGAAGGATATCAGAAAAAGGGCAGAGGCAAGGGAAGAAGGAAATCAAAGAACAATAAAGAGGGAATGAGAGAGAGAGAGAGAGAGAGAAGTAGGGAAAAAGAGAGAAAAGCAGCAGTATACAACAAAGGAAGAGAGAAAGAGAATTCTAGAGGAGAGGGACCAGGAAAATGTATTTGTGTGTGTGTGTGTGTGTGTGTGTGTGTGTGTGTGCGCTTATGTGTGTGTCTGTGTTTGTGTGTAGGTGTGTGTGTAGGTGTGTGTGGGTGTGTGTATGTGTGTAGGGGTGTGTGTGTGTGTGTGTGTGTGTGTGTGTGTGCTTATGTGTGTGTGTGTGTGTGCATGAGAGCAGGAGTGGGACAGGGTCACATTAGGAGGCTAATGCCCCTCAGGGCTCTGTATAAATCCTTAACCCTGTAGTGAGCTCAGCGGCCAATCAGCAAGGCTGTACAGAGGATATCCAGTGATGGCGCTCAGATAAGAGCAACCAATCAGATAGCGCCCCAGCACACACTACACCACTACTAGTAGTGCACACTCTCTGCTACAGGGAGACTTCAGCACTTACTGTATAGGTCATGATCAGCTTGTCTGGAAGTAAACAGGCGTTTAGGTGTGTCGGTGTGTGTGTGTGTGTGTGTGTGTGTTTGTGTGACTTAAACAACTAAAATATATGGGTACATGAATATTATGGTCTAAAGTGTAATGACTTGTGTAGGCATATGGTGCATCTAACAGCTAGATTATCTGGATATTTGAATGCTAATGAGGATTTACAAAACAAGCACATGTGCTGCTTATGTATTCACAGGTGTGTTTGTCTTTATTTAGATTATACCTGTACAGTTGCCTCTGTGTGTGTGTGTGTGTGTGTGTGTGTGTGCGTACGCGTATGCATTTGAGTGAGTGAGAGAGAGAGTGAGTGAGTGTGTGTGTATGTGTGTACGTGTGTGTGTGTGTGTGTGTGTGTGTGTGTGCGTGCGTGCGTGCGTGCGTGCGTGCGTGCGTGCGTGCGTGCGTGCGTGCGTGCGTGCGTGCGTGCGTGCGTGCGTGCGTGTGTGTGTGTGTGTGTGAGTGTGTGTGTGTGTGTGTGTGTGTGTGTACGTACGTGTGAGTATGTGCATGTGGCTACATGTGTGTGTGATGAAGGTCCTCACCTGACACTCGCTCATAGGCTCCTCCTCCTTGGTCTCCACCTTCTTGTCCAGCGTCTCTCCAGCCAGCAGAGACTCCAGCACTGGGCCCTCAGGCACCACACCCTCCTTCTTTAGGGCCGCCTCGTAGTCTGGACACACACCACACACACACATGTATGTTTAATTACATTCACACACACCAGAGGATTACTTTGAAAAGAAATATAGTTTGGCCCCAGCCGTGGCGTGACTAGCTGGGGCACCTGCACCGCACACCAGCAACCCGGGTTCGATTCCCGCCCCGTAGTCTACACTCTTACAAAAAAAGGTGCTACAGTATATACAGTAGAACCAAAACTCGTTCTGCTGCATGCTTCATACATGGCACCCCTAAATGCTTTTTTAAACCATTTTGAAGGGTGCATCAAAGGAACCCCTAAAGGCCCATTCATGCTCAACGTAAAATACGGATACGGATTCGTTTGGAGTGTTTCAAACGTTCTTTCCGTTGATTTCGTCCGTACTTTGACACGAAATTGAGGGGCTTACACGATTACGGATGAAACGGATGAAACGTTGCAATACCGAGCACTACCACAGGAATGCCACACGAAAAAGTGGGGGCGCTATGCATTCACACGTAAACATACGGACGGAGGTATGAAGACATCACCGGGTAGAACGTACGTACAAAAATACGGACGTAAATTGCCACACGTTGAGCATGAATGGGCCTTAAGGGTTCTTTAAAGCCTGCGTGTTCTAATCTATATAGCACCCAAAGAACCCTTTTTTTAAGAGTGTATCAGGTGTTCTGCCCAAGGGGAGGCCAGCTTTGCCCCGGACTTGACTACTGATTAGTTCTCCCTTCCGTCTGGACATGGTGTTGGGACTGCGGCTGCCTCCGCAGACAAAGCACAGAGGCTCTGCCTCTGCCAGCTCACTCCCACTCCCTCTCACACACACAACACACACAACACACACATAACACACACACACACACACACACACACACACACACACACTGACCGATTTTGAACTCTATGGGTCCGAGTCGAGGGTCCTCCAAGATGTTTAGCCGTCTCTTCTTGCGCCAGCAGCGGGCCGGGTACGTGTACAGCTGCCCAGGGGCCAGACCTGCGGAGCACACCAGGCCACACCAGACACATGACAGGTCAGCCACCGGTCACTCACAGGTCAGAGGTCAGAAGACAAAAAAACACCACAGACTGAGTAAAAACACACTTACTGACTCTGAGTCAGTGACCCAAGGTCCGCCCTGTAATGTTCCTCTTCTTGCTCCCAAAGATGACAGACAGCGCTTTCTCTTACAGCCGTAACTTGGCGTGTTTATTCAGCTCAGGCATAACGTGCATATCAATCCCACTGCCAGTCTAACTTCCCAGCTTCCTGCCTGCTCTGTTTTCCTATCCCATAACTCCCCGTGTTCTTAAAGGTGTATGCCCCCTAGTGCTGAACATCACACTCCCTAAGGCCTAAGGCTTGTGCCCTCACAGACTTAAATGATATCAGCCATGGTGGGAGGCCGCGAGGGCTTAAAATGGCATGAATAGGAATGGAACGGCACTTTGCAACATTACTATCACATCCACTATATTGCCAAAAGCATAGGGTCATCTGCCTCGACTCACATATGAACTTAAGTGACAATCTATTCTTAGTCCATAAGGTCATAGGTCATAGATCCAACATCATATTAAACCCTATGGATTAAGAATGGGTTGTCACTTAAGTTCATATGCGAGTCAAGGCAGATGACTCTATACTTTTGGCAATATAGTGTATATCATGCCTCATATCACATGACATCTCTTGTTTTAAAAACACAGGGAGAGTGGCAGTTTCACTCAGCTTCTTTTTTTTTAGCATTTCAAAGTGCTGGACCAACTTCTTTCGAATTAAAAGAAAGCACACAAGGCCATACTTAGTTTCATTGCAATAAACGATTAACTTGATGATTAACTTTTAAGTGCTGCCATTTCTCCTTTCTATTAAAGTCACATTTCTTTACACTTCTATGCTGGTGTCATGTCCCAAAACTATGAACGGTGGGCGACTGCCTTGGGCCAAGTCTGCAGAAATACGTACTTACTGAACGTGTGCACAAAGGGCTCAGTAATATCAGTGTGTGAGAGAGCTCTCGTGCACTTGACGATTTGTCAGAAGAACAGCCCTAAGCCGCACAGATAGAAGGAGCCTCAGAGTGTGTGGACATTGAGATTGGGCCAATGAATAATGTCCTCAGTCCTCCACCAACTGAGTCACCGACACTCACAGACAAGAACACACACACACACGCGCACGCACACGTGTATGTGCCCACACACACTCACATACACACACAAATACACACACACAGACTCTCACAGACTCATATACGCACGCACACCCACACACAGACTCACACACATGCACGCACAGACTCAGACACACACACACAGAGTCACACACACACACAGACGCTCACACACATACACAGACTCACATATACAGACACACACACACAGACTGATAAATATACACATGCACACACAGACTCATAAACATACTGTACACATGCGCACACACATACACACACACACAAACACACATACACACACACACACACACACACACACACACACACACACACACACACAGACTCATAAACATACACACGCGCGCACACACGCACACACACACACACACACACACACACACACACACACACACACACACACACAGACTCATAAACATACACACACGCGCACACACACACACACACACACGCACACAGACTCACGCACCAACACCCCAGAGGAGCTCACCTGGGCCGCGGTGTGTCTTCTCCATCCAGATGTAGCAGTTGCTCTGGGCCACACCTGTCTGGGAGTCCAGGAAGGGCAGCCGCATGGAGCGCTCGGCACACAGGCGGGCGTTGTAGCTGCGGCAGTGCTCGATGGCCTCGCGGTAGAACTCCTCCCCCAGGCTGCACACAACACAGCGCCGAGACACACACACCGTTCACCTCCGCAATTATGATTTATGTACACGCTTACAGGTGTGCATCTCTGGCCATTTTCTAGCAGGTCAGGCAATATGCAGTATCTTTTCGGGTTCTTCAATCAACTTGTCAGTGCGTCTGCCTGTCTCTCTGTTCCTGCATTTTATCAGTCTGTCTGTCTAGCTCAATGCTCTGTCTGTGACACAAGGAATTATATGGTGGAAACCAGAAACATTGTGCCCCATGGAAATAACTCAATTTCTCTGAAGTGTGTAGGACCAGGGTTATTTTATGGATTACTCTGCTCTCTCAAAAGATGGCTGGCTTCTACATACACTGTTTGAAGTCGAGCAATGGTAATCAAATTCCAATTTAAAGGACAACTCCGGTCTGAGAACAACCCAGGCTTCTGACAAGACTCAAAATATCATTACACTTCAGTGACACTGTGGAAAGAGTCCCTACAGACAATCCAGAGTCATTTTAACTTTCTAAGGGTACAGGAAGGCTATAAAAAAAATGATTGTTTGTGCAGTCTGTGCATAACATAAATTCTTTGGTTACACTTTACTTGAAGGTATCTATATAAGAGTGACTGTCATGAATATGTCATAAACATTATAAATAAGTCACGTGTCATTTGGTTTTGTCATTACTGATTTTAACAAAGCGTCATTCGGTTTTAGTCATGACAGGCTAGGGTTAGGGTTAGGGTTATGATGAGAGTGTCATGTCGCTCTTATGTAGATACCCTCAAGTAAAGCGCTACCATTTGATCTTGGTAAGAGCAAACCGTACAAGTTGACTACCAAATGCAGCACAAGCTACTGTCAATGGACACGAAAGGAGGAGAGTTCACTAATCAACTTGTATGGACTCTCTTCCCACAATATGGCAGCAACTGGAAAAATAGCAACAGTCCTTTTTGTACCCTTTCTTTACACTTGCAAATGTAAAACTATTTACATAATAGCATGGAAGTGTAATGGTTTTTCAAGCCTCGTTAGTTTGATGTAACAAAGCTGCCCCCAAAGGTTATATGCTATATGCCACGTAGTTGTAAATGCATATTCTGGTCTAACTCAAAACTGCTGCAATTAATGTCATTTTGGTCCCCAACTAAAGTTCACACTTGTTATCATCCAAAAATAGACCCTAGGTTCTTCTTAGACCAGAGTTTCCTTTAAATCTCAGTGGCCCGTGGCCTGTGGCCCTCTAAAAAGGCCATGTTTTTTTCCCTTAATCCAGAAGAATATAAAAAATAATAATTCCAGCTCTATATTTCACTTTCATTCCATGGCTAATAAGAGCCTTCCTTTTGGACCAATCTTTTGAAATGGCACTCTCACACACACACACACACACACACACACACACGCATACAAAAAATAAGGCAAAATTGTGTGAGGGGCCTTTGAACCTCTCCTTTCCAAAATCAGCTTGACTATGTCAGTCACAGAGGAGGGAAGGAGAGGAAGAGGAGAGTGTGTGTGTGTGTGTGTGTGTGTGTGTGTGTGTGTGTGTGTGTGTGTGTGTGTGTGTGTGTGTGTGTGTGTGTGTGTGTGTGTGTGTAGGGGGGTGCTAGGTAAAAATGTCTGCTCCCCTTGAGAAGCACAGATACATGAAAGTCAAGGCTGCACTCAAATTGATGCAAACTATGGAGGTTGCTGTCAGGGTGAACTACAGAGGTCCCTGTCATTGTCAGCCCAGAGACAGGCCGTGCACACTGTCGAGGCTCTGGGGCTGTGTGTTGGGGGTGGGCGGCCCTACACGTGTAGCTGGGGGAATAAATAGCGGATGGAGAGAGAGAGAGAGTGGGGGAGTGTGACAGAGAGAGTGAGCAAGAGAGAGTGAGAGAAAGTGAGAGAGTGAAAGAGAGTGTGACAGAGAGAGACACACAGAGAGAGGAAGAGAGTGAGAAAGAGAGGGAGAGAGTGGAAGAGAGAAAGAAAGAGTGAGATAGAGAGAGAGAGAGAGAGAGAGAGAGAGAGTCTATGCATATGCATGATGACTCAGGCCAATCGTAAAGCGTTAGACACTCCATATGCATGCCCAGACACAAATGTAAACATGTGTTGTGCAGCAGTAAACAAACACAGATGCAAGCGCAGACTCACACAGCACAGGCGTACCTGTTTTTTAAAACAGCTCCACTGGACTGTCTGCAGGGAGGAGAGGGAAAAAAGCAAGGGTGAGGAAAAGAATCGAGGAGAGAGAGAGAGAGAGAGAGAGAGAGAGAGAGAGAGAGAGAGGACCATACCAAATTTTAACTTTGAAATCCAAGCCTCTGCCTTCTGGTCAACGCAAACAACAGCAGGAACCGTGAAACGAACAAAAGAAACAACTTTCGAGCCTTTCAATCAGCTTTGATCATTTTGAAAATATTTAATTTCAAGATCCAGTTTCAGTGCGCACTTGAGTTTTTAGATCCCTATAAGAGACGTGCTACACCCACAAACCAATCATCCTCCTCAGTTTCCGAAAAAATAACCAAGAGAACAATTAGTAGTTGCATGGGAAGGAGTCATAACAACACTGCAAAGTGGTTCTACTGATAACGGATTTTATGATGTGGCGATAAAGCGATTTTAGGGCCCTTGTTAAAGCCCAACGACACAGAAGGTGTAAGTTGGTGCAGCTCCATCCAAGCTAACAGAGCCTCTGCATCAGTATGGTGATAGCAAGGAAATCAATAGCAGAAAGAGAAAGCCTAAAGCAAA
>NC_085006.1:16499677-16554677 GCF_963854185.1 Sardina pilchardus | reverse complement strand
CACGACTTTCTCCATGACAGGCACACAGACACAGCAGCACCCCCGGCCGCACCTTCCCTCTTTCCTAACCCAATTTCTGGGGCAAAACGGGAGCGCATTAGCAGGGGAAGGTGAGGGCGCCTGGAGCCCCAGATGGACAATGGCTCCCGAGCCAACAGCACGTGCGCGCGTCTTTCTGCTTGGCTCTGGCTACTATGGTTGTTTATTTCGTGACCAACTACTACCTGGGATCCAATTAGCCACAATTAAAAAAAATATGTAAAAAAAACCACTCTACTGTGAGGAGGCAGAGCTCCCTCTAGAGGCCAAGTGAGGGTAGTACTCGAAGCCAGCGACAGTGTTTGCACTGAAATTAATTACACAATTTCAATATGAACCCTGCGCCGAAATGATGAGAATTTTGTGACTGTGGAAAAAATGTCGAAAGATTCATTGTGACACATTTCCTGAGAAAAGTGTGTGAGCGAGGCGCCATCCATCAGGTTTAGAAACCCAGGACCGTCCTCTAGAATGAACACCAACGATTTATTGCCGTCTGACAATCTCCTATTATCTATGGAAAAAAAACACTATCAAAAGTGAGGCCAGGGCCTTTTGGTTAGTGCTAAGCCCAATCCTTTCATTGTTATTCACCTTTAATGATTAACGCATTTGCGCAGACGCATGGAGCCCTGACAAGACCATCCATCCACAGGTAAATGATCACGGGGGGGGGGGGGGGGGAGTATTGAGGAGTATTAGTTTGAAATCAGTCTGGCCTGGAGCCAGAGCACCCTCCTCGTCCTGCGTGCCCGCACTGCCAAGAGCCCGGGCTGGGGCTTATATTCAGTGAGCTGCATGGGGCCTGGCGGGAGAGAGGAAATCTGTGCACCCATCCCCCCAGCGTGTCTGTCTGTAGATTACAGTATGCAATATCACCCTTACCCAGGCGAACCCTCTCCCCTCTCTCTCCATCGCGCACCCAACCCCCCCTCCTCTCCCCTCCCACCCTCAACCCTGCCTGCCCTCCCCCCACCTCCCTCCCCTTCCCTCTCCTCTACTCCCAGCCTGCTCCTACCCTCTTTCTCAGAACCCAGTCAAATGATTTATCTAGCTTTCTTTTTCATCTCTCTCTCTCTCTCTCTCTCTCTCTCTCTCTCTCTCTCTCTCTCTCTCTCTCTCTCCACAGACAGGCCACAGCTTTTCCCCTGTGCCTCCTCCAAAGCTAGGTCACTCAGGACCGGCCCTGGAAAGCTATAGTCCCATTCAGACACTGTGAACAACACATGCACCTATACCTACCCACCCACACAGACATGATCAGACCGGCAATCACATGCTACTGTATATAGCCTAACGGAGCTCTGTGGAGACATGATTTTTGCTACAGCATTTTTTTTCAGGTTTTTTTGCAACATCTCTGCAATGGCAGCCACAATGACACAAAGCTGCACGTTGGCCCAGTAAGAGCCAATGGCAAGTTCCTTTTCCTGAGTCCAATCCTGGGCACTCCCTGTGACTACAGCTCCGTAACAGGCCACAGATCAGCTCACGCTAACATCGCACCGCCTCAGCTGTGCTCACCGTGCTTCTGACTTCTGACACATGCAAGGTGGCCAGATGATACTCTCTTTGCATCTGCATTGCTGAACCGGAACTTTGTGATGAGGTAAACAAACATACTGTACGTGTGGCTATCTGGATGTGCACAGCCATATTTGTAACAACAAAAGACTAGGCTGCTGCATACTCTTTTTTCTTTTTTTTTGCTTCGTTAATATATATCATTAACATTTCATAATTTCTCCAAATCTTACAGCAACAGTGGAATACGTGCGTGGATATGCCAGGGTCCTGATTTCATTTCACCAGAATGTGCTGAAACATTCATATGCATTGTCATCAGAATGATCAGAAGAGGAACCTAAAAATCTAATTATCTGGCCGCTGTTGAATTCCCATTTGCACTGAGTTCCATCAAAGTACATTCTCCATAGCCCCTTGCTACACCAATGCCAGAGATCTAATTCTACATCTAGACCAGATATAATGTCTGTGGAGCTCACTTTTGCAAGCATGAGATCAAATGGAAACAGTATAGTTTCAAGCCAAAGACATCAAAGTCTTAAACGGTAAAGTTTAAGTGTTAGAATGGTGGTTTCCACATCATCACCTCTCATTACAAAAACTACTCAAGGCACATGTTGTATGTATGTATGTTACTGTATGTCTCTTGGGGGTCCAAGTCAGTCACAGCCTACAGCACCAGTCCAACAGCTACTGGACGCAGTGGAACGGGTCGGCGCCAGAGCCAGAGCCTCCGTCCACTGCAGCCACCGCCGTGCTCTTCCAGGTGGCTGATCTGCTGGCTCAGCCTGGGCAGATGAGAGCCAGCATGTGGCGTGACATAACCCTGAGCGCGTGTGGCCCTGGTGTCCTGATGCATGTTTCTCCAGAGGTACATACATGCTTATGTAAGCCACACACAAAGAGAGGACGAGGAGGAGGAGGAGAGTGTGTTTGTGTGTGTGTGTGTGCGTGTGTGTGTAAGGGGGTGGGGGGTCAGAGAAAAAGCGTAGCAGCTAGCCACTCCTACAGCCTAGCGACACCATGGTGGACACTGAGGTTTTTAAACGGGTGCTGTAACTGTCAGTCATTGCCGCGGAGTGAAGCGCCACTGACGGTGCGGGAGGGACGGCAAAAAAACTATACAACCCAGGAAATGGGAGCCTGGAGTCCAGTTTACAGTAAAAGGCGCTGGAGCTGTGCTCTTTAACTCATAATACATCCCATGGTTACAATTCCATTTCTATAGCCTCACTTCATGGCCTAGCCGCGCTTTCCCGAGAAGTCTTCCCAAGACTTCTGTTTAGAATTTATGAGCATCTTTGTGGGGCCATTCCAACATGGAAAAGTTCATAAGGCTATTTCCAACACGGTCATGATTAGCCCCGTACAGTGTGGTTGTTCACTGTTTGTTTCTCATTTCTAATTTCTATCTCTTCCTCTAGTCACAAGACGCCGTTCATTCCTCCCAAAAACAACATAAAACGTTCTGCTAATTGCGCACTATTTACTGCTAACGCCACCTCTGAGTGGAGTCAAACTGATGAACTCTGGTTAGAATGGAGGAGGGGCATATGCACAGAACTCCCAAAATCCTCTTCCTTTGGACATTCCCACTACATCGCGAACAAGGGGTTTATACGTCAGCGTTTAGAAATTCCCGGGTCCAGCCAAGTGGATTTCAAGTGGGTGAAGCTGAAGTTTGTGTGGCCGGCTGGAGAGTGATGAACATTTCTTCCTGCAGCACTTTCATAATGTCTCCGGATTGAGGAGAGGATCCATCTATGTAATAACAGCCAAAGTGGAAGAGCCATAAATCTCGTCTGATGGACCCGCATTCAGCACTGGACTGCTGCACACGGCAGTACTGCTCCAGAGGCATGGTCCGCTGCACACAGACACACAGGCACAGCATACGCAATCACACACACACACACACACACACATACACAGTCACATGCACACACACACACAAACACACACACACACACACACTATCACACAAAAGTGCACGCACGCACACACACACTATCACACAAAGGTGCACGCACGCACACACACATACACAGCCACATCCCAAACACACACATACACACACACAAAAGAGTACGTATACACACACAAACACACACAAAAGCACACACACACACACACACACACACACACACTCACATAAACGCAGGATATGCAATCACAAAAACATACAGGCCTGTACACACCTTGAATGTATACACGCACAGAGCACCACCATATACACCAACCCCTATTCCATAGGGTCCACAATCACACAAACTCAGATCCATAAGAAGGCCGACATCAATGGGGAGAAGTGCAGTATACACAATCACACAGAAAGAGGCGAACGCAGTATTCACAATTAATCAGACACACTCCCAGCCACTTATACACGCATACAACTACAGAGCACATACATGTGGCACAGACACCACCATAAATGCACACACAGGCAGAATACACAGGTATGCACGCAAACAGACATATACTGTACATGCAGTCACATGCTATTTAATCACTGCAGAGAATGCAAACAATGCAAACGCATTGAGCATAAGCATATACAGTACAAGTGAATGTTAGTAGTGTACGTTAGTAATGAATGTTAGTAGTGGTGTACACACAACAGGAGATTATACAAATAAGTATAAACACAATGGTCTTTCAAACACTCACATAGTCACATGTCTCTCCTGGATAGAATACACTAACACTTTGATGCACATGCAAATGAACACAGAATGCAAAAATATAAAAGAGGCAAACACACTGCAAATATACATACAGATGCATAACAAAATAACAAAAGGGTAAACTGGCAAACGGACAGAAAGTGTTAACAAATGAGACACACAGACCAACACGCACACACAAAACAAAGCAATGCAAACACAAATGTGCAATATAGTCTGGTGCACAAATATCTACAGGCAGACAGTAACACAAAACTACACACACACACACACACACACACACACACACACACACACACACACACACATACAAACAGGAGTTCTGAAACAAACACAGACAAACACAAAACAAACATACAGCCAAACACAGAAATGCTTTGCCATATAAATAGCTTCACTTCGGAAATACTGTAAGTCACAAAGACACACACAACATAAACGCCCTCAGGTGCTATGCGGGGTTTATTAAGAAAAACAACACACACACACACACACACACACACACACACACACACACACACACAAACAAACAAACAAACAAACAAACAAACACACAACGAACCAAACAAATTTCTATGCACACAAACTGTTCATACCTGCCACATAAAAATGATCTACCGGCTTACGGCCTATACGTCGCACACATGAAAATGTGCACGTTCTCCTAGATAACTTCTAATAATGCTTTTTCATTAGAGCACCTGGAAATTTATGTCTTTCAGCCATTTTGAGACAGAACAGTAAAACAATCCCCCATGTGGAGGCATGGCGCGGTAATTACAATTGATCTGAGGCTACGCACCACAAGAGCAACACATTCACTGGAGTAAACAGGCCGACCAAAAAAAAAAGAAAAACACAACCACAGTCGCACAAAGATGCACTGGCCCACCTTTGGAAATGGACTCGAATGAACTGACGTAACGAGAACACCCAAAGATACACACAGACCCCACACACACACAGAGACTGTACTTTAAGAGAGAGGCACATTTGCATAATGTAAATCACAAAGGCAAACACAGGTAGCCTAGCGCTAGTGCTGACTGTGTGTACACGACACGGGACGAGATGGAGTGGGTTTGGAGTATCAACCGTCATGCCACACTGTTCACCTCGTCTTCTTCTTAATGTCAGAGCCGATAGATTCCTCCTCCCGAAACGCTTCTTTGAGAACACTATCTAGGTTACTGCAGAGTGTGCCATTAGTGGAGGACCCCGGCGCTAGCCTCGTGTCAGGCCTGTCCCGATGCCTATGACAGTCCCTCCAACTCTTGACATGGCAGAATGCTATCTGCATGTATTTATTCATGTATAATGTAAGAGCAGCACAGTCACTGATGCGTTCATTGAGGCCCCCTCTCTCTCTACACCCGGCCAGGCTGATCGAATGGGCCTGAAATGCAGGCCTGGGTGCTTCGTGCTGTTTTTTTTTTTTTCTCTCTCTTCTTTTTCTTTTTGTCTGTCTCCTCCCTTCACGTCATGCTTCAGCTCCCCGTGTGATAGCACACCTGCTAATTTACGAACCACATGCACTGTGCAGCATCCTGAGAAACATGAGAATTTCAGAGGCGCCTCTATGAGCCTATCGCACCGCACACACCCAAACATGCACACAGGCGTACTCTCTCTTTCAATCACACACACACACACACACACACACATGTTATGTTCTGACAAGAACTGACACTTCACTGTATGGAAGTAGCACTTGGTGCCGCACTAACTGTCCTTATCACACTCCGCCTTGATTGTTTACCTTGTTGGAAGTCGCTTTGGTTGAAAAGCGTAAGCCAAAATATAATGCAATGTAATGTTAACGTGTGAGTCTGTCCATAATACAGGGTGCACACACAGACAGCCACACACAGAGTCACAGAGACACACACACACACACTCACACACACACACACACACACACACACACACACACACACACAGACACACAGACACAAACACACACACACACACACACACACACACACACACACACACACACACACACACACACACACACACAGTCAATATGCACCCTCCTGATTATTCTCCATAAATGTCGCCTTGTGCACCTAGCAACTACCTGGCCAACAGATCCAGCTGAGTCTAGCCGTCAGCCTCTCCCTCTCTCTGGCCTTCTTCACCAACTCAGCCTCCAAACTACAGGCACAGACGGCCACCATACACTGTTACATCCCCAAGCAACAGTGCTATGACTGACAGTCGGTTAGGTAGCTTTGGAGAAATAGGTCATAGAGCTAAAAATACCTATCTGTGTCTCTCTTTCTTTCATTCTCTCTCATTCTCTCTCTCTCTCATGCTTTACTTGTAAAGAAAATGAGGATCTATAAGTTGCGAAGAGAGAGAGGGAGAGAGAGAGGGAGAGAAAGAAGCTGACTGACTGAGAAAAAGAAAAATGCCGTTACAGAACTGCTGTAGATGTTATGCAAACAAACCAAAAAAGGGCAGAGAGAGAGAAAGAGAGAGAGAGAGAGAGAGAGAGAGAGAGAGAGAGAAAGAGAAAGAGAACAATCGAGAAATGAGGCAATGGGTTCAGGCTCCAATGCATTCAGCACAGGGCCACTTTAGCTGAGGCTCAGTGCTGTATTATATAGAATTCATTTCCCTCAGATCAGCCAGGCAAGGCAGAATAACTATCAGAACAGTCAGCATACGGCAGCTCCCTCACAACGGAGTGACAGAGAGAAAGTATTGAGGGAAGGGGATGGGGGGTGGGGGGGGGGGGAGATGGGGGGGGGGGGAGGGGCGCAATCAGAAAATGAAAAGAGAATAACCCGGGAATGAGGAAGAAAAGAGAAAAGAGCCTTGCTTAAAAAATGGTGAGAAACAATAGAAGTGACAGATGAGGAGAGGAGCAGAGGAGACAACAGTGAGAGGAGAGGAGAGGAGATGAGAGAAGAGAGAGAGAGAAGGGGAGAGTGAGGAGAGAAGACTTAAGTCATGTTTGAGGATGCAGCTGGTAGGCAGTGTGGGGGGGGGGGGGGGGGAGAACCAAGAGCACATTGATGCCACCCATGCCAATGGAATCCTTCGAACTGAATAGTGGTCAGGTTTAGGCAAATGGCCCGATACCAACGGGGAGGGCGAGAGACACCCATCAACAGCAAAAAGAGGGAGAGAGGGGCGGAGAGGAGGGAAAAAAAGACTTGAAAGACTAATCCAGTGGAAAAGTGAAGAATTCTCACAAGACTGCTCTCATTTTCAGATGTGTCAAAGTCATTTTAGGGAATAAGCAGGCACCAAGAGAACCCTCCTTGGGTCATTCGATTAATTGACTTTACAAAACCAATCTTCTTGCATTCAAATATAACATCAAACTGTAGTTACCATCAGTTATGTAATCATGTTTGTTCTATGCTCTTTTTCAGTTAATTTCAGTCTGTTGTAACCTTCCTCTGAGATGTCAACATGGTCAGCCTGCATTTGCCACAGGGTATGTTTTGAACAGTCAACAGTGATACCATGTTCACCATGTTCATATCATGTGCAGTGAGCTTGTGCCACAGGAGGAAAATGTATCCTTTTGCCACTAACAACACATTGACATGATGCAAGAAACCCTGCTTCAATGTGCTGTAACTCAGCAGCCATGAATGAATGTATACAATACACAGGAACAGGACTGAGAGAAGAGGACACTTGATTCCCACCAGGTGAAGCAGGCTAAAGATTCAGAACAAGAGACTTTAAAGATATATGCCATTGACAGTTCAACAAATATTACAAAGACAACCGAATGTTTCTTTATATTCACTAATTAAAGGCTGGGTGATTCTATACCAAGGCAGCTCTCATGAAAGTGACACAAAACAGTGTTTGAAGTCTCGTGGACACAAAAAGAATACTAAAGAGGCAGACAGTTTGGATTCCACATATCACTTAATAATTCAGGCTTCATTAAATACCATCACAGTTGGTTTGTGCGAGCTGATGAAATCAAAAACATTGCTAGGCTATTACCACGGTTTAACTTGCCAACAGAACGCAAAATAGGTGCGGAGACGAATGTATGAAGTACTGCATGAAATGTCGTTTCAACTGTAGCCTACCTTAAAATTACGATGGGTGACAGGAGCGGGTGCAGTTCTGCATCACCCACACTCCGCACAGGTAGGATAGCTTATATGGTTACCACAAAGAGACGAATAGGAGTGTGGGACAAAACTAGGCTCAGTATGTTTTTAAATGGATGTATGCATATCCTAGCAGGGGCAAGCAGCACAGTATGCCCTTCGATAAGGTCTCGGTTTCTGAGACAGACAGACGCAAAGCCACCTTTTGGCTGCCAGCCCGTGCGGGCGTCTGCGTTCCGCACGCGTACAATTTCTTGTCAATCCGCACAAAGGAATCGTACGGAAACTTGATGGAATGTCCATCGTTCATTCGGTAGGAGAGCGGGGGGTTACAGTAAATGTCTGTCCATATAACGCAGCATAGGCATAAACACTCTTAAATTAAACGTATCAATACCTACATATTTGCTGACTACTAAATACAGATGCGTATTCACCATTATAGTTGTTGGTCAATAATCTGGCCACTTCAGATCTACTAAGGTTGTAAGGGCACATTGGAAATAGCCTAATCTTTGAAGGACAGCAAAAACAAAAAATGCTGTAACAGCAAGTGAATGGTATTTAAGGACTAACGCCGATGATCGCCGAGAGCTGTTTGGGGAGCTTGGTGTATTGTTTCTAACTCTATAATTTCGTCGTGCACAGGTAATATGCTGGCGACGATTCCATCTCTGTCGTTCAGTCTGTTATTATGGGGCTGATGGAACGTCGCTATACAAAAAGAAAAGAAAACCCTCTCCCGATTTACGAACATGCAAGTTCATAGAGATCAATGTAGGCTATTGACTAGGGACGCCGGGTCACGTAAATGCCACTTTCACATTCCACCATATCGCTCAGTAGAAGCTATGGTGTGCCAAAAAGAGAAAATTGCGAACGCGCGGTGTGTCAACCACTACCGCTCTGTGAAAATGTTGCCCAGATGCCAAATAAAGACGCCGTACCAAGACTTTTAGCCATTCCTCCAGTGTTCACGCTGCCGGCTACAGTGCACGTATCGGCACTTCTAACTCTGTTATAAGGATTTCATGCAATATTAAGAAAACTAAGCAGTACGGTATAGCTCCGCACATTTCTGCAATAAACCGGAAGAAAATGCATTTACTTACGTTTTCAGAGGGTTTTGAACCACTGTGGCCATTTTGATATAGAATGATACAATGTAGACTGCAGATGCCCGGTATTGTACATGTAATATACCAGCAATTTCAATTTCATTCATTCTCAGGGGCTGCGGCTGGAGCATCCAGCCAATAGGAGAGGGATTACTTATTGGCATGTTGGGGGAAATGTAGTTTTTATACGCATTGATATTAAACATGCGTATAGAAAATGCACTACAACTACCAGCAAGGAACACTTTTAACCATATAATGGTCCCGCCTAAGACTACTCGGATAAGCCAAAACATTTACTGTAATGTCAAGGTTGAGATGTCGGAGCATCAGTTTCATGTGTAGTGTGTGCAGACCTTACACATTTTCCTCCTTGCCTTTATGTAGGATTCTGCCGGTGCAGTGTTTTCCTGCAGTTTTCTTCACTGGTCGCGTCCAAAAATAAACATGGTCAGTTTAATTGTACACACACACACACACACACTCACACACACACACACACACACACACACACACACACACACACACACTATATATATTTTACTTTATACATAAATAAATACAGGTTTAATTGCCATGTCATATGCAGGTTACATTGTTATCACATACATTTCTAAAGCAAAGTGTCCATTGTGTACATTCTTTAAAAAAAAAAAAAAAAACAGGTTCATTGGGTGCTATATAAAACCATGCAGGTTTTCAAGAACCCTTAGGGAGTTCCTTTGATGAACTCTTCAAAATGGTTTAAAGATTCCAGAGCGCACTCTATGAACAGAGAGGGTTAAAGCAGAGTAACAAAGGATCTTTGCTATGAACTTTGGTTTAAAGAACCATTTAGGGGTGCATAATAATGAAGCATGCAATAGAACCATTTTGGGTTCTATATGGAACCATTTTTTTCTAAGAGTGTGAGTTGCAAAATGTGTAGTGTTATCATTTCAGTGGGTACTGGCAAATGGTCAAAATGACAAGCATTTGAAGCAACACTGCAACAATGAACCTCTTCTGAGGTATATCTTATAAGTAACTACTTTTAGTATCAATTTCAGATAGATGTTGATGGTATACACACATGCAGAAGTACACACATGCCATTCCCACTCATCATCCAAGCTGTAATTAGCAAAGAATATTTAGAGTGGAATATTTGCTATTTTGTTCTATAGTCTGGGTCAAAACACCCTGTGAATGTAAGACAATCCTTCTCAGCATGACATCTCTAAATGATGCCAGATCATAGCAAGACTCTATCAGTACTAAATAGGCTGTTGTTTGAGAGATTTGTAAGTGGGTAGCTTGCTAATTTTAGACCAAAACTCTATCATGCTTGGAGGCAGAATATAAAAAGAGGTCCTTACTGAATCTTGCTGTAGTTCCACATTCACAGTAAGTTTTAAGATATGTTACAGCATCTGCTGAACATTTGAATGCTTTGTCTCAGAAAGGCAAACAGGACACATCCTTCTAGCAGATTAGGCCGCAATACCATTGACCAAATTCTTGACCACAACATGGTCTCTAAGTATGAAAACATTGGTCACAACGCTATACTAGGCTAAATAAACTGCTCTCAAAACTATGAATTTTAGACCACCTGCATTGCAATTCCACTTCATTATATCCTCCAGTGATTATTCTGTTGAAGAAATGTTTGCATTTGATAGGATTACCTCAGGTCAAATAAGCTTTTCACACATGAAATGCTTTCAAGGGAATGTGATAAAATATCCTAAACACCCTTAGGCCTAATTAACACCACAAAGCTGCATCCTGCACTGATAAAGCAATCTTTCTTTTTTTGTTACACCATGCACAAAGGTATTATCGAGCACTTCATGCAGCCCTTTGTAAGTGGTAGAAAGCGGAGAAAGAAAAATTAAATGTGCCTTCCGTCAAGTTATGGTGTAGATTTGACTCAAATAAGTTATTTTTCATTAAAGGCATTAATTCACACGGGATTTCAGATTATTTCAAGCTGCTGTGAGCATTTCTGGTAGAATGGGTTCAGCCAAGGAGGGAATTTCAATCCATCATCTCAGTTTAACTGCAATGGCGCCACTTCCCTGCCTCTCTGTGACATGTGATATTTATAGATCTCTGCTAACAAATATTTAATGAACATTAGCAAGCTCCATGGAATACAGCATACCCTGTTGATCTGTGAAGAACTGCGCCCTAATACAAAAGCTGCACCACTTTTAACCTTTTCATTTTGGTTCTTATTTCAAAATACGGGAATAATTAGGCTAGGGCCTACATCATGCCCGTGCTTCTCTGTTGTGGACACAGAAGGGAAAGGTGGGTCCTTTATCTGGGTTTTTTTTCCCTAAAATAATCTAAAAATCATTTATTCATATGGATCGTACTTGCACCTTCTGCTAATATCAAGCCTCTGGCTAGCATAGGCCTGATTATAAGACAGTTTGACGGCAGGATTGTGCTGCTTCTTTCAGTGGGCCAAACCACTTTATGCCTGATCATCATCTGACTAGCCTATATGTTTTTAAAACACACACATACACGCACAGAGAGAGAGAGAGAGAGAGAGAGAGAGAGAGAGAGTGAGAGAGATGATAAATTAATATTTAAAAAACAATCATAGGCCTATATTAGCCTATTACAATGAAGACATTCTATTTCAAATTTTTAAAGAGTTAAGTGTGGCCTACCTACAGACTGCTTACATTGTTTATTTAAATAACCTATTTGGTAGCCTTTCAAATAGGAACGTTTTAAATGTTTAACATGAATTCGTACCAATCATAGATACCAACTCACAAGTAGCCTATGGCAATTGGCCTCTAAGCCAGTATAACGTAGCCAATCTTTATCAATAATAACATTTTGGCAGGCTACTATGTTGCTACAATGTTGTTAAAGTTTCCAGGTCGTTGCATTTCGTTTGCCACCTTGTTGCAACTACGCAGGTCTATCTGCCTTTCGGGCTGACGTAAGTGAACTGTCACAACCCGTCACAACCACTGCCATGGGAGAGGGGAAGTGTACATGCAAAATGCGTTTGTTGTTGTCTGTGAAGTTAGCGTGCTAGCCAGCTGCTTTATCAACAAAAGAGGGTCGGCTTTCTATCTAGGGATGGTACTAAGTGGCATGTCCAAATATGTCTGAGATGCTACTGAAAGAAATGGAGGAAATATCTCTTACGAGTCACCATAAAGGAATTGAAGAGAACAGTAGCGAGAGGAGTTTCCTTTTGGTTGACGAAAATGAAAACTTACAGGCAAGTTAGCTAACTTATCCTAGCTAACGAACGTACGCTTGGTTACGTTTAAAGTTGACAATTGCAACCTTCATTAGCGTTTGAAATGTGTTCGTTTGTAAAGAGATAGCTTAACCAATCAACGAAAACATCCTCATATCATGTGGTGTATATTGTTGCTGAGTCATGCAAGTTACCTTTACCCCAGAGTTGTTATTATGGGGTAGCACACGTGTTAGCTTAATATAGCTAGCATTTTGTATTTAGTCTTCTGTTGTTTTTCTCATGTTTGTTGCGGTGATGTAAGTTAGCTGATTGGCTGACAAGCTACAAGCTGTCACTCATCTCTTCAACACCCATACCACCAAATCATTATGTCGAAATGCCTCAGCGGTATTAACTCATTTACCAACGGCTCGGTCAAAGGTGCACTGTCTAGTTATAAGCAGCATTATACTTGCCACCTAAACAGTGTTGGTGGAATCTGAATCTGACAGGGTGGTCCTCATACCGTTAGCTTGTCGGGTCAATGTTAGCTATTCTTCGTTAGCCTGCAAGACATGCCAGTTGCAGTTGTTTAGAATAGCAACGACAAATCGCTGTCACACAGTTGCAAAGAAACTTCTGATTCAACTTCTAGTATTGCTTTCTAGCTTTGTCTGTAGCTTCATATTGCCTCAACTCCACCCGGACGGAAAGTACCTTGTAGTAATATGGGAGCGCCCCTGGTGTTCGGTTTACTCTGATGGCTTCCTTGGACAGTCACATGCCTCTCCAAGCTTATGAGTCATGGCTTGCTACCTGTGAACTCTGGTCACCTCTATTGTTATTAGTTATTGCAGGAGTTCCGTGTATTACTGCTGCACTAATAATTCCCACGTAACAACGTAACTTCAGAAATTATACAATGAAGTAAAGTGTATTTGTGGTGGTCAGAGACAGCTCTGCTGTGCTAGAGGATCTTTGTGGTGGGTCACTTACAACACTCCTTCCTCTTCTGTTGTAGCTGCTTTTAAGTAATCTGATTGGTTATGGCCAATGTACTGAATGTCCACCTTAACTGTCTTGCTACACAAAACAAAGCAGTGCAGTCTAGAAGCCTAGATTATTTTTCTGAGGCAGGGCACTCACTCCAGAAATCTTCACTTCAGGTTGAACACTTCAGGTTGAATCTCAGAACCCTTCAGAACCCGACTTAGGCTGAACCTTTGTCTGCCTGCTCCCCTGCACCCTCCTCTCTCCCACCCCTCTCAGGTTCGCGATGTCGAGCATTTCCTACAGAAGCTGGGCTGTGACGGTGACAGTGACAGCACCCCCGGCGTCAAGGTCCTGTCCATCTTTGGCAACACTGGCGATGGCAAATCCCACACACTCAACCACGTGCTCTTTGGCGGAGAGGAAGTGTTCGCTACCTCTCCCTCCCCCACCACCTGCACGGTCGGCGTGTGGGCTGCCTTCGAGCCCAGTCTGGGCCTGGTCGTCCTGGATACCGAGGGCCTCCTCGGCGCCACGACCCACCAGAACCGCCGCATGCGGCTGCTGCTGAAGGTGCTGGCCGTGTCGGACATTGTGGTGTACCGGACGCGGGCCGAGCGGCTGCACAACGACATGTTCCAGTTCCTGGGGAGCGCCTCGGCCGCCTACCTGCGGTACTTCACCCCGCAGCTGCGCGCCCTCTCCAGCCGCTGCGGCCTGGACGTGCCCCTCTCCAGCCTGGGGCCTGCCGTCATGGTGTTCCAGGAGACGTCACGCACTCAGCTGCTGGGACAGGGTAAGGGAGTGGGCAGAGCACACATGAGCACACTCAAGCTGACCTCAGATCACCTTCGCGCATGTATGCACTATGCAGATGTATGTCTGTTTTATTTGTCCATCTATCCATCTATTCGTCACTGTACCCATCCATATGTTCACCACTTGCTAACATAGAGCTTAGTAGAAGATGCCCACCGTGTCTCTCCTCTAACACACATGCAGTAGAAATGTTCTGCCTTCTAAACCGGAGCATCAAACCCATTTTGATCTGTTCGGCAGATCAATGTAGTATCCAAAAGAATCAGAGATGATCCACACACCAAAGAGCTAAGACAGCGCCTGTAAACAGTGCCACTAAACAGTGAGCCCATTTACATGACCATTATTAATCAGATAGCTGGGAATAATCAGATAATGGTAATAATCTGATCTGGCACATTGATTGACATGCACTTCAGTAATGCTATAATCGGAAAAACCTGGTTTACATGATTCCATCCATTACAGTAGTTGGATTTCTTTTAAGTACATGATGTAAAACTCAAACTTCCTGTTCTTTTCAAGTGCAAAATTACTCCACACTTCTTCTGAACCCCACCGTTGAAGTGTGTTCCCATTTCTATCTTTCCTACCGACGCGGAGATGGAGTATATTAAGGGTTTTCATCTAGTTACGCATACCATTGGTTTCCTCTTCACTCCAAGTTCACTCAAGTTCACATGAATTTATTGCTGCTACACGCCATGTTTGTTGTTATCTAGTTGCGTTTTGACTGCATCACATCCGTTTTCTACGATTTATACACATGCGTAGGTGTACAAGATCTAGCCTAAATAAATCTGATTAACATCATACTGTACATGCACTGAAGAATCAGATTATTGGGGGGAAATCTAGGTGTGGTTATCTGATTTCTCATATTCAGATAATGGCCCGTCTCTGATAAAGCATATCACATCGTGCTGTTTACATGACCAATTGAATAATTTAATAATTCCAGTAATCAAATAATGTTCAGATTATTAGGGCGCTTGTAAACAAGGTCACGGTGAATGGGAGCTTCCTGGTGTATGGATCAGTAATCAGTAGTTCGCAGGCCATTCCAGACAGGAAGAGTAGCCTTGAAAACTTCAGTCTGACTTAAGGGGTTGGGTGTACAAAAGTGACATTTTCAGTGAGCTCACCAACCCCATGGCAATATGGCCGTATTTTTACCCGTGGGATGGTGTTGATATATACATATGTGCACCTAAAAGGAGGGGAAGTGAACCATAGAACTTGAATGTTTCCGTTTCCTCTACTACTCTCCTCCGCTCCCATCAGAATGTGAAGTTTGTGCTTTTTGTTGTTAATTATACTTTGAAGTGAATAGCTGGCATGCTCATCAGGTCCCTGCCACCCAGCCTTTAGTTTAAAAACTGCGAATGCGCTACCCCTCTGAGTCTGGACGTGGGTTTTCTGTTTTTGGCTGACTCATTCGCGCTTCCATATGGCACCACGCCACTGCTGGCTTTTGGGCAGGCTCCTGGTAATCCCCGAGAGTCTCCCTCCACTTTATTCTTTAATTAAGTCAGCAAAGTATCTTTATTACAGTAAGCAGTATCTTCATCACATGATCTGAGAGCTGTTCCCCCCCCCCCAACATGTCCCTCACAGATAGCCAGGCCGACACACTGCTGCAGAAGCGCTTCCATGACCTCAGCCTGACCACTGAGGCCTTCAGCTCGGTCCAGTACGTGGGCACTCAGACCATCACGCCCCCTACAGACTACTCCCAGCTCCTGCACGCTGTCAGGCACCAGGTGAAGAACATGGCCACCCGCGCCCCACGTGCGCCAAGTATCGTCTTCAGCGCGCTGCAGGTAAGTGTGTGTGTGTGTGTGTGTGTGTGTGTGTGTGTGTGTGTGTGTGTGTGTGTGTGTGTGTGTGTGTGTGTGTGTGTGTGTGTGTGTGTGTGTGTGTGTGTGTGTGTGTGTGTGTGTGTGTGTGTGTGTGTGTGTGTGTGTGTGTGTGTGTGTGTGTGTGTGTGTGTGTGTGTGTGTGTGTGTGTGTGTGTGCGTGCAATTGCAATTGTGTACGTGTAACTACGATTGCTATTGCTGCCTTTGTGTGTCTGTCTGTATGTATGTATGTGTGGGCATATTCATACTTTATAGGCGTCTTTGAAGGTCTTCTGTATAGTCGAAATGTCTATATAGTAATATAGCAGAAGTGTGAGCACACTTAGTTATTTAGTGTGTGAATCTATTAATTTCTCTGGTCGTTGAACTGTTTGTAGTTTTACTTTAAGTGTGCGCTCATAGGGTGCATCTCATTCGTCTTTTATACATCCTTCCTTCCTTCCTCGGTCCTCGTCCTCACTGATCTACATAAAGAATGATGGGGCGGCATCAATGGGATGGGTCTATCCAGTGTTAGTTATACTGTAGATCAGTGGGAACGAGCCTGGAGGACCGAGCATCGAGGATCGAGGAGAGATGTTGAGAGGCACCCATAGTATAAAGTGTTAAACCATAGAGGCCAGTTATAGTGTGTACACTGTATGAAGACGATCTCCAGACTGTCCTCATCCTTGGCTCTCTTCTCTCTCTGTTTGTCCTCCTCCTGTCTTAGGCTCTGAGTGAGAGGTTCTGTGGGGACATTTCTGATGAGAGGGTCAGCGTCTACTCCTTCTTCCCCGATGAGTACTTCACCTGCCCCTCGGTTTGTCTCAGCTGCAAGTGAGTGCCCTGGAAGAGATCAATTTGCTGTTCTTAGTCGAGCTGGCACTATTTGAGCTAAATTAATGGAGTGAGCATCTGAGGAAGAATGGCCACTTTGGCGTATTAGAGGACTGCAGTTGGTTGTGAGCAGTCTGTAAGAGTTTGTGAAATTAGATTGAGCACATTGAGGATATCTCCGGAGATTATTTGGATGATTAGAAACATTAGCTCAGACTAAGCTATGACAATGCCCTCATTTCGCAGGAGGTTTTTTTTTCCCTGTCTTTGTTCTCCCTGACATAAAATATGATACATTTTCAAATGTAATGTGTTCACCAGAATGGAAAATAATACTTTTAGCTTGTATTATCCGAGAACTTGGACACAAACTTCATAACATTGGTACTTTTTGTAGCCATCTGTTTTCCTCCAGCGTTCGGGAAGTGAGATGTCAATTTCAGATGGGTGTAAAGATAAAAGAGCTCAAAGGTTGCCTTAAGTTCAGTGTAGAGACCTGAATGTGGTGTGTTGTTTTGTGACGCTCCTAGTGTGCGGTGCAAGAATGGCATGAACCACCAGAAGGACGGCGTGCACCACAGAGCTGACGGCTTGTGCCAGTATGCCCATCAGTACAACAACAAGGTCCTCATTTGTAAGGTAATAACCACTTTAAAACCAGCTATTACGGTACTCACAGAGTGTACCATCCAACTGCTCGTGTGATGGGGTTTCGCTGAAATAATGTAAATTAGTTACAACAAGGTGCTTGTTTGCAAAGTAATAACTCACCAAGACGAACTCTTACAGCAGAAATTTCAGGACCAGCTGTGTTTGTGATGGTTTCACTGAAACAATTTAGTATCGGTTAACAATAACAAGATTGCTGATTACAGTATGATAGCACTGTCAAATTAACTAGTGTGTCATACCTTTTTATACATCGAAACTTCCAGTGCAGCGAATCCAGATGTTTACCAGACCTACCTTTTTAGATGTTGAAAATTCACGATAACCTGTCTAATAATCAGTGATTAGGCCCAGTGGGTAGCAAAATGCCATTTCTATTTTGTCGCGATGTTAAGAGTGAAATCTACAGTATGTCAGATTTGAATGGGGTGAGTCATGCTCCATAGTCAGATTCCTATATTTCACTTTCGGACTGCCGCTGTCTCGGATGAGTCATTGTCGTCATTCTTCGTGTCCCATGTTTGTCACTGCACATGTGCCATGTGATCTGCGCGGTGGTGGCGAAGCGTAAACATTATCGCAGGTGTTTGGCAACACAAGAAATAATTCAGAGGGAGGAAACAGCAGTCGTGTGTGCCGTGTTCCCACTAAGTTGTTAACTGGAAGGTGCTTATACAAGCCTCCCCGAGAAGGCTGCCAGGACTGCATAAGGAAAACAAACGGGTCCATTCATTTGCTTTGGCAGGCAATCAGTGGGTAATCAGATCAGTGTAGAGGAGGAGGCTGAGTGACATTCTGAAGGTGTAAAGTGTATCACTACGGCCTTCATTCGAGCCTTATCAGATAATCAAAGCAAATCGAATCGGGACACATTATTTGAAAATTAATGCCTTTTACAAGAGTGGTGCATACATGTTTTGGTGGCTTTTTAGGATTTGTATTCTTTCTGCTCCAAGCTACCCTCATGTCTGTGGGAATTTCTTTTTCACTAGAGTCAGGGTTTTGAGCGACAGTTAGTAAGAGAACTTGTTGGTGTTTTATATATCGTTTCTCGGGTGAACTGAAGCGTTCCTTCTCACATTTATGTTTTTTTCTTGTGACCTCCGCTCTGCTCCCAGAGGTGCTATGAGGGGGGCCGGGAGATGATTGTGATACCCAAGACCTCAGCCTCAACAGACAACCCCTGGTTTGGCCTAGCCAAATATGCCTGGTCAGGGTGAGTGAGCCACGCACACACACACACACACACGCACACACACACACACACACAGACACACACACACACACACACTTGATTAAAACGTGATAAAGGTTTAATCCATATCCAAACATTCCATTAATTGACCGAAGAATAAGTATACCTAGATGCACATGACTATTCTACAATATGTAATAGTTACATACGGCCTTTTCTCAGGTATGTTCTCGAGTGCCCCACCTGTGGCATCATCTACCGCAGTCGGCAGTACTGGATGGGCAACCAGGACCCTGAGGGTAGTGTGGTGCGGACCGAGGTCAAGCACGTCTGGCCTGGGGTGAGACCACCCATCCACACACAGTCTGATTCCTTACTTTATCAGTTACCTTAAACAGTGCTGCTACTACACAGCTGCTCTATATGATGATGACATTAAAGGGACACTTCATCGATTAGCATTAAAGGGACACTTCACCGATTAGCATTACGTTTTGTATCTTTAGAAAACCAGTCATGTTTTTGAATGGTCGTGCATCATTCCCTCAGTTTGCCTTGAGATGGGAGAAATATGGATTTCAATGTTGGACTTCCTGCTTTCAAAAATCATCATTTTACATCATTGAAAGCAGGAAGTCCTATTCATGGGTTTCATTGAAATCCGTATTTCTCCCATCTCAAGGCAAACTGAGGGAATGATGCACGACCATTCAAAAACATGACTGGTTTTCTAAAGATACAAAGCTTAATGCTAATCGGTGAAGTGTCCCTTTAAGTGCCAATTGAAGAGAGTTACTCTACAAAACTTGTGTTCTATAACGACCACCATTGACTTGATGCAGGTAGTGTTTTCAAATTATTTTTCGTTGTCAATGTTGCGTTGTTTTGTTGCTGAATGTCCTGAGCTCCTCCAGAGACATCATAAGCCTAGACGTTACCCTTGAATATATCACCTGGCTGCACACAGCTACAGTAATTAATTACTCTGTTAAAGTTTAGCGACTTTCTTTTATGCTCGCTAAAAACGGAGGTGATAATGACAAAGTTTAGTTGCAAAGTTGCAAAAACCGTCTGGCTGCACTAGTAAAGTCTTTTCACAAAAAAAGCTGTTGGGCCCGTGACGTCGGACTTAAGAACTGAATAGCCTAGCGTGTCGGCCATTTCTTTGCCAGGCTGTGTAGCACGTTGTGTCTGCTGTGAGTGAAGTACTCTTATTGGACGTCTTCCCTCTCTCCTTTCCAGTCCGAGCTGTTCGCCACCGACCACCAGAATGCAGCGCAGCGGGTCCTGGACGGCATGAACTTCGTCATCCAGTCCGTGTCCGAGTACAGCACCGGACCCACCAAGGCCATCACGTCCTGGCTCACAGACCAGGTGGCGCCGCCCTACTGGAGGCCCAATGCAGAAATCATGGTGAGGCACCCTCACTAAGCTAGATTTAAGCCTCTGCGCTGAGTCCATGCAGTGGCTACGCAGTTGCCTCTAAACCGCCGTGAACCATTGTCTGTTCTGCGTCTCCCCTGCCTGCATTTGATTCTGCCTTTTTTTGCTTGGATTTTGTAAAGCTTATTGAGAAATAGACACAGTATGTTCCAATGACCTAGCTATTGGAACCAGAAAATAAGTCTGCAAGTTGTTTGCTAGGTGTCTGCCAGCCAGTTTATGTTATGTTAGCAAGCGAACAAAGAACTGCTTGCTGGTGCAGTCCTGATTTCAAAATGTTGCTGACAAACAGACACCACACAATCTGATAGCTCCATCAGTGTATCCAAAAGTATGTCTAACTAGCATGTTGCTACTAGCCACAGTAGACTACTAGAGCACACTAGCTGTAAACACACTGGGCGAGTTTACCAATCACAACCCTTGTGGTCTGCGTCACCTTGATGCAAAGTTACCATTTTTTGGATGGTGCACATAAAGCGACAGCACGGCTTGGAGAGGTACACGACACGGCAGGGGACTCTGATGAGCTACGCCGTCGATTTTTACACAGGAGCATAAATCAAGCTTATATCATGCAGTAGTTGCATCATCCAGTACTTGTGTATCATGCGTGGGCATTTATCTTCGCTACACTGTGTTGTGTTGCGTTGCCTTTTCACACTTGGAACTGAACAGATTCTTGCTAATAAAGCTGTCTGTGTGAAAGGTATGTGAAAATGGATGATGTGCTTGTAATTACTTTCTCAAGGACAGAATGACATTTTCCGACATCCCACAATATGAAATCCAAAACAGGAACCCCTCAGTGTTCCTGTTGATTTGGAACAAAAAAGAAATGACTGCCTGTACTCTTTACTTGAACATTGTGTGACTCATGTTTTATTGCTGAAGTGCTTCTTTTTTCAACTATTTATCACCACAATTCATTTTCCAAAAGCAGCCAGCTGTGCTAGCCTTGGTGCTATCACCATGGATACAGGTTGTCATTACCCTCTCTCGTTTTCTTCCTCTGTTTGTCTCTACGCTCACCCCCTTTTCTCTGTCTCTACTTCTCTTCTTCTGCTCTACCAACATCCTGTCTTTCTCTCTCTCTTTCTTTTCATGTTCTTCATCCTTTTTTTTTCTCATAATCTTCCATGTTTATCTCTCTCCTTTGACCCATCCTACTATTTCCATAACTCCTTGTACCATCTCATCTTTCTTTCTTTGTTTCTCTCTCTATCCCTCTCTCTCTCTCTTTCTCTCCCCTCTCTTTATCTCCCTCTCCGTCCCTCCCTCCCTCTCTCTCTCTCTCTTTCTCTCCCCTCTCTCTCCCCTCTCTCTTTATCTCCCTCTCCGTCCCTCCCTCCCTCTCTCTCTCTCTCTCTCTCTCTCTCTCTTGCTGTCTGTCTGTGTCCGTATCAGGCGTGCCATGCCTGTGAGAAGCCCTTTGAGGAGCTGGAACGGAAGCACCACTGTCGTGCGTGTGGCGAGGGCTTCTGCCAAGCCTGCTCGTCCCGCTCCATGCCCGTACCGGAGCGCGGCTGGGGCGGCGGGCCCGTGCGCGTCTGTGACGCCTGCTACCGCCAGGGAGGCCCCAGCACCACCACCACCATCGCTACCACCAACCAAGGTAAACAGCCCAGACCATCCCAGACCCGTTGCCTGGCACACTGAGCAAAGCAAAATGGTGCTAAGTGCAAAAATAAGCAGTCAGATTGTTTGTTAGTCATGGGCATCACGAGGGGAAGCCATTGCCCCTGGTGCAAGAAAGGGTGTGTTGGGAAAGTGTTTTTCAAGTAATCAGAAAGCGGTCAGAATGTAGGTTTTTTCTAAGGCATTCATGTGAGAACATTTTCATGTGATCTTTGGACCTTCTTAACTGTCAAAGGTGGAAAGAAACAAATTGAACAAGATAGACATAATGTTCCTTGATTTGTGCTTTATCTACCTTATATCTGGTCATTGACCTTGCATTTCTCTCTCTCACTCTCTCTCTCTCTCTCTCTCTCTCTCTCTCTCTCTCTCTCTCTCTCCCCATCTCTCTGTGTGATGTTCATCTTCTATCTGAAGCTTTTAGATGAGGCTCTCAGAGCAGCAAGACAAGCATGACTCATACCCCTGTTAAACATTAGCATAGGAGGATCTCACTTCTAATGGGGAAATCTAGTTATGGCAATGTCAATGTTGAAAACCTCCATCATCTCTTATGAGCGGTCAACCCACTCTGGACCATTTGAGAATGTCTACATTTAGTGAGCAAATTCAGGTTTAGTCGAGAAGAGCAGTAAAGTCCTGCTTTTAATGGGCTGTCATTTATGGTTGCCTAGAAACATTAATTCCTGCGAACAAGTCGTTGTGACCTAATACCTCCCACTGTAGAGAAGCAAGAAAAAAAAAAACTCCTACCCTTATTAAATCTGAAAATCTCATGTGTATATTTTGTGGCAGCCTTGTAATTGGCTCTCAGAAATGGTTGCCAGTATTGAGGGCCGTTCCGAAGTTTTTAGGCCTCCATTTAAAGTGTCATAAGTGTCTGAACTGCAATTTATTGTCTTCTCCAGCACTTCATAGCACTAGTGATACAGTATGTCTCGTTGGACTGGTAAATTGGTAAATGCAGTGTGTCACTTTTAGAACTAAAGCATGTTCGGTATGGTTCAATGGATCAACATTAAAGGGATATTCCGCCATTTTTGGAAATACGCTCATTTTCCACCTCCCCTCGAGCAAAACAATCGATATTTACCTTGTTCTCGTTCATCCAGCCATTCTGTGAGTCTGGCGATACAACTTTTAGCTTCAGCCTAGCATAGATCATTGAATCGGATTAGACCATTAGCTTCTCGCCTGCTAGCTTCATGTTTAAAAGTGACTAAGATTTCTGGTAATTTTCCCATTTAAAACGTGTCTCCTCTCAAGTTAGAAAGTGCAATAAGACCAACTGAAAATGAAACCTGGCGTTTTTCTAGGCTGATTTGACATGGAACTGCACTCTCATCTGGCGTAAGCAGGGGTTAAATTGGGATTGGTTATGTGGGGGGGCTCTGCCCCGTACCCGCCTCCGGCCTGCCCAAATATACAGTACATTTGTAAAATACCCTCTAATTTGATAACCATACCATATTGCCCCCCATACCGTATTGTTATTGTTTATTATTGTGTAGCCTATATTGTTTTGAAGAAAATTCTGTGGGGGTCTGGGGGTCCTCCCCCAGAATTTTTTTACTATCATACATGTTATTTGCTACATTCTAGTGCATTTTAATGGGTTGTTAGCTGACTTTACAGAGGTAGGTTGAGCCATAATATTTAAAATCATGTCACAATGTTAAGGTGAAAAATCAGCATGTGGAGAAATGTTCAATATGTTGGTGTAAATATTGATCCCTCCACAAACAGACACATAATTACTAGTAGCTAAAAATGTTTTGTCATTTGTGTACTGATTTCAAGACTATTACACTTAGTCATATCTTTAATGGGGTGTGTAGGTCTCTAATTGATTGCACATTAGTGGTGTGTGCAATTGAGTGCCTGTCGCTTTAAGAAATACGTGAGGGTGATTAGCCTTCATTCTCACGGTTTTACGCGAGTGAAACAAAGTTGCATAGTGCATGACAAGGATATTTGGATGCAATTCTTTATGCTTTCTGTGTCATTAGATAAAATACATGTTCAAAACACTAACAAGTCGAAGAAAATCGTTCTGGGATCATATAAGAGATGAGTGTTTTGCAGTGTTCCTTTATGATTTTAGTGAGCACTATGACTTTAGTTAGCAAGCTCTTTCCAGGTACAGTTGCGTAGAACGCGGTGGGCAGCACAGATAAACGTGCCGCACCACTAGCCTCAACTACTCGCTGAGGATCAAGTATCAAATCAGTCGCGAGTGTTTAGTGTTCTAGAATCTCTGATCGCGAATGCCCTACTGAGCTTTGAGAGGTCGTCTTGCTATCAGGAAAACTAGACGGTTTTTGTCAATTGTTAAAAATAGATTGTTTAATCAGAACTGAAAAGCGTGAAAAAGGTTCGTTGCTTGTGAGTTGTGATCATGTGTCAAAGTCTTATGTGCCGGGGCTCAGCCCCGGAGAGCCCCGGCCCAATTTAATCACTGGGCGTAAGAATCGAGGCAACTTGCAAACGTACCATAGGCGTAGTGATATCGTACGCAGCATCTGAAAATAGTCCCCATAGACAACAAGCAGTAGTAGTGCCAGTAGTGTGCAAGTTGCCTTGATTATTACGCCAGATGAGAGTGTAGTTCCATGTCAAATCAGCCTAGAAAAACGCCAGGTTTCATTTTCAGTTGGTCTTATTGCACTTTCTAACTTGAGAGGAGACACGTTTTAAATGAGAAAATTACCAGAAATCTTAGTCACTTTTAAACATGAAGCTAGCAGGCGAGAAGCTAATGGTCTAATCCAATTCAATGATCTATGCTAGGCTGAAGCTAAAAGTTGTATCGCCAGACTCACAGAATGGCTGGATGAACGGGAACAAGGTAAATATCGATTGTTTTGCTCGAGGGGAGGTGGAAAATGAGCGTATTTCCAAAAATGGCGGAATATCCCTTTAAGCCGCACATTGTGGGTCAGGTGATTGCAAGACCTATATATGCCCCTTTAACAAATGTATTCACCATTTGCCTGATGACGACCCAGTAGGGTCGAAACGTTGCCTGTTTTTTAAGCATTGAACTGGAGCAAATAGCAGTGTTGTGGACGTTATATGCTTTTTATTGAAGCTACCCTCCATTTGTCCTGCACCTGCAAGGTGGGATTTCAGCATTAAGCCGCGTCTCCTTTCTTGCAGTGGCCCAGTTGGAGCCGCGCGCTCTAATGGCACGTAAAGTGACGGAGGTGGCCCAGTCAACACTGGACATGGTGTCCACCGCTGTGGACTACCCCTTGTGTAAGTATGCGCCCGCCCACACACACACACACACACACACACACACACACACACACACACACACACACACACACACACACACACACCCTCCTACAGTCTCCTCAGAGGCTCACAGGGCCCTCGTGGCTGCACTCCGATAAAGTCGGTCATTACCCTGTCAGTTTCCCCCACGCCCAGCAACACAGTCGTGCCTCATACCGATATGAGAGTCTGGGGGCAAAAATTGCGGCTCTAGTAGCAGCCAGCTTCCAAAAAGGGGAGTTATTTTTGGAAGCCATGATGAAAGGTTTTGCGCTGCGTTTGTGTGGGCGCGCGTGGAGCGGGCGCTGTTGAGCTGGGGCCGAGTCGGACAGTAATTACGTGCGGAGAACTGATTTGGTCAGCAGCGGCAGCACGCTGGCTGCTATCGCACCGATCCCCCTGCGTTCACCCCAGCGCAACGCCACAGATTGGGGGGGGGGGAAATATATTTTCATTGTACTCGCTGAGCGCTCGCGAGTCAGCGTTTTTTCTCCTCTCTAGATATAATGATTTCCGGCAGGCATTTTTGTAAAGCCAGCATGAAACATTCAGAGAGCTTCTGTCAATTATATTATACATTTGTCCTGTATCCATGGCAGTAAGTGCAAGAAATGAAGCATTGAATAGATAGGGTTGTTATTACAAATTTAGCACAGTTTCCTTTTGGTTGGTGTAAATATATTATATTTCCTCTTCTGTTATTTATGCCCATATTGATGTGCTTTCAGGGCCATGTTCACTAAGCCTTTTAGACTAAAAGAAGCACTTCCCGATTTAAGAAGAAAATAATAGGCACACCAGTCACAGTGTTTTTTTTTGTTTTTTTTTGACTAGAAGAGTATTTCTGGGAGTGTGGGAGAACTAAATAGTCTAGTAGTTGAGCACATGCAAAGAGCAACTCCCATACCGATGGAAAAGGGTTGTTTCAGTTATTGCACTCACAGTGTTGCGAAAGTACTGAATTACTGTAAGTTATACCATCTCAGTCACAATGCAACGACATCTTTAACCAAGTGAAACAACCAATTGGGTACCAAAATGAAATTGAATCTAAATTATTGTTGTAATTATTATTAGTTGATTGTAAAATTAAACTCCTGTACACAAACATATCATACATATCACTACAAATCATAATGAAAGTACAAATGCAATGATAATGTGTGTTAATTAACGTAAAGCCTTTGTCTCACACATTCATTTATTTATTAATATTTATATGCTTACTTATCATCCTTTGTGGTCGGTTGTGAAGAGAGTGCCTACTCAATAGGCACAGAACTGTTTCTCATGGACCAGTCACTGAATGTAAAGCTTGTGTGTGATGCTTTACACTTTGCCATAGCAACTGAGTCACTCTCTGAGCTTAGGATTCCTCAGTGAAAGTTTTTTCCCTCAACAGCTCTGTGAGTATGACGTATGGGAAAACTGTTGGTTAGAAACGTGTTGTGCCACTTGGGAATACTCAGAGTGGAATGATGAAATGCTTTAGGAATATGGCCCCTGATTGTTTTGAAAGAGCATTATGTCCTAGGACATGTAACGTACAGTGCCACGGCTTATTATTCGGCCTTTGAACATTTTAGAGCAGAAGCGGATCAACAATTAAGGTTCTTGTCAGTGCAAGACAACCGTTTAAATGAGAGCCGCAGCAACACCATGGATAAGAAACACCCCGTTGAAAACAGTGGCGGTGGTGGTAACATAGTGGTTAAGGACCTTGGGTAGCATACAGTAGTCAGAAAAATTGTATGTTCAATTCCCAGTTTCCCACCCTTGTGCCCTTGAGCAAGACACCTAACCCCAACATCAATGTGAACTTACATCATTGACACATGTAAGTCGCTTTGGATAAAAAGCGTCTGCTAAATGAATGAATGTAAATGTGAAACAGGACTTTACTGTCTCCTCTTCTGACATCCCCCTCTTCTCTCCGTCCTCCCCCGTCCCCCCCCCCTTACAGGTTTTGTGAAGGGCGTGGCGCGACCTGACTACTGGATCCCCGATCACGAGATCGTCGAGTGCCACCAGTGCCACAAGGCCTTCACGCCCAGCATCCCCAAGCACCACTGCCGGGCCTGCGGGCAGGGCGTGTGTGGCGGCTGCTCGGCCCAGAGCCGGCCCGTGCCCTCCCGCGGGTGGGACCACCCGGTGCGGGTGTGTGACGACTGTGCCGGGCAGAAGGACAGCCTGTAGAGGAAGCCTGGGAAGCCTTAGACAGACACTCATTCATATACACAGACTCGCATATATAGACATACAATATACATACATACATGCATACACGCAGGCATACACACACACACACACACACACACACCCTCTCTCTCACACACACACATACTTGCCAAGGAGTCTGAGCTGTCCAAGGCTGGCTGTTCCTCTGTTCCTTCTGTCTACGCCTCTTGATGGAAAAGCTGATGCCGTTGTCAGTAGCGATAGGTGTAGTAAAGTCCTCCGCATGACCAGCATCAGGGAAGAACTTCACCACTATCCACTCAGCCACGAGCCTTCTGATTCAGGTGACCCCTTCCTCTCGCCCTGCATTTGTGATCTCGGGGCCTAGCTGACCACGTGGGAAATTCAGGACATGTAGTTAACCCATTCTGCAGCATTTTAAAACCAGTAAGAAGACAAGAGAAACACGTTAATTAATCGTCGTATAAACAACTTTTTGTTTTTTATTCGACAGGGAAATGAGCAAAACTATGTATGATTTCATTTGTTTAGACCTTGCTGCTTTTGAGTGTACTGTAGCTCTGGTGGAGGTGACGACAAACGGGAAGGGATGGGTTGTCATCTACACGTCCGCAGATTTGCGTTTTGGAAGGACGTTGGCCGAGCCGAGCCAAGCCGCACCTCACCTTATCGCGGGACTTTGTCCCCATACACTGAGCACTTTTTTTTTTCTTCTTCCTGTCGCCAATCCTGGGCACTGGAACGTGCCGCATAGGACACACAGTCCTCAGCGGACACAACTCGCTTCCGCTGGGGGGCGAACGCCAGGCCACGTGACGAATAATAAGCATTTAAGCACGATGCCGTGTAGTTAACATTCCAGTGATGGTCGATGTTGGCGATAGTCGTCGTCGTCGTCTTCTTCGCACTGCACCTCTCAGTTCCTAATCGTATCCAGTGGGTTAACGTTTTTTTTTTTTCCAGTGAGATAGGCGAAAAATTAACACTTATATTTTTCTCATCTCATCTGCAGTGTGATGAATTTGTTTCTGCAACATGTACTCTTACCCAGTGGAACTCGCATTGGTCAATCATAATGGAGCGCGAGGCTGCTGTGTGGTGCGGGGTGGCGAGCTCGCTCGTGGTCTGCAGTGCAGTGCACTGTGGGTGCCCTGCCCGGCCTCCGAATGCCGAGTTCTATTGAGTTAAAGCTGAGATTGCTGAGGGAGAGGCTCTAGTCCCCTAAAGCATTTTTAATGCTCCATCTGTGTCCCAGTATCTCAGTCTCTCGCTTGTCCTTTTTCTCTCCATCATAGACTCTCTTACACGCTCACTGGAAATGTAGCAGTCATGTTAGTCCTTTAGACACGCCCCTGGAACTGGATATGCAAATGCAAGACTGTACAGTTATTAACCAAAGCTATGATTTTTAAATTGTACATAATTGATGTTTTGCCCCGGACAATCTGTGTTTTTTTTCTGCTTCCTTTTAATAAGTATTAAAGATGATCATAAACATTTTGAGTCTCCCCTAACAGCAGTTTGTGTGTGATGGTGTTTTTTGGGTGGTTCATGCGATTTGGATCATGTGTCGTATAGCGCCTTCGTGCCATATGGGATGTTCGGAAATTCCAACCTCTGACAGGAAAAATAGCTTGAACGCAAAGTCGGATCAGATTTTTTTGCAATTCATGGTCTTGTGCCCCAAGGTATCCGACTTGACGTCACTATCATATTCTGCCTCCCTTGCAACAACACGAGAGGAATCTCACTGTCATACAAATAGGCAAGGTAGTGTATCTCTAAATTAGCACTACAGATAGAAACACTCACCCGACACGTTTCCTTCTCGCTTAACCATAGTACGCCTTTCTATTAACGTAATGTATACATTTCCTGTATTTGCTTTCCGAGCTGATCTCATGAACGCACTTTTTTTTTTAGGTCGGGAGTTTAAAGTCGGGTCCTCCCGAGTTTACAGACAGAATGAAGGCACTAATAGTGGCCATTAGTGTAAGAGAGCCACACATAAGCAGACATTTCAAAAGAAGCATTGGCTCCTACTAGCTGTCTGAAAGTTCTGGAAGGAATGCTGGAAGCCAGGTTTTAATTTGGGATTTTACTATCCTCTACCACTGGACTGTGAAAAGAACACAAGTAAAAAAAAAACCACGAATTTCAAACAAGCAGATGTTCTACTTATCAATTCCGTTGAGGCACATGTGCTGTTTATGCTGTGGTTGGCTGGCATTGCTGGTATTGACTGAAGGGCATTTCAAGGTGAGGATCCAGGTTTCCTGGCAGACAGTGTGTAGAATAATAATACTTGCTAAAACAGAATCTACAGTAGAGCTTTGAGTTCCCGTTCTGACAAGTCTATATGCCTTTGTTCAACTTCTGTTTATTGTTTATCCACTGCAGGCATTATGGATGAACTCTTGTTTGGAACCATGTCACAGCTCAAGGATGACTAAATAAAATAAAAATGAAGAGTTGAAATTTAAAAAAAAAAGAATCCCATAGATGAGATTGTCTGCTCTTATGTTCCTTGGTAATATGGAAAATGATTTTCTTTATACACACAGAAAACTCAGGTCACTTGAGAAAAATGTATTCCAGACCAAGGCTCTTACATCAGCTTACTGAAAAGCTGGGTCCACATAATAAATTAGGGGGAAGCCCTCTGGTCAAATGATTCAAATTATTCAGATAACTGAAAGGCTGGTCATTACGATAAGGCCCACTGACCTACAACTCTTTCTATTGCTTAGAAAAATCCAAACTGGGTGGTTACTGTGATTCACCACTAGAGGGAGTCCAAGCCTTCTCTTTGTGCTCCTGTGTGCTCACCACTAGACTATTGCAAGTTGTGCTTGACACAGTGATTCCGATGAATCGTTAGGAGTATGAATAAAGAGACACATATCAAAATCCAGAGATAAAACAATCTTTAAACAAAAGGACATATAAGAGCATTATGGCTCCTCTCTTTTTCTCTCATTCACGCTCTTGCTCCCTCTCTCTCTGCATCTCTCTCTCTCTCTCTCTCTCTCTCTCTCTCTCTCTCTCTCTCTCTCTCTCTGTGTCACTGTGATTTATGGTCATGTGTGTAATATACCTGCAGTCTCCTTTTTGACTATAGCTATTAACAGACCACAATTCCCTTGGCATTTTCAGCCACTGAAGTGTACATATAGTACACTTATGTAGTCTGCACTGAAGTCAAACTTTCAGTGCTCATTTTCAGTGTAATGTTTTGTTATGTATTGATGTTCTGAACTCATAAATAATGTAATATTAATGCTTCATGCCAAGGAGAACATTACAACACTACAAAAAAAGAAAGAAGCCAGCCAAAGATGAATCAATGAAATATCTAAAACATGACGGACTGCACGGTGTTGGAGAGAGATGGACAGAGACAGAGCCAAGGTAGTATCATCATACAGCATGAAGGGGGGGGGGGGGGGGGGCAAGTCAAAAAGTGTAAATACTGCTCTTCTCTTTCACACTTCCTGTCATGCACACTCAGGTACAGTGCTTGTGTGCGTATACAATTACATCCAAATAGAAAGCAAATGAACACGGCTCAGTAGTCTTGATCCTGAAGGTGACCTGTAACCATCCCCCTGTCTCAGGGTGAGTATCTCATTCTTCCCTGGGGGAGGGAGGACTTCTGTGGCTGATGGTGGGGGTGTGTGTGTGGGGGGGGTGTAGTGGGGGCCTTCTGTTGAATAACCCCTTGGCTGCTCATTCTTTCGGGGTTGACTGAAGAAATGGGTCATCTGTGGAAGGTCTGTGCGACCACTGTGGCTCATTATGTTCCTATAACACAGTTCTTGACCTCATTAATGTCTCTCCATCTTGCATAAACCGCGGTGTCTGCATTGTGTGCTATTGTGTTGTCTGCACTCATATTTTGGGGACTTTGTCTGTACTCGCATTTGGCGACTTTTACCAGCATATCAACTGCATCTCAATAAAAGCGCATGGCAATTTAGCCTTTTTAGAACTCTACCCTTCACCCTTTCCAGATATGTTGGAGGAGAGCTTTCATAAGCTATCAAAGAGTTATGTGAAGTCTCCCAAAGCCCTTTGATCACCACGAACTGCATGCAGCAGCCACTGAGTTTAGTCTGGGTCTGGCTCAGTTCTGGTCCTGATCCGGATCCGGATCCGAATGAGTGCCAGATCTGTTCTGGAGTCGGGCCTCGGCCTGGCAGCGCCTCTGCCCCTGGGAGACTGTCGTCAGCGTGACAGCTCGTAAATCATCTCCCAGTGGCGTTAGCACTCGCCATTTAGCTCGGCGACTCATCCATGTCCCGCTGAAATCTGACGCCCCAGCTTATCTGCACTCTCATGTCTGTGTGTGTGTATGTCTGCATTGTCCTGGGCTGTGGTGTGTGTGTGTGTGTGTGTGTGTGTGTGTGTGTGTGTGTGTAGGCTGGACTCGATTAGCATTTTGAGTCTGGTTGTGAATGTCATCTAAAAAGCACCATCTGTCTGTCTGTCTGTCTGTGTGCTTGTCTTCAGCCATCATCTGCCTCCTCTGATTCTCAGTGTGTGTCTCTCTCTCTCTCTCTCTCTCGCTTGGATTTTGCTCCCTCTCAGCATACTGATATGTCCCCTCCCCTGTCATTCTCCCTCTCACGTTGTTGCTGACCTGCACGTTTGTCCATTTCCATAGCTTCCCTAGGTTCTCGGTGTTCTGTGTCCACTTGTGTGTGTGTGTGTGTGTGTGTGTGTGTGTGTGTGTGTGTGCGTGCGTGTGTGTATGTGTATGTGTTATGTGTATATCTGTGTGTGTATGTGTGTGTGTGTGCGTGTGTGTGTGTGTGTATGGGTATGTGTGTGTGTTATGTGTATATCTGTGTGTGTGTGTGTGCTTGTGTGTGTGCGCGCATGTGTGTGTGTGTGTGTGTGTGCACACGTGTGTGTGCGTGTGTGCGTGTGTGTGTCAGTTTGTTCCCAGGTTGCTCCTGCACAGCCTCTCGTCTGAATGCCCCAAAGTCTGTCTTCCTGTCTGTTTTGTGTTTGGCCTGTGTCAGCTCTGTCCACCCCCCCATCCCCCTCTTCCCCCCAGGCCTCCGGCGCTCCCTCCCCAGTCATGATGCCCGTGTACACCCGGGTCTCTGTGTGCCAGCCTTTAGCATTCAGCCCGAGATGGAGGGCCCCCCCCTGCGGCCATCATGAATGACAACCGCTGGCACAGGCTCCGGGGAGCTGGCACTGCCAGGGCCGGCCACTGCCAGGGCACAGGGACTTAGGCCTGAAGAAAGAGAGCGAGAGAGAGAGAGAGGTTCGGAGGGAGGGAGAGAGAGAGTGGTGAGTTGTAGAGAGAGAACTCACAGGGAGAGAAGAGAGGTTTGGAGAGAGAGAGAGATAGAGAGAGGTGGGTTGTAGAGGCAGGGAGAGAAGAGAGGTTTGGAGAGAGAGAGGTGGGTTGTAGAGGCAGGGAGAGAAGAGAGGTTCAGAGAGAGAGAGAGAGAGAGAGAGAGGTGGGTTGTAGAGGCAGGGAGAGAAGAGAGTTTCGGAGAGAGAGAGAGAGAGAGTGAGAGAGAGAGAGAGGTTTGGAGGGAGGGAGAGAGAGGTTTGGAGGGAGGCAGAGAGAGAGAGTGGTGAGTTGTAGAGACAGGGAGAGAAGAGAGGTTCGGAGAGAGAGAGAGGTGGGTTGTAGAGGCAGGGAGAGAAGAGAGGTTCGGAGAGAGAGAGAGAGAGAGAGGTGGGTTGTAGAGGCAGGGAGAGAAGAGAGGTTGGGAGAGAGAGAGAAAGAGGGAGCGAGAAAGAAGAGGGTAGCAGAGAGGAAGAGACAGAGGAGGGAGAGTGAAGAGGGGGAAAGAGAAGGAGTGAGAGGGAAGAGAGGAGCGAGCTGGAAATTAGGGAGAGAGAGAGTGTTAGGGGACATGTACAGTACAGCACAGAAAGGGGGCAGAGAAAGAAAAAGGTGGAGAAACACAGAATCCGTTCCCACTCGACCAGTTGAAATTAGACTATTGGCAGAAACTTTACCTTCCACCGGCCAAGCTGCCAACCCTGCAGTGTTTTCATTCCAGGGAGGAGTGCTGTTTCTGAGAGGAGCCGGTTTTCTCTAATATTTTCTGTAATTGTTATCAAGCTCCACCATCTGTTCCGCTATTGACAATGGCACACCCTCATCATGTTGCCGTGGCTGAAGATCAGACATTCTCTCAGAGAGCATGGCAGAAGTCTTCAGAAGAAAAAAAAATGCAATCACATTCACAAGACCTTCACTGTCTTTGATACCACATACATTGCATACTTTATACAGTATGTTCCTATGCATGCTATTTACTGAAAGGGCTTCTCTCAGAGATTCTCTCAGAGAGCATGGCAGAAGTCTTCAGAAAAAAATGCAATCACATTCGCAAGACCATCACTTTCTTTGATACCACATACATACATACTTTATACAGTATGTTCCTATGCATGCTATTAACTGAAAGGGCTTCTCTCAGAGATTCTCTCAGAGAGCATGGCAGAAGTCTTCAGAAAAAAAATGCAATCACATTCACAAGACCATCACTTTCTTTGATACCACATACATTACATACTTTATACAGTATGTTCCTATGCATGCTATTAACTGAAAGGGCTTCTCTCAGAGATTCTCTCAGAGAGCATGGCAGAAGTCTTCAGAAAAAAAATGCAATCACATTCACAAGACCATCACTGTCTTTGATACCACATACATACACTTTATACACTAGATCCTAGGAATGCTATTAACTGAAAGGGTTGTAAGTCTAAATCAAAACACGTTTGGCTGGAAAGGCATTTGAAAAGAAACATACTTCATTCCTTTGCTTCATTACTACTGTTGCTGTTAATGCCCTTAACAGGCCAACACTGTAAGTCTGGCCTGGCCTGTGCTGTCTCCAGCACCAGGTGCTTCTGTGCTTCCCAGGCAAGCTGTCTGCACTGCAGCTGGAGAGGAGGGAGGCGGTGCAGTGGCGCATGGGGGCTGGCTGATGGGACTGTTGACGTAGACGACGACAAATAGCTCCCCCAATTAAACATGTAGCCGTGTTTGCCTCCAGGAGGTAAAAGGCAATTGCCTTCCTCCTTGATCCCCGGAGTGTGACTAGCAAAGGTCATACTAGGGCACCTGGCTTTTTGGCGCCGTGGCGGTTTCATGCCAGTTGGAAGGCTGGAAAGCCAAACGCTGTTTTATTTGTGTGTCGCACATCATCAATATTACAGTGATGGAGACATTTGTCCTAAATTTTTCGTCATGATCACTTCATAAATTTTGAGCCGTCGTGGTGTGGTGTATTCTGGCTGGAATTGAATGCCTGCTGCTGCTGAAAGAAAAACACCATCAAAAATAACACACTACTTAATGTGCTATTTTTTGAAAACTGTTTTGCAATTTGTATTATACGATCAGCATTTGTGTTTCATTATGCAAGTGTAAGCTTGTACATTTCAGTGCAAAGGGTTTTCATTTTAAGAATTTAATTAGAAATAAGCCTGTTGATGCTCCAATCAATATATCCAGGTCAGAGTTTCCACAGGGACACAAGGCTGTAAGAAAAACTGCTGCATCTGCATGTGAGCACAATCTTTTTTTGTTGTTGTTGTTCTTGAATGTTCATGGTATGTCACCATAATTATGGCTGATACTTACGGTCCCTCTGCTCTGTTGGCTCCTGTGCTGTTCTGCTTACGCTGGCCGTTTTGGGATGTTTATAAATTACTCTGCCTCATGGTTTCCATGGCAACTCGTCCATGTTATTCGTCCCATTTTCCCACATGTCCATCCTGCTTTCCACTCCCCCCCTCCTCTTCCTCTCCTTCGGAATGGGGTGGGGGAGTGCAAGCAGAGTGTCTTGTTTGGAGAACTTTCATGTTTTTCTAGTGTTTTCTGGGAAAGCAGGCATCCATTGCTGGGGGATATGCTGCATGGTTGACCCTGAGCCCGCCTCAGAGATTGCATGTGTGGTTTCTCAGGTTTGATATCCACCCACACAACAGTTGGTCTCACCGAGTACCATCACATGAGAGGAGTAGGGAAGGCAAGGGAGTAGTAGTAGTGTGCTGTGCAGGGAGTTGTGTGTTGAAGGTGTGTTATAGACAAGATGGTAAAGTAAAACTGCACTGACATTTAGTGCGCGTGAGGCTTTGCACGGAGGCAAACTTGGGAATGAAGATGGAGCATTCCACGGAATCCTCACTCCGGGTCATGAACCCGACAAACCCGGCGGAGGGCTCGGAAGGGGGTTACAGGGTATGTGTGTTCGGGGGAGTAAAACTGCACAATGTACACACACACATACTCAGTCCCAGTGTCGTGTCCCACGCCCTTCCCATGTCGAGCTGCATGTTTATAGCGCCATCGCGGCATCTCTCATGAGTTACCCATTTGAAATGAATGCGCCAGCTGCCGAGTTTGGAAAGATCTCTATCATCTAAAAATAACCAAAATGAAATAGCTTTGTTGGTCACTCAGCCTGTACACCGAACACTTCATGGTTGCACATGGGTAACATGGGGACATGGGAACATCACTGTGTAGGCTAGCTGTAGATTGTTCCACACGCAGTGCTCTGTGTACACAAAGAATTCTTTGTGTGCCAAATGGGATCCTCAGGGTGGAGGGGTTTCATCGCAGCTTCACAGTGCCATAGAACTTGCGCCAAGAGGATGCTTGATTGGAGGGTGTGAAGACGAGTCTTGTCTTCTGTGGGGGGGGGGGGGGGGGGAGCCAGGGAACCCAACAGTGTTCTGGCTTGCATTTCTCTCAACAACAACTTGCATTTATACAGGACTTTTCAAGACACCTAAAAGCGCTTCATAGTCGAGGGGGACCCCCAATAATCACCACCGATGCCGATGCGTAGCACCCACCTGGGTGATGCACAGCAGCCATTATGCAGCAGAACGCTCACCACACGCCAGCTTGAGGTGGAAAGGGAGGGAGCCTCACCAAGAACAGCTCACAGGGAGGGGTCTTACAGTTAGAATCAGGTCAGAATCAGTTCAGAATCAAGTCGTCTACGAGTGAGGGGGCCCGGGCTACTCCAGACCAACCGAAGCACTTAGGCGCATGGGTATCGCTATGTCTGGGAGGGATTCTGTCTGAACCTGCGGTTCCTCTCGTACTGAGCAGGATTACCATTGCAACAACACATCATCAGTAGGCCTAGGGTAAAACTAACCTGTCTCACGACGGACCCTTACAGTGTCAGGTGGGCCCTGGGAAGTGGAAATGGGAGAAGTAGATGGCATGTTTGGGCCTGTTTCTTCATGGGCTACTGTTTGTCTTGCCTGGGAATAGTGTGTAAAACAGTGCAAAGCAGGAACCTTTGGCCATCAGGGCTTAATAGATCAAACTGTGTTGGGAACTGTTAATTAACTGTTGAGAAGAGTCTGTATGAAAAGATATGATAGCTTCAGCGAAAGTTCTACTAGGGAGACTCGTAGTGTATCTTTCTTACTCCACTCATTCATTCACGTAACGAATCATAGCCATGTTTACATTTTCGGGGAACACCCCCAATCTACGATTCATTCAATCAGTGCTAGCCTATAGGAATTCAGCGGGTGTTTTAAAACTGTTCTTTCTAACACTTCTCTCTGCTACTCAGTACGCCGTCTTCGTCGTTCCCTCCACCACCCCTCCAGCCACCATGGCCAGCAGTCTTCATCTTGTCAGCCGCAGCATGCTATCTGCACCTTCTCCCTCACAACCACCGCCGCCAGTTGGTCCCGGTCTCGACATCGGGGGGTAGGCTCTTCGCCCCTGCTTCTTCGACCAGCAGGATCTGGGTTCCGTTCATCCCTGGACGGATTCGAGACGGGGGCCTGCGCCAAAGATTGATGTTTATCCCGAACTCTTTCTATACTTGTATTCTAGCAACTCCTTTCAAATTAAATTGTTATCTGATTCTATTCTGTCTACTGAGTCTTCCTGGTAGAAATGAAAGATATCCAAAGTGGTGCTTTCTATGTGAAGTATCCTAGGAGAATCCAAGGAGGACATCTTAGAAGAAGCTGTTGATGTGGGAGGGAGAGAAAACAAACCACCAATGCAAGAAGGTTTTTTAATATTATATTATTTATTTATCTTTGTACAATGTAATTACAATACAAATATGTAGGTTTAAATACAAAATTCTGTAAATAAAGATTAAAAATAAACTCCACTGGCTTGTTATCACTACACTACAGTTTTACAATCAAGTTTATGAGGTAATTTAGTTTGTTTTGAACAACCTACATTTTAATTTCATTTATTTATTTCTTTTTTTATTGTGGAAAAAAGGGCCAGAGCCAATAAATTAACACCAATTCCACCATGACTGTCCTCTGCATAAAACATGGGGCGGCATTTCCCCACTTCAAAATAATGAAAGACATTCCCTCGAAAGCTAGTCAGGAATCTCCTACCCTACCAACCACGTTCATGTCTTTGGGATGGGGGGGATTAGGCAAGAGTGTCATTGTGCCCCACAAAAGAGAGAGGGCTGGCCTTGTTTGGCCCGCTAAGTAGGAGTTAATGACCCGCAAATTAAGAAAATAAACCAGTCAATTTGTTGCATGCCAAGCTATCAGCTGAATCCAGTCAAGGAGCTCTGATATAACTGAAAGCATGTGTGTTTGTGTGTATGTGTGTGTGTGTGCGTGCGTGTGTGTGTGTGTGTGTGTGTGTGTGTGTGTGTGTGTGTGTGTGTGTGTGTGTGTGTGTGTGTGTGTGTGAGTGTGTGAGTGTGTGTTTGTGTGTGTGTGTGTGTGTGTGTGTGTGTGTGTGTGTGTGTGTGTGTGTGTGTGTGTGTGTGTGTGTGTGTGTGTGTGTGCGTGTGTGTGATATTGACTTCCATTTTTCCACAAAACAGAAACTGGCCAAACAACCCTTCAAAGTCCTCCTCACTATAGCCTTCGGGGCCCACAGAGCTGATCTCTGGTTCTGCAGTGCAGTTGTCAAAGAAGACGGATATTTTGCTTTTTAAATTCCGCCTTCCAGCTCTTTTCTGTGACTGGGAAATGCCCCTCGCCCTCCAGGATGCCCTGTGCCAATCCCATCCCTCGGTTCCCTATATTGGGGCCACTGAATCCTTTATCATGTCAGGCTTGTTTGGTTCATTTGGTCAAACTCAATGGACCATCATGCCATTAGAAGCATGGAATGCCCTGCGCAGTATTCTCTGCTCTGTTTATTAGTGTTTATCTATTAGTCGCTTTAGGAGATAAAAAAAAAAAGAAAGAAAAGAAACTGATGTGTACATACTGTCTAAAATACACGAGAACAGCCACAGGAATTGGCACAATGTGACGCAATTCCCTCATTTTGTCTATCTGATGGAATGGAAATAACTAGTTTGAGGGTCAAACTTTTGGATTACTTGAAAAAATAAATTCTTTGTCAGTGATAAAATAATAAATAAGAACATTTGGAACCTCATTCGATATAAAAAATAAAAGGAAACATAGCTTTTTCCACACAGCGCTCAATCACTCCTTCCCTTTAGCAAAAATTCTTTTCCAATCAATTCATCCATGCTTAAACAATCGTAACCTGCCAGTCCCTTCACAAAGGCTTTCATTTACTTCCTCTGGTCCTCCACATTCTCTGAGCAATAAGTCATTTCTGCCTCTCCCACTTCTCTCTCCTCTTCCCTCGTTCTTTTCTGCCCCTCTCTTTTCTAATTCAGCCCTCTCTAGTCAACCTTTCCTAGATCCCTCTGTAGTCCTCTACCTGCAGTCGTTCCCCCCAACAAAATTCACCGCGCCAGCTCAAACAAACCCTGCACGACGCCATAACCTTTTCTAAATGTCACTGCTGCTGCTTCTGCTGCTGAATGAGATGGTGTGCCCTTGTCTTCTTCAGACCTGAGTCACAGAACTGATCAGGTCTCCGGGTCTTTCTCTAAAAAAGAACTGTCTTTTAATATTCCTTCGGATAACTGATGTTGAAAAATGAAAGCCTCTTCGATTACTGTGTCTGGATAACGTTGTAACTGTCTCTCCAGGAGACGAGGAAGGTTCAGTGGTAGCAGCATTCTAAATTGCAACTGCCATGGAAGCTGATGTGGTGCCAGATTCATGCCAGATCTGGGTACCTGTGTCCCAGAACCGCATCTTTTCTGGGGCAGTTTGATGCCTTCTACTCCGAGACACTCCTCTCAAGGCTCGTACAGGCGCTCTATTCAAGGACAAACCATCACCTTTAATCCTCTATGACCTTTGAGTCTGGCTGCACAATGACAACTTCCCTTTGGTGAACATTAAAAAAAAAAAAAAAAGGACTGTAATGAAGAACTGGACTCCATGGCCCTTTCTGATGTCAGATGTGCCATTCACGAAGCTTCCAGAACACTCTAGCACATTCCGGTGGCCCTAGCGAGGCGGGCCAAGTGTAATGAAGGGCCTGGTGACATGGTGGTTTCAACAGTGACTCACTGAGGTTGAATAACAAGTGAAAGCCACACTCGGGGGATAGTACATAGAGGGAGAGTAAAAAAGAAACATGCTATTTACACACACTCTCTTTCTTTCTCTCACTCATTCCTTTTCTCCCTGTCGCTCTCTCTCTCTTTCGCACACTCGCTCTCTCTCGTCAGTCGGCACAGCATCCATCAGTGTGGCTCACATTACACAGCTTTTTCGCGTCGTGAGTCATTTGTCCTCCCGCTCAAAATTACAGTTCCCATTTTCCCGCTCAACAGAAATAAATACAGGGAAACCATCAAAACATACCCATGTCTTTTTTTTTGTGGAATAAAAATATCAGATTTTTAACATATAGCTCGTAAAAATGTAAAATAATAAATAGCAAACCGGACCATCTGTTCAGTTCATCAGCTTAAGCACTCCCAGTCTTTTTTTTTTTCCTCGCTCTGCTCGTGAACGGTGATCATCGCTCGTGACAGCTCCTATGAACTCAAGCGTCAACTCGCCGTCTTAACGCCATGACGGACGCCTGGCACGCGTGACTCAGTGACCGATGTGTCCTCTGGGGCTTTGAGTGTTCTGGGAGGGGGGCTTGTTTCTGAATGGACGCAGAATGCAAGGTGACAACCCCCCCCCCCCCCCCCCCACACACACACACACACACACACTCCACATGGAAACAATCCTCTCATGGCATTCAGGGTACAGGTGCCTGCTGGAAACTCTCTTGGTAGACTGGAAAAAAAAGGAGGATAAAATCTACACAGGAGAAGGAAAAGCATGGGGGAGAGGGGGGGGGGGAATGGGGGTGGTGGAGCAAAGTGGTTTCAGTCTTGCTTTGGGGACGGGGGCCAGCCCACCACCCCCCATCCCCCTGGCACTGTTCGACACAGTTAAAGCTCGATCTCAAAGGTCTTTTGTAAGTCGTTGGAGAAGGGGTTGGCTGTTTTGGGCTGCGTTTTGGACTCGAGGGCCGCCCACTTCGCCTCGAAGCGCTCGGCCTCCTGAGAGTCAGCCGGCGGATTGGCCGACAGCGGCGGCGCGCCGTCCATGGGCCAGCTGCCCCCGCTGCCCCCGCTGCCGCCGACGCCGCCGCCACCACCACTGCCGCCGATGCCGATGCTGCCCATGCTGCCCAGGCTACCAAGGCTGCCAAGGCTGCCCGCCATGCTCATGCTGGTGCCTCCCGTGCAGTGATTGGCCCCGTTGGACGTGACGCTGATGGGGTTGTGCGGGAGGCCGTTGACCACTGGCGTGGTGGTGAAGGGCACTGCGGGGTAGCCGCCGGGCAGGCTGGGGAAGGCCGGTTGGTGCCCGGCGTTCATCACGCCGGTCTTGGGCCCCATGTTGACGCCCATGCAGGCCGCGGCGCCGCCTGACCCGGCCGCCGTGCAGAAGACGTTGGCCACCATCTGGGACGGGGTGATGCCCACCACCGGAACGCTGGCGTTGGGGTACGTCATGCTGTTGGCCAAGGTGGGCATGTAGGCCTGCATGGGCACGAAAGCAGGCTGGAGGGGCGGCTGGCCGAACATGCCGACCGGCGCCGGGGTGGCGTCGAACGCCAGCGGGAACGGCTGCATGGACGTGGGCAGGGAGCCCGGCTGGCATGCCATGGTTGGCATCGGAGGGCCCGCCAAGGTGGGTACCGGCGGACCGGGCAGGGTGGGCAACGGAGGACCAGGCAGGGTGGGCACCGGAGGAGGCTGCTGGGTGGGCGGAGGCGGCAGGGGCGGAGTCGACTGCGTGGACTTGACCGCCTTGGTGACCTCCTCCAGCCAGCGCTCGGCCTCTGAGGGCGTGCGCTTGTGACCCCCCTGGGGCCCAGCAGGGGGCGCCTGCGCTGGGCTCTCCGTCTGCACCCACGAGGTGGTGGCTGGAAAGAGGAGACAGGAAATGGCTTAACATCCCATTCATTTCCCCCGCAATCAGTTCACGTGCAGTCTACAACTACAGTCTTGACTACGTTGTTATACATTTAAGTTGCACACATTAATGTTATGTTCCCAACCTGTCTACTATATTTGGAGCACATCAGTGTAGGAACCAGCACATCAGTATTCAAAAGAACAAGAGGTGATCTGGACACCAAATAGCTCCCATTCACAGTGTTTTATTTATTTTGTGAAACGTCACAAAACAACATTACATTAAAAAAAAAAAAACGCTGAATGGGAGGTATCTGGTGTGCGGATCATCTCTGACTCTTTTGGATTCATATTATTTTCAAGCATCCAAGCAGTAAGACGTGGCTGTGACACACACTCCTGACACACTCTCCTGACACAGCACCAGAGGCGTGACAAGGGTGACTCACCCTGCAGGGGGGCAGGCGGAGGGGGGATCATAGGGGGGATGGTGCTGACTGGTAAGCCATTTGTGGAGGGTTTGGCACACAGTTCCTCGGATGGTCTGGTGAAGGACATGTTTATTTGGCTGCACAGTGCGTTGATGCCGTCTGCCTCTCCGGACACAGTCAGGTCCATCTCAGGGACTGGGAGGGGGAGGGGGAGGGGGAGGGGGGGGGGGGGACCAGAGGAAAATGTCGTTGAGGTCAAGCGTTCACTTATTCTCAGGAATAGCAGTGTTCAAGCATTTCTTGAGGTGTGCCTCATAGTCCAATGTCAGTTCAACATTGTTTTTATCTTTGATTTGTGCACCTATTTTTAGATCAAATACACGCAGAAAATATAATCCCGTATTAGCAAAAGAACATCCACTGCGATGTCATGCAGGGGAAGAAATATTTACACAGAAAGCCAGCTGATGTGATATCAATCCCGACAGCCGACAGCGCTGATGTTTCTGCACATTTCAATACGAATCTATTTTGGTCTCATAATAACAGCCTGAGATTTTCATCTACAGGTTCACAGCTCTTTTTAAGCTCCTCGTTCCCTTATGTAATGAAAACCAGTGTGGGAATCCTAACCCCATGCATCCACTGTAATTCCCATAGGAACGTCCAATCACAGCCGGAGAAGAGCTAAGCCACCGCTGAGTTGGGCTCCTTTACCATGACAATCACACTTGGTGATGTAATATTGTTAATAATGGATTGCATCTCGGCGGGATTTCAGAGAAATGTACCCGACTGTGGTTATGACTCAAGCACCACTGATGAGTGCTAACCGCACGAGGAAGGACGCCAGTGTCGTAATGTGCAGTGGTGGAGAAGGGGGGAGGAGATGATGGTTTTTGAAGACTGGGAGGAATTACAGTGAGAGCACACAGACGAAAATGCATGACTTGGAACTAGGTTTTTTGGCACCCTTGACTTCCCACAGTGAGTCAGGGCCTTAAGTGTAGCCTTTTTGGTTTGAGGAGTTTTCAAACCACAACAATAGCAAAGCCAGTCACTCGCTTACTCACTCACTCACACATGAGCCTGGTGGTGTGAGGGCAAATCTTAGCCTGATGGCACCTTAGTAGGTCATCCCGTAAACATGATTGAGTTTCATCACGTGATACTGGCACGGCACGGGCAGCTGGCTAAATTTAGTGAGCGGGATGTCACTGACAAGACCGATGAAGACCTCATGCCGGTGTCGGCCTGGTGATTTAGTGACATATAAACGCGTCGGGCCGTTTTTTTTACACCAGAGATGCTCCTCTTATGTGTCTCCTCGCATGCAGACGATAGCTGACACCGCACCTCACTCAAATATCAAGATACGTCAAGAGGGCTTAAATACTTCAAACATAGTGCTGAAATTCTGCGAGGAATATATGATTCTGCACAAAATGAGAGCGTTTACAGCAGCAGTTTCTTGGATGGAATCAATGAGTGTTCCTCTGCCCCTAAAAACTGGCAGCGTTCGCAAATCCGCTTAACATATGCTGACTTGACGTGAGCGTTTTATTTTAATAATACCTCGAAATGCTGCGAAACACAGCATTCTGGGCACAGCTCCAGTTCTTCTAAACGGGGTGGAGAAGCTTGTCGGTGTGAGTGGAGTGCGTGCATTACACTAATATTACTGATTGAGATGTTCAAGCACAAGCACAAGTGTCAAAATCATGGACTTTTTGTCTGATGCATAGACACTAAACAGCACAGACAGGCATTGGAGATAAACCAACGAGAGGCTGTGATGTTTTGCTCTGAGCTGCAGCTGACGTGGATGGGTGTGCGTGGAGGGCTCACCTGGGTTCTTGGTCTGGAAGTCGGTCTTGCGCTGTAGTGTGGAGGGCAGGTCGTTGAGGCGCAGCGAGAGCTGGCGCTTGAAGGGCGAGTTCTTCCCGCTGAGCGCCGGGAACCCGCGGAACGAGCCCTGGCGCACCAGCTGCTCCAGGGGGGCATGGCGCCGCGGGATGGCGGCGCGGGACTCTCCGCGGTCCCCTGGCGACGCGGCGCCCTCTGGAGGCGAGGCGTTGCCTGGCGGCATGGCTGACACACACGGCTCTGTGGGGGGGAGGGGGGGGCATGGTCAGTTCATGCATTAAAGCAACACCATGGAAGAATTGATAGTTTTGCCCCTTGGTGTCAACATTCAACTCCATTTAGCACAAAGACTGTAGACCCAGTTCATCAAAAACGGAGTAAATGGGTCATGATCCCACCCGGTCGGACCAACAAGCGTTGCTGGCACACATTGGCAATGAGATTTTATTCTCTGTAGTATATGTCCTTGTAGCATGAAAATGGGTTTGAAGCCACTAAGACCTGCATTGTGTCGCTTTAAGTTTTATCGTTACCACTAACACAACACAAATGAAGATAGATGAACTCAGCCTGTCTTACACCCTCCTTTAAAATACAGAGCAGCACAAGAACCTATGAAGAGGGCAGTGAAAGGTGTGTTCAATACTCAGATCAATACCTGCTAAGGCCATGAAACAAATGATGTTTTATGTATGTGTTCAGCACATCACAGTACAGTAGAGAACATACAGTCTACGGTAGCAACTCAAGGCCTGAGGGAGAGCACTGGTACTCCAATGCTATTGACTATCCTGAAGCCTGCATGGAGAAAGGATACTACTACACTGTGAGCTAGCTCTACATTATTCACACAATCTATAGCTTATGGATGAAAACCAAGGATCTCATTAGCTTATCTCTGTGGCTGTGGCTGTAAAATAGAATCTGTCATACCGGATACGGGCCAAACATTGTAGGGAGATGAGTTGGGGGGGGTGTGCTTTATGTTAACGCTATAGGCCATTACGTCTCTGCGTTCCCCGTGATCCCTAAAGCCTGTATCTGTATCCTGCTCCCCTCTCAGCACCTTCATCATGTGAAACAAACCGTGCAGCAGCAGCAGCAGCGACGGGCCGTTACTCGTCCGCTGCGAAAGCGCCCGATGGTGTCGCCTGCTCTCTGACCCTCACTTTTATGACTTGTTTTATGTCGAAAGTTTAACAGACTCCGGCTCCCCCTCGGCTAATCAGTGCAGCGCTCGAGGAGGTGTGGGGGGATGGGGGGTGTTGGAGAAAGCCCAGCTGTCGTCGTCCACCAGTCAACGCGACACCTGTTTCTCCTTTTTTTCCGGCCACAACATCAGGGTAACACGCCGCGGGCCTTTAACAGCCACACAGATCACCACCGCGCCACATGTGGTTTCTCTTAGAAATCTCCACCTGCATTAGCTTTCCGAAAGAGCCACTAATTTCACCACACACTGGCCTGACATCATGGCCCGTAATGCACCCGCCGAGTGCACATGCTTTGTGCATTATGCTGTGGACCTGACCTGGTCTCATGTATTGTGTGGTGTTAATGGTTGTTTCTTTTCTGCTTGTTAAGGTTACAGCTACATTTCCTGAGCTGCTGCATGACTTTACCAAACCACACGTGCAGGAGGCTTTTTTATGACTAGCAACTGTGAAGTAGATCAAGACGAGATCGATTGGAGCTGGAGATGCAGATACACAGCCGAGCCAGCAGGGGGGGGGTGAGGGGCGTTACGAACCTTTCTTCTTATCCTGGAGTTGTTGTTCGTTATGGTGGCCGCCCGACGTCACCCGGAAGGAGCCTTCGCGGACAAACGACGTGCGGCTGGCGTCGAACGAGGCGGTGACGCCGCACTCCTTCTCGCGCCGCTGTTTGCGCTCGAGGCAGGCGGCGAAGGCGCAGCCGACGGCGTGACTCAGACGCTCCCCCTGGTGGACGTGAGAGGATATAGACAGCATTAGCGTTCACACGTTGAAAAAAAAACCCAACAGAACCAACAACACCGCATTTAGCCTGACCTCTGGCAGGAAAAGGAGCAGATAAGCCTTGTTTGCTGGATCCAGTAAATAATTCAAACGCTTAAACTTCACATGCTTTTCCTGAGAAGACAACATTGCACCAGCTGCTGAAATATTGATGCCAAGTCATCATGACTTTGCTAAAACAACCACAGTTGCCTCCAAGTGCATAGCAGCAGATGCAGACGCTCAATAGATGCACTGCTTAACTCAGGCCCGACAGATAATAACCCCCCTTTGCATGAGCTTGCTACCGCTGGGACTGTTGGGGGGGTATTAGGGGAGATTAAAAGATACCCCACACAGCTTCACAGCAGGTCTGATGGCCCAGTGGACGTCTCAACCAGCGGCATGACAACAAGTTTAAGAGAGCGCATTAACAAATTCTGAAATGAGTGTCCTCCCCATCCCCATCTTTTCCGCGTGCTATTCAATCGTATTCATCGCATTCAATTAGCAATTAGCCACTTTAAAACGAACAAATGGGGAGCAATGACGGAGAGATCTTAAATGATTCATTCTAAAGAATAATGGATTCAATTTGAGTGTTAGCGAGTTGAAAAAAAACCCAAAAGCACTCCGTGCGATTGCGGGCGAGGTTAGAGGACGTCCTAAGCACATCCCGCAATCTTGTCGGTAAGCCCTCCCTCGGTGTTCTCGCTGCGCCCAAGTGCGGATAGAAGCGCTCCAGCAAGCTCTTCAGATTGCGATAACCCAGCATAATCCCTTATCTTAATCCCACTTTGCTTAGCGTGGTGAAGGAGGGTGGTGGCTTAATCCCCCCCCCCCCCCCCGACTCAACCCAGCCAAGCCCAGCCCAGCCCACCCCACCCCATCCAGCACCGGCACCTAAAGCCCCACTTACCGAGTCCTTGAGCGCCATGAAGCAGTGGCATATCCATCTGCGGGTGGTGCCGTCACGGCAGATGTAGGAGAAGGCTTTGTCGTAGTTGCGGTCGGGCGCGCAGAAGGACACCTTCTCAATGGTCTGGTCCACAATGAGGTCCTGAGGGGCACAAACAGCATTGATTTGTTTCACTTGAGCAGCACCCATAGTTCCGTGCAAGCTGCGCAGTTGGTGGGGAGGAACTATTTTTACTTCTGTGCATTTCGTTGTCTTTGTACTTTGTAGTGTACTCTGCACAAAGACAATAAAGTTGAATCCAATCTTATTACCTCCGCCAAGGAGGTTATGTTTTCATCCGGGTTTGTTTGTTTGTTCGTTTGTCTGTCTGTCTGTTTGTTTGTTTGTCTGTTCGCAAGATAACTCAAAAAGTTATGGATGGATTTCGATTAAATTTTCAGGGAAGAATCGATTACATTTTGGGAGTAATCCATATCACCGTCTTGATCCAGTAGGCGGTTATGTTTTCGCTTGGCAGAGGTCTGCGCTCTCTGAGTGCTTTTCTAGCTGAGACTTTTTGTGGACAAAGATAATGGATAGATATGGACTGGGTGTGTGAAATATTCAGTGTCTCCCTCTACTTTGTATCTGGAGGTTGGGCTACATGTCCGTTCATGTATCAGTCTGTTTTTAATCTATTGAAGACCTAGACTATCAGAGCTGTGTCTACTCTGTGCCATGTGTCGTGATGGTCTCTCATCTCTTTTTTTGTCGTTTTCCCCCTCATTATGAAAAGCTGAGGCTTAGTGCTGCCAGTGCTCCTCTGTATAATATCATATTACCCTCCACTACCTGCTGAGCCCAGCTGGATACACAGGCTGGTGTTCAGGAGCCCCCCTCCCGAGCCATTGTCCCCACATGCCAATATTAGACAGGGTGTTGACGCAACAGAGGTGTGTCCACGAGACAGGAGTCAAAGAGAGAGAGAGAGAGAGAGAGAGAGAGAGAGAGAGAGAGAGAGAGAGAGAGAGAGAGAGAGTCTGGCATTAGGAAGGGGGTGGTGGGGAAGAGGTTGGTGGAGTGGGGTGGGGGGGGGGGGCATTGGCTCGCTCATCATTGCTATTCCTTCCTCTCGAGGGGCGGAGAGCGCGTGAAGAATGGCAAAAGAGGAACAGAGGAAAAAAAGAGACTATTCATCCTGAGCCAATTAGCAGATGAGGGGCTCCAGAGGTGAAGAGCTCGTCACGGCTGAGTGTGTGCGCTGACGCCTGGCGATACGGGCGACACACCGCCGCCGCCGCCGCTCACTGACAGGGAGGGGAGGTTGCTGAGTCACTCCGTGTCGGCGAAAGTTAAAAAAAAAAAAAAAAAAAACCCAACAGCGAAGCAACCGTGGCTTTCCGAGTTACCCATTTTAATTAGAGTCAGTCTGGTGCAATACTGAGGCTGCCAGCCTGTAGCTAGCTAGGAAAGCACAAGGGCGATCAACTAGCCGGATAGCTTTTGAAACTCCGCTGCTCGCTACTTAGCTCTTAGCAACTCTCTTATTTCTTACTTATGATTTCCACAGTGGTTGGATTGAAGCCCATGGCATTTGCCAGCATGCCCCCCCCCGCTCCCCACCCCTCCACCCATTGAAAGGAAATCTAATCGAATTACTGTGTCTGAGCGAGGGAGAGAACAACGGAGATGTGAGATGGAGAGTGATGAACTGAGGTGGGGTGTCAATCTCAGGGCATGTGAGGACATGATAGAGTGTGTGGGGTGGGGGTGGAGTGTGGGGGTGGCGGTGGCGGTGGAGGCAGCGGTGGGGGTGGAGTGTGAGAGGGTGGACATCTCCTGACTCACAGCAGTATTGAACAGGATTAAATGGGAGTGGGTCTGTGAAAAGGGTAACAGCCTAGCAGGGGAAGGGGGTGTTACAGGAAACAGAATGACTGCATTGTGAGGGCAGATTTCCGTGAACTCCTTTATGTTTGAAGGAAAGTGGGTGATGCATGGGTGTGTGTGTGTGTGTCCGTGTGTGTGTCCGTGTGTGTGTGTGTGTGTGTGTGTGTGTTTGTGTCCGTGTGAGAGAGGGTTTGTATTTGTTTGTGAGTACTGTATGTACTTGCCATTGTGACTGGACTGTGTGTATGTGGGTGTTTGTGTACGGCTAATTGTGAGTGTGTGTTGTGTTCATCTGTGTGTGTTTGTATATGGCTGTAAGCATGTACTTGTAATTGTGTGTGTGTGTGTGTGTGTGTGTCTCTCTCTCTCTCTTTCCACCCCTCTCACTGTGTGTGTATGTGTGTGTGTGTGTGTGTGTGTGTGCTTGTGTGTGTGCGTGCGTGGGTGTGTGTACGTCCTTTGATTGTACACACGCTCCACAGCTCACTGCCCATTACCTCAGCACACCCCTCCCGGCTGCCCCCGAGTGCCTTAGCAACAGTGCATGGCAACAGCCAAGACAGAGAGAGGCCCATTAGTGACTAACATGGCCCGGGTGGCCCTAATGGTCATGGTCCGGTCATGAGGCTAGTCTGCTGGACGGGAGCCAAGCTCAAGCCCAAGCCCTCACCTACTGGGCTTGGGATTTTTTTTGTTGGCCATTTGCCATTGACCTGCTCTCTCTCTACGGCCACTGACCCAGTCAGCAGAGAGCGGAGACTTTTATTGATGGCTAGGGGCTACTGTGGGGAGCCATTCCAATGGGAGTCTATCTCCAGCTTTACTGGCTGCCTTAAATTTCATGGCTCATAGTTCTCCCCCTCCCTTCTATCCCCTCTCTCTCTCTCTCTTTCTCTCTCTCCTGTCTATCTCCCTTCCTCCTCTTTCAGGTCCAGGGCACCACACTCACCTTGGTCTTGTCGTCCACAACCCTCAGGCCGTCTGCTGACACCCACAGCACCGCTTTCACCGTTTTCTTCCCGCTCTGTGAAAGAGGAGGGGGGAGGTTGGTGAGCAAACATTACACATCAGTGAGCTTTCAGTGAGTTCACCCCACTGCCAGGAGAACTCTAGAAAAGATGATGAACTGCGCACGTGCAAAAGGAAAAGAATAAAGTCAACTTTGGCAGAGAAATCTCGAAATCTGTGATTGATAATGTTGCGCCATTGTGACACAGTCATTTCCTTTGGACTGGCTATCACCTGTGTTTGACGCTCATGAATGTGACTATACTATTGGGGATTTGTCTCAGCTGAGGCAATGCAATGCTGGCACAATGCATTATGGGATAGGTCTGGTTACACGGACCTCGCCCTGCAGAGTCGTGAGAGAAAAAGCGAGACGGAAAGAGAGACAGAGAGAGAGAGACAGAGAGAGACAGAGAGAGAGAGAGAGAGAGAGAGAGAGAGGAAGAGCGTGACAAAACGGGCAGAGCCCCTCTGTTTTGCATAATCCCCCAGACAAGAGTTAAGCAGCAGAATAACCGGAGTGAGGGTCAAAATGAGGCGAAAATAAGAAAATGGAAAAAAAGAGGGAGAGGGGGAGGTAGAGAAGGGAGGGTGGGAAGGAGGGAGGGAAAGAAAGGCCAGGAGTGATGAATGGGAAGCAAAAGAGAAAGAGCAGGAGAGAGGTGAGCGAGGGAGGGAGACAGAGGAGAGAGAGAGAGAGAGAGAGAGAGAGAGAGAGAGAGAGGCTTTCCACTGGACTCGCCCCCGTAAAAAATCACAGGCTTTCTCTCTCGAAATACACGGCGACAGGTGAATAGGGAGAAAAGGGAGGGAAGGGGAACAAAAGAACAGCAGAAAAAAAACAGAAAGCGTAAGAGAAAGAGAGGGAAAGGTTGAGATTGGAGAGACGGTGAGTGGGAAAGACAGAGAGTGAATGAGAGAAAACAGAGCAATAAATATATAGAGAAAGGGAGATCAAGAACAGACTGCATGAAAGAGAGAGATAGAGATAGAGAGAGAGAGGGAGAGAAGGAGAGATGGAAAAGATAAACAAGTGGAAACAGAGGGGAGTGAAAGAGGGAGAGACAGAGAGAGAGGGAAAAGATTAACAAGTAGAAACAGGAAAGTGAATGAGCGAGAGAGAGAGAGAGAGAGAGAGAGGAGACATTAACAAGTAAAAACAGAGGAAAGTGAAAGAGAGAGAGAGAGAGAGAGAGAGAGAGAGAGAGAGAGAGAGAGAGAGAGAGAGGAGACATTACCAAGTAAAAACAGAGGAAAGTGAAAGAGAGAGAGAGAGAGAGAGAGAGAGAGGGGGGTGGTGAGTGAGGGACAGAAGAGCAGTAGGAGGCCAGCCGTTAATCTTGGACGGGAGCACTGGAGCGGAGGCGCGCGAGACAGAGGGGTGGAGGGCCAGATTGATGGACAGAGGAAAAGGCGCTGGAGAACAAACGGAAGCACTAGAGGAAGGGAAGGGTCCCGCATACTCCGAATACACTTCTGCCACAACTACCGCTCCCAGTGCAGTCTCACACACACACACACACACTTACACACACCGACAACACCCAGAGCGGAATACAAAGGGCGGGCAAACAAAGAGCTCTTACAGGAGGAACAAACAGGCACTTCCACTGACAGAGCTGTCTCCAGGAGCATCTCTGGCATGCTATACACACACACACACACACACACACACACACACACACACACACACACACACACACACACACACACACACACACACACACACACACACACACACACACAGCACTAAGTTTCTCTGCACTTCCTCCACACACACACACACACACACACACACACACACACACACACACACACACACACACACACACACACACACACACACAGCACTAAGTTTCTCTGCCCTTCCTCCACACACACACACACACACACACACACACACACACACACACACACACACACACACACACACACATACAGAAGCATGCATACTCCTCCAAGACATATTCTCACGACACCCCAACCTAACACTCATGAGGGCCCATGCACTTCTGCTGCCTGCTTATGTTGTGGCCATCCCGCGAAGGAGGAGGATCACATGAGAAGCATACATGAAACAGGAATGACACACACACACACACACACACACACATATATATACAGTGAGATACTTACAACTTTGAGTTTCTTCACCGCCTCTTCACACACATGCATTCCCCTGGACTCGTCCACCTCCACCAAGCCCAGATACTAGAGAAGAAAAAAAAAGAGAGAGAGAGACAGAAACAAAAAGAGGGAGAGGCAGAGAGAGGGAGGGGGTGGAAGGAGAAAAAGAGGAGAGAAAGTGAGGGAGGGAGAAGAGAAGAGAAGAGAAGAGGAAGTTATCTCTCTCGCTTGGCTTTTGTTTTTGTTGCTCTTCCAAGCCCTTTCCCAGAACCCAGGCTCCCACCCTCTTCCCAGCAGTCCTCACTTCATTATACGCCACTTCTTGCCATTTAAACTCGGCTTAATGAACATCAAGTTGATCCGTTTTCAGGAGAATAAAGTAGCTTTCAAAGCTATCGATTGTGGAGAATTACTAGCTAAAACAATGCTGCCCTTAAGTATTAAGACACTGTGCGTCACAAACAAATTAGCTGCCCTGCGTGAGAGTAAGTAAGTAAGACTTGTTTTTGTTTGTCCCAAGCTGCTAAAGGGCAGAGGAGCGTGGAAATGGGCTCCATATTCCCCCGTCCCCGTAACAAATGAACAGCCTCTTAAACAGCCCCCTCTGCCTTGCGCCAGCCAGAAGCACTCCGAGGGCCATTTGAAACAGCTCAATTCGCTTTAAAACGAAATCCCGTTTTCATTGGAAGCGATCGATTGTGCTGAGCGGCTGTTAGCCTAGCATCAGGCAGCCAGGCAGCCGAGCAGGCAGGCAGGCAGGCAAGCAGGCAACAGCGTGAGTGGGGACAGGGCTGGCGTCTGAGCAGGGCCATATTTTGTGTGGGTCTTGGCAGGCGTCCAGCCACTGATGCTGAATTTATCGACTTTCAAAGCCTTTCAGCAGACAGTCTGCCACTCCAGGGCCTCTCTGCATTTCCCATCATCTCAATTAGGAATTTCTCCTCCCTTCCTTTTCCCTCTCCCCCTTTCTCTTTCTCTCTCTCTCTCACTCACTCACTCTCTGTTTATCACCCCCCTTCCCCTCATTCCTCCATCTTTGCTTTACTCAGCGTATTCTTTTCTTTTTCCTCTCTGTTGTTTTTCTCTCTCTCTCTCTCTCTCTCCACACACCATCCTTCCTTGTCTTTCTTCTCTGCTCATCTCCTGAGGATATTGCTGTGATACAGGCTGACTCCTCATCCTGACTCCATCTTTTTGTCTGGTTTCATCATGGCTGCCGACAGACTGAGCCTCCCCCCACGTAGTGTCTGCCGTTTTTGAAATCTGATCCCTCTGTATTGTCTCTTTAACGGCGTTTTCTGATTGATGTTTTTTTTTTTGGTTTGTTTGTTCTTGTTTTTTGTTTTGTCTGGCTTGTCTTTTTCCCCCCTGCTCACCCACTGCATTGGCCTTAGTAGTATTCTCCCGGGAAGTTCACGAGCAGGGAGCCTAGTCTCGTATGCATTCCTATGTCTCTGCCCGCCCCCCTGGGGGGAAAAGAAGAAGCACCGAGGCCCTGATATTCCAAGCATGTGGAGTGCAATCCTCCTTCATGGCTGCCATAGCTTTTCTTTTCTCCTCTTTTCTTTCCTATCCCTCCTTTTTTCTTTTTGACCACCAAAAAAGAAACCAAAGATACAGATTGCACGGTGAAGAGGAGACGAGACGTCTTTTTACCTCTCGCTGCCGTGCCAGGCAACTTGCACAGCAAGCACTGACAGAAGCGGTGAGAGGAAAATCAATGAAATGTGGAGAAAAAAAAGGAGGACACACAAAGAAAAAACAAAAAGAAAAGAACAAAGAGTCTCCAAATGGACATCTTCATTTATAGCATCCCAGACAGGTACTCCGAGCACATCTTTGAAGCATAAAGTGTTCCTTAAAAACACACACACACCTACACACACACACACACACACACACACACACACACACACACACACACACACACACACACACACACACACACACCCAAGAACACAATAAGTGCCAGAAATAGAGTGATAATTGTGGACAGAGCGTGACTGGACGCTGTGAACTCTCCCATTCACCCCTTCAACCCAATTTCTCTGTGAGCGTTTCTCATTTCCTCCCGCCGGGCCCCGCTCCCATGGCCCCAGCGCTAAGCTAATCATCCTCCGGCCACCGCAGACCACAGACCAGACGACGCTGGCCCTACAGTGCGTCACTGTCTAGTGGCCTTTGTCTGGGACGGCCACATCCATACAAATCAATCTGTACATTCACTGCGCGTTCGGTTACCTACAGTATTCACTAATGCTGCAGAATATGCTACCTCCTTTTTTTGACGTGGTAACCCAGTGGAATTTTTGTTTGATTGACAACCGCGACAGTATCTGATACTGTAAGGCAATGTTCGCTTTGGCAAGTCTAGGGGTCACGTGTGGGATCAGCATTTCGGATCTGTTTTGAACAACAATGATGTTGACATCGGATATGAACAGAAACGCTATCAGCTAGCTCAAATGGCGCGGCTAGTCAGGCAGGGTGTCTTGCAATGCCAAGGTCACGGGTTCACGTCCACAGACACACAAGCTATCTGAAATACAGTCTAGCCCCCTTATTCAGTAAACCCCATATATTTCCTGCTGTAGCAGCACCTGTCAAGCGTCTTCATACCGCGGGTAGAAAACTGGTACTGACATTAGAGACACTAGATCCACTTGATGGTGCGGACAGATGGGTGGCGGTCAGGGGAGTCTTACCCGCACGGGGAAGCTGCATTTGCCCTTGCGCACCGCCTCCTCGTCGGCCTGCCACTGGTGGGGTCGGCTGGCCTCGGGCACGTACGTGGGCTTCTTCCGGCGAAGGCTCTGACGCAACTTATTCATCTCCAGACTCTCTGGCTCCCGGCTGCTGCAAAAGCCCAAGAGAGAGAAGAGGAGAGAGAGAGAGAGAGAGGGAGAGAGAAAGAGAGAGGGAGAGAAAAAGAAGAAGGGAAATATATAGAGAAAAGGAGGTCAGCAGTG
>NC_085006.1:16489677-16497177 GCF_963854185.1 Sardina pilchardus | reverse complement strand
AGAGAGAGAGAGAGAGAAAGAGAGGAGGGACTGTATTGATCAGCCTCATTATTTCTGCCGGCTCATGATGGCCTACCGCTGACGGGAGCTTCCCTCTTTCCAGGGTCTCTCCTCTCCTCTCCTCTCCAGCAGCAGTAGCAGCAGCAGCCAACCACTAACAGCAGCTCTCCAGCAGCTCTAACCAGCACTCTGCTGCCTCTCCACAGCAGTCCCAACACCCATCCATCATGCAGCCATCCATCAGGCCACCCACACCACTCCCCCCCCCACACACACACACACAGACTCCACTCCACTCACACCCCCAGGACTACTGTAACTTCACCATCAGTCTCACGCAGACTTCGTCTATTGTCATGCTTACACACTTCCAACTGTACTCCGTTGTTACTGTAGTTATTAGTTTTTCTTCTCACTGACAACAATGCCCGGTAGTCTGCATTCACCTCAGCACTTTAATCCACACCAGGGAGACTTCTCTTAAACTTAGAGCATTAATGACTAAACAAGAGCCAGGGGGGCCACTGTCCAGATGTTGCTATGCTAACTCTCAAACAGGACTTGACCGCTTCCTAACAACCGCGCAAAGACCAAGCAGACTCGCCAGCTCGTCCAGCACTCTTTCAACATCGGCGTGTTTACCCAGCTATTAACGTGTCCCTCGCGTTACCACATCCCAGAGCAAAGCGGCTCGGAAGAGAACCCTGTCCGGGTCCGATGTGCTCCGGTGACTCGCTAATCCCCCTCATGTGGCCAGAATGCGCACGGAGCGCTGACTACTACAGCCACACAGCCACAAGGTCCCAGCGACCTTGACTGCCAACATCCATCCTGCCAAAGGAAGGAGAGGAGAGAGGACCTACGGCGCTCGACAGCCGTCCAACGGGGGGGGGGGGCCGCAGGAGAAGAGGACCAGAGTTGCTGTCCTCCCTCGGCCTTCTCAGGCCCAGCTGCAAGTCATCCCACCTCAGCCTCGGCCCACACCTCTCCTGGGCCCATTAAACATACACACACACACACACACACACATTCAGAGAGAGAGAAAGAGAGAGAAAGGGAGAGACACACACACATAAAAAGACTAAAAGAGCCGTAAGGTCTGCGCGATGCCTTCCAGAGCGATGATTTCATCCCCCAATGAAAACCAGCTGGAGTAGAGACAGAGAAAGACGAGGAAAGATGGAAAGAGGGAGAGAGCGACTGCAGGACAAGGAAAAAGAGAGGTGGAAAAAAAAAGAAACGTACCAGAATGACAGGGAGGAGTACGCAGCCCAGAAACCCTTAACTCCTTTCACATGCGAAAGTTGTGAGAACAGTCGAGCGCAAACGCGCCTATGCGCTGGATAACGCCCACACAAACATTTAGTCTGCGCGAATGGAGCTGCCTCGGCTGAACAGATGTACATAATCAGTGTTTTTCTTCTCCATAAACTGTTCTTGCCCTCAGACACACACACACACACACACACAGGAACAGCACATCTGGAATACGTCGTCCTGAAGGAGAGAGAGATGATGCTGCAAGGCTAAATAAGGACGAGTGTATTTCTGTTGCATTCTTTCAAGAAAAAAGAAAAAAAAAAACACTGGGTTGTTTGCTTGCCTTGACTCTCTTTCTCCCCTTTGTTTAGCAATTGAAGCTCCTATTTTTTTTTTTTTACAAAAACCTAGCCGTTCAATTTGTATAAGCCCAAGTAATTCCTCTGCTATAAACTTGAACGGACTATTAATTCTGAGAAATACAACAGGAAATGACTTCAGGAGATAAGTGCAAAGCTGCCCTTGTGGTGATAAACATGCTTGTTGCTTTCCTATGCTGTATCTCCATGGGGACACAAAGAGCGGGAATATCAGTGTTAGCTTAGTCAGGCGTTAGCTTGTGTATGGGGGGGGGGGGGGGGGGGGGGGGGAGTGGTGACGTTCAGTCATTTGTTCACCTCTGAACTCAAGTCTTAAGAGAACTATAAACCCTCGGGCTGCCCATGGCGTTGACTTAGTGCAATATCATTACACTAGTAGCCACTCTCCCAGTTCCCTCAGTGCTAATCCAAGGATCTATAAATTGGTCTAATGTCTCTTCTGGTTCTGTCTAAGGTCAGTGGATATGTCTGATTGGCTGTTAACTGGCTTTGTTTGATTACAGTAATCAGATCTTCCTGTGGGTATTGTGTGTGCTCGTTCATTTATAGGCCACGTCTCATTCCAAGAGAACGTACACATTCTATTGGTGGTCTCACAGCCCTCTGACATTGTTTTTAAGGCCTACCAGTAGGTGAGGTTTGTTCAATTCCCTATCCATTCTCTATGCTACACTTGACCGAACACAGATGGGTCCTGTTTTAGCCATCCTCTCCAGCGTCTTATAAACGCAGAGCTTTGGCAGGCACCTCTGTGCTGAGTAAACAACGAAGATACAAAAGAGAGAAAAGCCTCAAGCTTCCTCTCTGCTAAACACTGCGAGGGAAATGGACGACATGCAATTCCCCCAGCGTCCAAAAAGTGGGGCAAGTGCCGGGTTGCAGGAGGAGAGAAGGAAAAGAAATAAATCTGCAAGCAAGGAGGGCTGCAACAGGCCTGGTTGTGCCGGCTTTCCTATAAACCAGCGGTCCCTTCCCCTCGCCCACTCTATCTCTCTTTCAATCTCTCCTCTCCTCCTCCTCCTCCTCCTCCATCTGTCCATCCCTGCCGTGAGCCGATAGATGGATCTGCCACAGGACAAAGGGTGAGATTACAGCTGCAGGTTTCTTCTCCCTCCCTCCCTCCCTCCATCCATCCCTCTCTCCCTCCCTCCCTCTCTCTCTCCTTCCATCCTCGTCTCTATGTTGCGTATCTATTTATTTATAACACAATCGCAGCAGGCCAAGCACTGTTCGGAGAGTGTGTGTGTGGGAGTAAGTATACGTCTGCTGTGCGTGAGAGGATAAGTGTACACCTATCTCGCTGTGCCTGTGCATTGAACAGCAGCCAAATATGACTGTGGCCAAGGCGATCATACGCCATTCCTTGGAAGGAAGAGGGGGAGGAGAGAGGAGAGAGGAGAGGAGGTCGAGAGAGGGGGTTGGTGAGGTCATCAGCATGAGAGCAACCCAGAAGCACTAACGATGGCGATATGGGGAGCAGTCAGGCAGGATGACACACTGAAGCTGGGCTGAACCCTCTCTCCCACAGACATGCAGCATGTCCACAAAGAAAACTGTGACACACACACACACAATATAAATACAGACAGACAGACAGACAAACACACACACACAGAGACACACACAGACACACACACACACTGCAGACGCACAAAGCAGCTAAATCCACAAACCGCGGATTGCAAAATCCCAAACCGAAACATGAGAGCAATTAGACTGCATCTGCTCTGACCCGTAACTCACGCTCTCACTCTCTCTCTCTCTCTCTCTCTCTCTCACACTGATCCATTCCCAAACACTCATCGGGATCAGCGTTTCAGGACAGCAACACTTGTCCTTCACTTGGCGCGAGTGTCGGTAAAAGCGCCTGAGGTGTTCTGCTGGACATTTGCTGATGCGGCTTCTCTCACTGGGGCCCACATGGCGCGAGCGCTAACATCGGGGGCTAAAATTGGAAATGACGGCGGGGGGGCTGGAAGTTGTCCGGCGGTGGCTGTTACGAGCGAAATCGGAATCGTGCTGGCAGGGGAACAAAGGTGCTGGTGTGTCGCGGGGAGCGAGTCGGACATCGCTCTCATTGTTTGAGGTGATGGGATTTCTGGCTTGGCTGTGGCTTTGCATGCTTGATCTATGATTCAGGGCAGACAGGTGGGAGTTTGTGTGTGTGTGTGTGTGTGTGTGTGTGTGTGTGTGTGGGGCGGGGGGGGGATAGGCAAGCTGGCACAGGTGTTCTGAGGTAATCCTAGTGCAGAGAGCTACTGCTGATACCGTACATTAGTACAAGGGAGATATCTGGGTTTAGACTCCACGCATAGCGAAATAGCACACATACACATACACATACACATACACATACACACACACACACACACACACACACACACACACACACACACACACACATACACATACACATACACACACAGGGAAAAATGTATGACACACTCTTGGAGCCAGACGCACAGGCGCAGCCTCTGGGTGACCCACTTCTCTTCTCGGGCAGTGCCGCGCCGAGCCGAGCCGGAGTAAACAGAATCTCCGCTCTGACCTGGGAGCAGAGATGACACGACGACCCTATCCACAAGCCCCTGCCCTCACGTGTGACACTCTCATACATCAAGCACCCCACCCCCAACCGCACCCCTCTCACCCCTTCACACCCCCAGCCTCCGAGGCGGGGTAGTGTGGGGTTACATCTGGGAGTGTCTTGGGGTCGCACGTTCCCTTTGGCAAGTGTCGACCCCAAGGGGTCGCGGGGTCGGAGGTGCCACAAAACATAACCTGCGGGATCTGGTGGAGTTTTGACCTGACGCTGGATCTGTTTGCCATGTGTGGTGGCAGACAGGGAAGAATGGCAATTTTTTGTGTTTTTTTTTCCGGCTGAGGAATATGATTTTGTTCAGCACCTTTGCGCCGTTAAGCTGAGTTTTTCATTACACTGGAGTTAATCTTGTTTTTTGGAAGCATTTGAGGTGCGTCTGGGAGTGTGTGTGTGTGTGTGTGTGTGTGTGTGTGTGTGTGTCTGTGGTTTACTGAAGCTTAGAATTGTGAGTTCTGATAAGCGTTAAGAGTGTGTGGGTGTGTGTGTTTTATTAAAAAGAGAACGTCTGTGCTCTCTTATGACTGTCTGTAACTGTGTGTGTGTGTGTGTGTGTGTGTGTGTGTGTGTGACGTGTGTGTGAGTGATTTCGATAGAGGACAGTTCTGGACTCTGATGAGATGAGACAGCTGAATCAGAGGCAGCCAAACGCGCACAAAGCTCCCCTGCTCCCAGACTGACACACTGTCTCCCCAGCTGAGACTCCTGTGGCTGTCCTCTCCTGTCCTCTCCTCTCCTCCACCCCCCTCCCCACTCCCTGCTCCCCTTCTTTCCTTCTCCAGCTTCAGCACTCCCTTCTCTCCCCTTCACCCAAAACTTCCACTCCAGGCCCAGAGGTCTCATCCCCCTCCTGTAGCACAAAACCTGCGACAATGGTTGGGTGCTGCACTGGGAAAAGGGGGATGGATTAAAACCTTTCAAACTGGCTGCCATCGAGGTGCACTCCCTCTGACATCTACAACTGTTCCTGTTCACAGAAATTGACAATTGACCACCACAATGCATTAAAATATACATGCAATAAACCCCATGATGTCCAAATAATGTAATGGATCCTCCATTACAATCTACCTAAGTGAAAATAAACTTAGACAGCCTGCATGAGGTGTTCGATGGATGGAATCATGCTTGATCACTGTTCGAAACAAAGTAGCAAAACAACCAGGCGCACGTGGACATTTGGGGAAAATGAAAGTACCGCTCTCGTCTGGATGTTACAGCGGACATGAGTTGTGCGCTCTCTCAAAATAGGATCACCTGCCAGAAAAGATTGGGAACCCCCGGGGTGGATACCAATGGTGGCCAATGAAAGGCCACCAGGACTGACCCGTGAGATGTTCCTGATGTCACACTTGTTTACACAAACACCACAACAGTCACATATCAACACCTCAGACGACCTGTCAATCAATCTTGTCATCACTACCATTGATGGCGGAAAGTGCAAAGGTCTGAGGAGTGCAAAGTGCAAACAGCAGCGTAAGAGATTATCTCTAATGATCACGAGTTATTGCGATAGTTAATAATAAGCTGATAAAACCTGAGAGAGTGAAAAGCAAAGATCGGGTGTATGATTGACGTGACCATGAGCTCGTGTCCACTCCAGGCTGGCAAATGTTTGAGGCTGTGGAGAACGTCTTGTGAATACCTTCCTGTGACCCTCTGATTCAATTACAGGCGGGGGAGGTTCCTGGAAGACCATGTTGGTTGGGGCAAATTTAATCAGGGCTGCATGTAGGTCAATTGAGGGTGGCAGAACACTGGGCATTGTGGCAACTGAACACATGGCAAGTGTCAAGGAGATAGCCAAGAACCTACTAATTTTGTGGGGCCATTTTAGAATCTAAAATCTAAACAAAGACAACAGTATGACCTTGGCTTTGGACAAGAAATTAGCACTATCACAAAAAAAATGGCATTCTGCTGGTTGATCTCTGAGGCAGAATGCCTGAGTGAAAGTTCTTTGTGGGACTGAAAGCTTGACCTAATTGAGAGAAAAGAGACTGGCTGAACTCTGAGCATGCCTTCTGAGCAAAGCCTCTTTCTGATGGTGATCGGATGGGTTTCCACTGCTGACAGTGGCACAGTTAAATGGGCAAGGAGTCAATAACATATCACAATGCTCTAATTCCTGGGTCCTTAACTAAACAAACACTCTGCACTCAAATGAAGTGCTCGTTAATCTTAACTATGGGGCAATTCAACCCTTGATTCTGTTGAGTCTGGCTGGAATCTGTCTCATCTAAATGTTTCTCTAAATGTGTCACTGAAGGAACAAAACATTTACTGAGATAAACATTTGGATATTGAACCCTACTGTGTACAGCAAAAGGATGATGTAGGGGACCACGCTGCGAGCAGTTTGGGACTGTTCGGATACACAGACTGTTAGGGTCTTTTCCACAGCACTATGCCCACAACACACACGTCACAGAAAAATCAGTACAAGACCACAAGGCACAAATGGTGACAGTAAACGGGCAATGACATAATAAACTGTATTCGTGTTGAAAATGAAAGTCGAAAGTTCAGTATGTACTGTACGAAAGAAAGATATTGATAGAATGCCGGAAAGCTACCATTAGAACGCATTTGCTTTGTTTTTCTGGCAGATATTGCAGATGTTCACACGTCACAGCCAATAGTAACGAGGATAATACCACTCAACTCAACTTTCTGTGTCTACGATACTCCTTTGAGTTCCGCCATTACTGGGTGTTGGCCACAAGTATCTGAGTATGTTCAAGAGACAAGTATCTGAGTACCTTCAAGACAGTTTAAGAAAAACACTTGTGTGGATGTGTTTGACAGCCCTGAGAGGACCAATGGGCGCTGACTGGACAGATGTGATTGAAACTGGGACTTGCAGCCCAAATGATTGAACGGTGGCCTAAATGTCCACTCTCCTCTTTCGGCATGGATGGACTCTCTCTTTCGAGAGTTCACTTCATTCCTGAACGGTCCCTCTTGTTACAGTCAGAATGCTTCCAGATGAACCCTCTTAATGACAGAACCTCCATAATTGAAGTGCTGACTGATTGCGGTTGCAAATCATCCCACACACACACAGAGTCCTCCATAAATACATGTTAAACACCTAATGTGGCCCTCCTCCCTCCATCTGCCCACATCCATAGCACAGACAACAAACAACCAAGCCATGAAAGCAATACGCACACAACACACACATCTTACACAAACATCACACACACACATCATTAGGACACTGCCTTCGATAAAACATTTTTTGGCAACATGTTG
>NC_085006.1:16474677-16482177 GCF_963854185.1 Sardina pilchardus | reverse complement strand
GAAAAACATCTTATATGAGACAACAGCCTCAGTCACGTATCAGTTCAGTACCTTTGTATCATTGGCTTTCACGGACACGGCAACAATATCACACTTCAAAGTCACATCACTTCACATGAACCATTGTCTTTCCATATCTGCTCGGCACAATTCTTTTTTTTTTTTTTAAAAAAGAAAATACATTTAATCACATTTGAAAAATGAATTATATCAATGAGATGCTCTGCATTTCATTGTTAATGAACTATACAGAGGACTGTTGGAAGAGTGTCGCATTGAATTGAACCTTCCACTTTAAGTGTCATTTACATGTCAGAGCATACTAACAAGACTATCTTTCAGACCTCCAGGAGATTTGATCTTCCTACATTGAGAGCACAAACTAAAGCTGACCAACTCCCTGGAAAATGACCATTGGCCCTCAGGAGGTTAACAGCACAATATATGTCAAGCATGAATGGCTATGCTGTGATATATTGGTCCCTGCGATTCAAAGTAAGTGAATACGTTGCCCACAAATCTTACCTTGGGAGTCTGTTTCTAGTCTATCTGCCTATTCTGCAGTGAAGGCCCATCAGTGTTTACCGAGCAATATGCTATTCATGAGCAGGAAATGACACAAGCCGACAATGTTTAGATTAGTCAGCCCCTAAAACAGTATGGTATGCTGAGATCACACTATATCTCCTTACATAGCAATTGGCCCTGTTGTAATACTGTCCATCAGCTCTGGCGCATAGCAAGAGTGCATAGCCAGAATTCCTTCATTCATTCAGGCCTGCTTTTGTTTGTACCCCCAAACGGAAACGGAGGGAGCAGTTGTACAGTAGTTGACATACTTTCGAGATGGAGACACTCGGTAATGAGCAATCTCGAGATGAGAAGGCTTTTCCCGGTAATGCAGTCGTTAGACACAGCCCTGCTCTCCTACGCGTATTTCAAGTCTGCAAGTCTGACCAAGCAACAGCCAGACACCGAGAAAGATAAACAAGCAGAGCAACAATCTAAACAGAGGGAAACAAAGAAAAGGAAAATGAAATGACGGGAAGGGACAAAAAAAGATACTATGATTTATAAGAGACAGAGAGAGGAACAGGAACCCCCCCCCCCCCCCCAAAGAAAAAGCAACGTAATGAGAAAGTGGATTGAGTGGACCAGAAATGGACCACAAAGAGACAGTGATTGACAGAGCGAAGATAAGCGGTCAAGCCGCACAGAGAGAGACGGAACGTAAGCAAGCTGCAAACAGCAATCAAAAGACAGGAACGGTGAGAGAGAGAGAGAGACAGAGAGAGAGAGAGAGAGAGAGAGAGAGAGAGAGAGGGAGAGAGAGAGAAAGCGCAGCTCGGTTCTACAGATGGTCCACAGCAGGGCTGGGACTCGCCAAATGGCCCCTGCCTGACAGCTCGTGGCGTCCGGCGAGCTGCGGAGGGGCGCAGAGACGGGGGACTGGGTGAGGCGGAGAGGGGCGTGGGGCCGGCCCGGCACACTTTGTTATGTTAATAATGGTGAGGAACAGCTGCCTGGAAGAGGGGCCTGTCGGGGGGTGTGGGGGTGGTCACTGGGGAATGAAGCTGGAGAGCATACACACACACACACACAAACACACACCAACACACGCCAACACCCTATATCCACACTCCACCCCCCCAAAAAAAAGCGGGGTGCAGACAACGGGAGTAAACTCGGGACCACACCCACATACAGCCTTTCAGCCATCATCAATGCAAAGTGAAGGAGGATGGATGGGGGGGGGGGCAATCGAGTGTCTTCTGACCCCGACCTCAGCCACACGCGGCTGGGTGGTAGAAGATAACCTTCTGCCTGTTGCCCTGGGTGAGGGGGTCAGGCAGACACATGCCTCTCTGCTCTTTGGCCAGAAGATGACCCCTGCCACATGCCAACGCCCCGAGCCTCTGTAGGCACAAGCCAGAACATGGGGGAGCTGAGGGCCAACAATGCCAAAGCATAAAGCTGATTTATAAACAACTTGTTTTTTGCGAGGACAACAGCTGTAGGTATAACGACCCCACTAGGTGAAATCAGAGGGCACGTTTCTTTTTACCTGAGATTTTATTCATTTTGTATACAGCGTTGTTGCGCTGTGCTGTGCTGTGCTGTGCTGTGCTCTGCATGATTCAAACAAGACTCCTCGGTAAACAAGAGAGGTTTCAACATCAAGTTCAAGACGGTGGTTTCAAGCAGACAGCTTGCAGGCAGTTGCGGCAGCACAAGCATTCGAACCACCCAAAGTGCACTCACATAAACAGTCCAACAAAAGGGAAAAAAACAGCACTTCAAAGGCCAGACGCATTTTCAGACGCGTTTTCAGGCATGTTTACGCCGACCACCCACGTGTCCCTAAACTAACCCTTTGCAACATGAGCCCAAACAGTGAAGTTATTTACGAACATGATTGATTGCCATTCGGTGATGGTGCAGATTACAGTAATACGCTATTGAATGACCTTGGTGGGGCAGATGTGGAATATTGATCGGAGCTAAAAGCCGTGACTGGTGTGGCTTAAAAAACAAAAACACGAAAGAGAGATTGATAGAGAGACAAAGAAAGAGAGAAAGTGATAGAGAGAAAGAAAGGAAGGAAATAGAGAATCCTCTTCTGTGAATGCCAAAAGTGGAGAGTCACGGCTCTGTAACTTTAACAAAGCAAAGAGGGAGAGAGAGAGAAAAAAAAAGTGTGTGTGTTCGGGCAGTTGTAACACTCTTGCACCCAGAGACTGGTGTTTTGTCTTGTTGCTATAAAACAAAGGCTGGCGAGTGAAGAGGGCTCTCCCACACCAACAAAAGGCACATTCAGGCCCTCTCCGCTCCACTATGGAGGCTTCCTGAGGACATCACAACCTCCCCACATGACAGCAACCAGCACCGCCAGCCAGGAGTGTCCACAGTTTGGGGTGTGAAGAGCTGGCACGACGGCTCCCCTACACACTGCACAATACAACTGCATAGCAAGAACTAAAGTCAGTTGTTATTTATAGAAGAATGACAGTAGTTATATATTATGTAGAATGACATGCTATTTTTGAACACACTGCTTCGTGGCATAGTGTTATACACCCATGTTTATATATACACTTGTCTATATGATGGGCTTAAGATGACAGCACTGAACCCTTAAACTTGGTAACCCTCTGCATATTTGCAAACTTTGAGGGAGATGAGGCATGACAATGGCATGGGGCGTGGTACCCCCCAAAACAAGTGTGTCTTCACAAAAGGAGCAGGGGGGTCGGGGGGGGGGCTGCTTCTCTGGCATTCAGCAGAGATTAAAGCGGGACTCCCAGATGGCGTCCGGCGTCTCATCTTTTCAGCCGAGTCCTGGCAAATAATTAACAGAGGTGTCCCCCCCTCGGCCCTTTGTCAGCACGTGTGTCTATCAAACAGGAGCGTGTGTCTGGCACAATGGCCGCCTGACAAAGGCCCCGCTCCACCCCCTGCTGCTGCTCTGAATCGATAGGCACGTGCAACTTGTCGTGGACCTGACAATAGGGTGTGTGTGTGTCTCTCTCTCTCTGTGTGTGTGTGTGTGTGTCTGTATATACATATATATGTGTGTGTGTGTGTGTGTGTGTATGCGTTGCGAGGGAGTGGTAGAGATGGGGGGTGGGCTGCATAGTCCATCAGGCTCAGCTACACTCAGAAAGGCCTGCTACCCCCCCCCCCCCCTCTCTCTCTCTCTCTCTCTCTCTCTCTCTCTTAAGTTCTATCTGTGCCCTTAAGACCAGACTCGGTTTTGGAACTGGTTTGGGCCTGCGGGGCAGTTGGCCGAGGCCTGCGCCTGCTGTTTGACTAATCAAGCTGTTGAGTCAATCTGGGGCGTGGTGAACGTGTGGAAATGTGCACAAGTGTGAGCGTGTGTTAGTGCTGGTGGTGATGGTGGTGGTGGTGGTGATGCTTGGGGGGGGGGGGGGGGGTTAGGAGGGTGAGTCTGCAGAGGTCTGTGTGTGGGAGTGGATGGAGACAGTGTGGTATGTGGGGGGACAAACATAAGCACAGTTGTTGCTAGGAGTATGTGCATGCGTTACCTTTATTACTTGTTACTCACATCTATGTTGACACACCTGTGGTTTTGTTAAGACGTGCACTATTTGTGTGTGTGTGTGTGCGTGTGTGTGTGTGTGTGTGTGTGTGTGTGTGTGTGTGTGTGTGTGTGTGTGTGCATGCATAGAAATGTGCTTGGGCTGGAGAGGTTAATTCAGTGGAAGAGAGGTCACTCCCGGAGAAGGAAAGCAAAAACCTTGGAACAGCTGGGATGGATCCATGCGAACACAATAGACTCGGAGAGAAGTGGGGGAGGAAGAGAGGGAGAGAAAAAGGGAGGAATAAAAAAAAAAAGTCGGGGCTGGGGTAGGCCACCTTTCTGACGGCCTGACAGGGGGCTTTTGTTATGGCAGCTGGTTTAAGAGAAGGTCAGACCAGCTGTGCTTCCTATGACCCCCACCCCCCAAACTCCAACCCCCCATCTCTCCGTCCTTCCCTCCCTCCCCTTCAGACTTCAGCTCTCCACCCCCTGCACCCCACCCTATTCATCCCACCCCCACCCAAAACACAACCAGCTGTAAGCTGAGGGGGCGAGGGGAGCACAGATTTCTTTTTTGGGGGGAGGTGGGGGCGGGGGTGGGGTTGGGGGTGGCGGGCAGGGGGAGGCCAACTGCCTCCACTGACAGCACTCCGTCTGACGCTGACTCCTTAACTTAACGCTGGGGCGCCTGTAGGCTCAGCTGACCCCCACCCCCAACGCCACCCCCTCTCCCCCAACCCTTAACCCCCCTAAGGACCCTACCCCTGTGGCCCATATGCCTCCACGGCGGCAGCAGCATACGTACCCCAGCCCTGTGGAGGCATCTGAGAGAGGGACCCTGCACTGGGGCTTCAGGACAGACAGATCACTCAGAGAGAGAGAGAGTGTAGGCCACACGAGGGGAGGAAATCAATTCAGTTGAGTGCCTTGATGAGTGCGCTGATATACATCCCACTAAACTGCACATAACAACAAGCAATAAATGAGTTGCTGAGAAACGGGTGGCTTCCTGCGATGTGCTTTTGAGTGTGGGGGGGAAATTAATACTACAAGTTCCAGAATGCAATTTGGTTATGTAACAAGTAATTCCACAGTGAGAGGCCACACACCGTTAGGACACAGTTGAGTAATAACTGTGTATAATGTTACCAGTGTCTACATCAATTCACAGATGTAAAAAAAAAAATGTAGATGACTTGGCTGTTATCTTTCTCATGTTTAGGGGTGAGCTTGCCCTACCTAATTTAGGGGGAAGGACACGCTCACGAGGGAGAAAAATGGATGGGAGGAGACAGCACCTGGCACAGATCCTGATTTCAAAGCAACAGCAACGGCCTGGAGGACAAATAGGGTGTGTGTGGGGGGGTGGGGGGGGGCACGAGAGGGAAGGTGGGCTGGGTAGGGCGTTACGGGATGTGCTGGCCAACAGTTTGGGTTTTTTGAGGAGAGGAGAAAGAGGGCTTGTTGCGTCAGTCTGCTTTTTGGTTTTGACACTGTTTGCCTTTCAATTTCCAAACGCCTTCCATGACACATTTCAACACCACCCAAGGGTCACCTCGCTTCTCCAAATACCACAGTACTTTCCTCTCTCACATACAAAACCGCTAGCATGGCCAGATATTAATCACTCCGGGTCACTGATGTCAGTGGTTTGCTCTCCTGCTTTTGAAGCTCTTTTCCATGAGTTCTTCATCTTCCTTTTCAGGAGCAGGTGGTCCAAGCATAACAAATGATAATCACATTCCCAAACAGAATAGGCTGAGACTGACTCAAGATTCCTGTCTGCTTGGATTCTCTGCAGACAAAGGTCCATTTGCTGCCAGTAAGAGCAGAATACCTCTACAGTCAATCAATAGCAATCAGCCTATTCAGCAAGGTCTGGATATTAAAGATAGATTATATACACACACACACACACACACACACATACACTCACCCACACACCACCACATGAAACAGAGTGCAAATGGCAGTTCTGGGTGGTCCCTGTTATGGTTCGCTTCACCTCATAACCCTCCAATCCAGCTATGCCCTCTGACTATCATCAGCAATTTCTCTAGAAATCCAGGTCTCCACCAAGGAACGTAACCTGGCCAAACAAAAGGGCCGAGAGAGAGAGAGAGAGCGATGATGACTTTGGCCTGAATGCCTGGGGTCATTCTGGGATGGGATGCCAAGAAGCTCTTTTATACGAACGCATAATAGAGGTGCTGACCTTGGAGAGATACGTGTTTGCTTGAGTCAGGTATACAGAGGTGCTGCGTGGAAGCTTTTTTCTTTGTACCGGGCTCTGACGCTGGCCGGTTAAATAACAAAGTGTTTTATAACACAGAGGCGTTAACAAGAGGGGGTAGAGGATAAGCACGCGTCAGTGATTGGTGAGGGTGGTTGATGCATGGGCGGTAATTTAAGCAATATACCAATAGGTGGCACATAAAACTAACACTCTGTGTTGTCATTGTGTGGAGCACTGAATTTGGGGGAACAAAGAGGTAACTGACAAAGCTCTGTCTAAGTATCTGCATTGTGCATTGTTTGATTGTGTGTATGTGGAGGGTGGGGGTTGCCACACAAACAGTGAGAGACAATGACAGAAAGCTTAATTACAATCTCATTTCCATAAAGATATAATGACGTTTTGGTCTAATTCTAGCTGTCGTTCAAGCCACCCTTCCCCGACAAGCCATGTCTTGCGACTAATTAGCGGCGAATCCCAAACATTAGAGTCGCGTTTCACACCATAACATCACTGTGGCTTGTTCTCTGTGCTCCTCCGTGTCCCAAAAAGGCCTGGACGGCCTCCTCCACCCCCGGACAGCTTGGGTGTTCTGCCTGGGCCTGCTCCACTCACCTAATGAATCATTCACAAATCCAAGTGGGAGAGCTCCAACTGAGAGCTAACTACTAACCCAACAGAGCATATCGGCGATATAGATTTCATTTTCATTCCTTTTTTTTTTAAAGAAAAAAGCCCTCAGGGGGTGTTTTGAAGTGCACATATTAGGATAAATCACAAAGAAGGGGAAAACGTCCTCGTTAATAATCTGTAAAAAATTCAAGCACCCTACATTAATATTTAGTATATTTATTGTACTACACAGACAAAATGAGCTGCTAGCATTTTTAGGGCTTTGAACAGAAATATTGCTTCACATAATAATGTCTGTGCTATCTTTCTGATCATGTTCAAATAAATTATTTTTTTGAAGTGAATATTTCCTTAACTGACAATAGTATAAAATGGTAATCCTGATATTTCATATCCTTAACACAAAAAGGGGTTTGACATATTTTTTCATGTGTCAAAACAAAACCAAACCAAAACACATTCATGGCATCAGAGGCATCTTCTGAGAGTTATGACTGAACAAGGCCTTTGATGCATTTGTGAGTAGTGTCCAATACTCAACCGCATGAATTGAGAAGCCGACAAACCACAACCCTCTCAGATCATGTAA